>NW_025334261.1:0-308346 GCF_014858855.1 Bufo gargarizans
GTGGCAATTCTGTTTATAAAGTAAAAATAAAAGTTATATTTTATAACATGACCAGAAAAGAATTATAGTCGCTGACTATTGGAACTGCATATTTTGACCTCCTGGGTCTAGTGGGTCATTTGAAACAATATACTGGTAATGTATATCATCAGGATGAGCTTGGAATATTAGATTACATAGATATTGTAAGGGATCGTCTTCTCTCGGGTTTTCAAGCACAGATTTCCTTTCAGACAAAGGCTTTAATGTCCAAACAGTGCTTTATTGTGGCCCTCCAGCATAAACACAGCAAACAAAACAAACAACTGCCCGTCTAGGCACTACCTAATACATAACATATTCCCTGACCCACATGTAGAGCACAGTTCATACACTGTCTCAGGTGCAGCTTTCCCAGCCCATTGTTCATCAGCCTCCTGGCTGTACAGAGCACAGTTCACACACTGTCTTAAGTCCAATGTCTCTTGTGGGGGATTAAGGCTCAGTAGTTCGCCTGACTATGGCCCTGCGACCCTCCCAGGTGTCGCTTCGTCCCCCAACTCCAGGCTATCTCCCAGCCTCGTGGTTCCTCGGCGTAGCCCAGCTGAGACCACGCTCACAGCCATCCCAGGCCTCTGCTTCCAAGTCTCCGGGCTATCTCCCAGCCTCTTAGGCTAGGTCTACACGACGACATTTGTCGCGCAACATTTTTTTGCACTAATGTCGTGCAACATTTTTCTAATGGCAGTCTATGGTGTCGCACTGCAACATGCAACATGCTGTGACTGCGATGCAACAGTCGCAGAAAATCCATTTGAGATGTTGCATGTTGCAGTGCGACACCATAGACTGCCATTATAAAAATTGTCGCACAACATTGGTGCAACAAAATGTTGCGCTACAAATGTTGCAGTGTTGTTGTGCCCTATCTGTCGCGCGACAAATGTCGTCGTGTAGACTTAGCCTAACTTTGAGGATACTTTTAATCCCAGGTGATTACTGCACCTGGTCTTGCTTCAGACCTGGTGATTGTGGGGAAGACACAGAAAATCCTGCCATATATCTCCCTTAACAACCATGAGGCCTTTCACTGCCTCACAGTATATATAGAAGTTTATTGTTGAATTTTAGAGAAAGTGTTTCTTTGATTCTAATTATATTTATCTTCACAGACACGAGGTAACTCTCCAACATGAATGAAGAATTCCAGACTGAGGGATTAATGCTATTTTGGATCAGGATTGCAGCTCGTACAGCTCTCCCTTGGATCTTCATGTTCTGGAGATTCTCCTCCTCTTTATTTTCTATGAACTTGTGATACTGTTCAATACTTACGGTATTATGGTACAATACATGCGGTATAGGGACCGAGCATGTTGACATGTTACCTTTGAGCATGGATTTGGTATGGCATGCAGAGTAGACGGACCACAAGTAACTGATTCTGACCTTCCTTTGTGATGAAATGGTCAGGAGAGGCTGATGCACAAATTCTCCCTTATGGACATTGGCGGCCCTTTGAATTGCTCTCTAATAGACACCTTAGTTTTGGTGCATATGCTCCAGGGAAACCTGGATGTCTGAATCCCAAATGCACTAATTACTTGATTTTTTCAAGCAACACTTAACCTGCTGGAAATCTATCAGATGCAGACTTTATATCATACACCTTATGGAATTTAACATTGGAAATGTTGCATTACACTTGTATTTTGATGAATAAAAGGACCACTTCCTTTATTTCAAGTCAAGAGTGCTGCAGTTTTTTTCTAAATACACAAAATAAGCCAAATATTGTTTTTGCAGTGTTTTTCTTCCTTGGAATTCCATTTAACATCCTTGTCATTCACAATTGCCTCTCTCACGCTTGTTTTCATATCACTCGATACATACAGCACACTTCACCACCTTTCTATTTGCCCTGTCTCAGGGGCTGGCTGGCAAATTGTAGCCTGAGGGACAAGCACACAGCACGGCCCATGTGTAGCGCCGCACCCTTAAATTGTTTACCCCCCCCCCCTACCATATAAAGGCGGTATTAGGTAAATGGGCTTTTAAATCGTTAAAAGGCCGGCAACGGGTTGTGTTTTCATGTTGGGATCGTACACACATGTGCAATCCCAGACACAGTACATGACTGAGTCTGTAACAACAACATGGTCATAAGAGGCAGGCTCGGACTGGCCCACAGGGGAGCGGGGAAATTTCTCGGTGGGCCTCCGAACCAAGCAAGCAGCGTGACGTAGCGGCAGGGCACAGGGAGATGAGCGCTTCCATTGTGGAAGCGCTCATCGCCATAGTCATCTGTATCGCCGTCCTCAGGACAGTGATGCAGATGGATGCTGCGGGGCAGGGGAGAGGCATCTCCCTTCCCCGTTCCTCTGATAGTCGCAGGCACTAGGCCTGCAGGCCTAATCAGAGGCCGGTGCAGGCAGTGTGATGACGTCATCGCGCCGCCTGAGCCATACAGCGCAGGACACACGCCGGAAAAGGCCTGCATCGCATCGCTGACAGCATGATGGTGGTAAGTGTATGTGTTTATTTTTTTATATGGTACAATACAGGAGAGGAGCGCTGTAGGGGACACTTTTTACTGGCACATGATTGGGGGGGCACTTCTTACTGGCACATTATGGGGGGACTTCTTACTGGCACATTATTGGGGGGCACTTCTTACTGGCACATGATTGGGGGGCATCTATGGGCGGAACATCTTATTGGAACATTATTGGGGGCATCTATGGGGGGGACTTCTTACTGGCACATTATTGGGGGGCATCTATGGGGAACTTCTTACTGGCACATTATTGGGTGGCACTATGGGGGCATCTATGGGGCACTTCTTACTGGCACATTATTGTGGGGCATCTATGGGGGCTCTTCTTACTGGCACATTATTGAGGGGGGCACTATGGGAGCCCTTTTCACTGACACATTATTGGGGGCACAATCGGGGCTCTTCTTACTGTCACATTATTATGGGGGCATTTATGTATTTTATATGGGGAGCACTATGGGGAGATTCTACTGAGGCCACAAAGAAGGGGAATTTTATATTGGGGCTCTGTGTGGGTGCATTTTATACTGGGACACATCATGGTGGATTCTATGGGGAAGGGGGGAGAGGAGAACCATGGGGTCATCTACGGGGGGCACTAAGAAGGGGTATTTTATACTTGCAAATTATGGCGGACACTGAGGGCCTCTACTGGACTACTATATATGGGGCATTTTATACTGGTACATTATGGGGGGCACTAGGAGGAAGGGGGCGAGGAGCACTATGGGGGCATTTACTGGGGACACTATATAGGGGTATTTTATACTGGCACATTTTGGGGGCACTATGGGGACATTAGATCAAATGGGGGCCATTGAAATTGTATTCTTTTGCACTGGCACACAATATAATTGGGCATTTTTGTGCTGTCACATATAAGGAGAATTATTACTACTGGGGGGCATTATGGTGGACTTTATTACTACTGGGGGTCTATGGGGAACATGATTATTAGTATGGGCACTATGGGAGCATTATTACTTCTGCGGCACATTGGGGACATGTTGGGGTCACTGTAGGAGCACTATTACTACAATGTGTGCTCTAGCAGATAATTATTCCTATTGGTGGGACTTTGGGAGCACTATTGCTGTGGGGGCACTATGGCACATTATCAGTTTGCCACAATTTTTTGGGGGGATGTTATGTTTAAACTATTAGTGTCTGGGGCACTATTTGCTGGGCACAGTTATTTTAAGGCACTGTGTGCCAATAATTATTGAAGGGGGCATTATCATGGGAGGTACTAGTATTATCACGAGGTTTATCTGTTTCTGCAGTATAATATTGGGGAGCACAGCGGCACAATATTGGGGATGGTAGGATCATTTAAAGCTATTTAGTTCCAGTCCGTTGTATAGGATTTACCGCAGCGATTCGCGCAAGTGAAGTGGGCACAAATCACAGTTCAGTCAATGCGTAATTTGGGACGGCGCGTTCCCTATCCATTTATGGTAGCTGTACGGTGGGCCCCCAGAATCAATTCCAAGGCACCCCAGTCCGACACTGATTAGAGGGGCAAGACTTACCAACTCCTGAGCTGAGGAACCTCCATTGGCCATATCGGGTTTGCTCAGAATGCTGCTCCTTTAGTGGACAGAAGATTATTGCATACAGGACTTTTTTGTCCGGTTTCTTTGACCGAATCTGTGAGAGTGGCCCGAACTCAGATTTGAATGAATAATATTAGATCAAAGCTGCACATTTAACACACAAATACAGCACTAGAACCAAGATCACTACATACATAGAGCACCAGAACCAAGGCTATAGGTCAAATACAGCTCCAGAACCAAGTTCACTACATAAATACAGAACCAGAACCATGTTCACTACATACATACAGTGTAGCAGGCGCAGCACTATGAATTGCCTTTTGCGCTGTGCAGGGGCCCTGGTGCAAGAGTTCAGCTTGGGCCCCCCTTCCCTCAGTGCGTTGTGTGTCTTCTTATGTGGCACAAGGGACTTTTGGGCCTCCTCAGGCTCCTGGGCCCGGTAGCGACTGCTACCTCTGCACCCCCTATAGCTATGCCCATGGCGCTGTGGCATTAGAAGAATTTTGATATCTCTGACTTTTAGTCTAACCAGACTGTCTATTAGGCCTCATGCACACAACGTTGTGTGCACCCGTGGCCGTTTGACTTTCAATGGGTCAGTTGAAAACTCGGAAAATGCACCGTTTGTCATCCGCCTCCGTGATCCGTGTATCCTGTCCGTCAAAAAAATATGACCTGTCCTATTTTTTTGACGGACAACGGTTCACGGACTCATTCAAGTCAATGGGTCCGTGAAAGAACACGGATGCACACAAGATTGGCATCCGCGTCCGTGATCCGTGGCCGTAGGTTACTTTCATACAGACGGATCCGAAGATCCGTCTGCAAAAAAACTTTTTCAGAGCTGAGTTTTCACTTCGTGAAAACTCAGATCCGACAGTATATTCTAACACAGAGGCGTTCCCATAGTGATGGGGACGCTTCTAGTTAGAATATACAACGAACTGTGTACATGACTGCCCCCTGCTGCCTGGCAGCACCCGATCTCTTACAAGGGGCTGTGATCCGTACAATTAACCCCTCAGGTGCCGCACCTGAAGGGGTTAATTGTGCGTATCATAGCCCCCTGTAAGAGATTCGGGGCTGCCAGGCAGCAGGGGGCAGACCCCTCTCCCTCCCTAGTTTAAATTTCATTGGTGGCCATTGGTGTCCGGCCGGGAGCTCCTCCTACTGGTAAGTGACAGTTCATTTAGCAATGCGCCGCACAGACCTGTCACTTACCAGTAGGAGGAGCTCCCGGTCAGACACAGACATCGCAGCAGCCAGCAGGTAAGTATGATGCTTCTACTATTGCTAAGTAACCATGGCAACCAGGACTGCAGTAGCGTCCAGGTTGCCATGGTTACCGATCGGAGCCCCAGCGATTAAACTCTGACTCCTATCGGAACTCCGCTGCCACCAATGATCGGGAGTGAGGAGGGGGAGTAGGCCGCACACTGCCACCAATGTTCTAATTACAATAGAGGGAGGGAGGGGGGGAAGGGGAGGCCGGGGGAGGCCACACACACTGCCACCAATGTTCTAATTACAAGGGAGGGAGGGAGGGGGGGCCGGGGGAGGCCGCACACTGCCTCCAATGTTCTAATTACAATAGAGGGAGGGAGGGGGGCCGGGGGAGGCCGCACACTGCCACCAATGTTCTTATTACAATAGAGGGAGGGAGGGGGGCCGGGGGAGGCCGCACACTGCCACCAATGTTCTTATTACAATAGAGGGAGGGAGGGGGGCCGGGGGAGGCCGCACACTGCCACCAATGTTCTTATTACAATAGAGGGAGGGAGGGGGGCCGCACTGGCCACCAATGATATTCAAACTGGGAAGGGGGGGGGTCTGCCCCCTGCTGCCTGGCAGCCCTGATCTCTTACAGGGGGCTATGATACGCACAATTAACCCCTTCAGGTTCGGCACCTGAGGGGTTAATTGTGCTGATCACGGCCCTCTGTAAGAGATCGGGTGCTGCCAGGCAGCAGGGGGCAGTCATGTACACAGTTTGTAGTATATTCTAACTAGAAGCGTCCCCATCACCATGGGAACGCCTCTGTGTTAGAATATACTGTCGGATATGAGTTTTCACGATGTAACTCATATCCGACAGTATATTCTAACATAGAGGCGTTCCCATGGTGATGGGGACGCTTCAAGTTAAAATATACCATCGGATTGGAGAAAACTCTGATCCGATGGTATAAAAGGGACTCCAGATTTTATATTGAAAGTCAATGTGGACGGATCCGTTTGCAATTGCACCATATTGTGTCAACGTCAAACGGATCCGTCCCCATTGACTTGCATTGTAATTCAGGACGGATCCGTTTGGCTCTGCACGGCCAGCCGGACACCAAAACGACTTTTTTTTCATGTCCGTGGATCCTCCAAAAATCAAGGAAGACCCACGGATGAAAAAACGGTCACGGACCAACGGAACCCTGTTTTGCGGACAGTGAAAAAATACTGTCGTGTGCATGAGGCCTTACTCTGTAATTCCTCTAGCGCCGTTCTATGGAAACAGTAAGTTTAACCGCCTCCGGACCGCCTAACGCAGATCTGCGGTCCGGAGGCGGCAGCTCTGCGCAGAGTGACGCATATACGCGTCATCTCGCGAGAGCCGTGAATTCCACACAGGCGCGCGCGTTCACAGGAACGGAAGGTAAGAGACAGGATCTCCAGCCTGCCAGCGGCGATCGTTCGCTGGCAGGCTGGAGATGCGATTTTTTTAACCCCTAACAGGTATATTAGACGCTGTTTTGATAATATACCTGCTACCTGGTCCTCTGGTGGTCCCTTTTGTTTGGATCAACCACCAGAGGAAACAGGTAGCTGTGTAAAGTACCACAAAACACCACTACACTACACCCCCCCTGTCACTTATTAACCCCTTATGAACCCCTGATCACCCCATATAGACTCCCTGATCACCTCTCTGTCATTGATCACCCCCCTGTCATTGATCACTCCCCTGTCAGGCTCCGTTCAGACGTCCGTATGATTTTTACGGATACATGGATCCGCAAAACACATACGGACGTCTGAATGGAGCCTTATAGGGGGGTGATCAATGACAGGCGGGTGATCACCCATAAAGATTCCCTGATCACCCCCTGTCATTGATCACCCCCCTGTCATTGATCACCCCCCTGTAAGGCTCCATTCAGACGTCCGTATGATTTTTACGGATCCACGGATACATGGATCGGATCCGCAAAACACATATGGACGTCTGAATGGAGCCTTACAGGGGGGTGATCAATGACAGGGGGGTGATCACCTCATATACACTCCCTGATCACCCCCTGTCATTGATCACCCCCCTGTCAGGCTCCGTTCAGACATCCTTATGATTTTTACGGATCCACGGATACATGGATCGGATCCGCAAAACACATACGGACGTCTGAATGGAGCCTTACAGGGGGGTGATCAATGACAGGCGGGTAATCACCCATAAAGATTCCCTAATCACCCCCCTGTCATTGATCACCCCCCTGTCATTGATCACCCCCCTGTAAGGCTCCATTCAGACGTCCGTATGATTTTTACGGATCCACGGATACATGCATCGGATCCGCAAAACACATACGGACGTCTGAATGGAGCCTTACAGGGGGGTGATCAATGACAGGGGGGGTGATCACCTCATATACACTCCCTGATCACCCCCTGTCATTTGATCACCCCCCGTTATTGATCACCCCCATGTCAGGCTCCGTTCAGACGTCCGTACGATTTTACGGATCCACGGATACATGGATCGGATCAGCAAAACACATACGGACGTCTGAATGGAGCCTTACAGGGGGGTGAGCACCTCATATACACTCCCTGATCACCCCCCTGTCATTGATCACCCCCCTGTCATTGATCACCCCCCTGTCAGGCTCCGTTCAGACGTCCGTATGATTTTTACGGATCCACGGATACATGGATCGGAGCCGCAAAACACATACGGACGTCTGAATGGAGACTTACAGGGGGTGATCAATGACAGGGGGGGGATCAATGACAGGGGGGTGATCACCCCATACAGACTCCCTGATCACCCCCCTGTCATTGATCACCCCCTGTAAGGCTCCATTTAGACATTTTTTTGGGCACAAGTTAGCGGAAATAGATATTTTATTTTTATTTTATTTTTCTTACAAAGTCTCATATTCCACTAACTTGTGTCAAAAAATAAAATCTCACATGAACTCACCATACCCCTCACGGAATCCAAATGCATAAAATTTTTTAGACATTTATATTCCAGACTTCTTCTCACGCTTTCGGGCCCCTAAAATGCCAGGGCAGTATAAATACCCCACATGTGACCCCATTTCGGAAAGAAGACACCCCAAGTTATTCCGTGAGGGGCATATTGAGTCCATGAAAGATTGAAATTTTTGTCCCAAGTTAGCGGAAAGGGAGACTTTGTGAGAAAATACAAAAAAAAATCAATTTCCGCTAACTTGTGCCAAAAAAATAATAATTCTATGAACTCGCCAGGCCCCTCATTGAATACCTTGGGGTGTCTTCTTTCCAAAGTGGGGTCACATGTGGGGTATTTATACTGCCCTGGCTTTTTAGGGGCCCGAAAGCGTGAGAAGAAGTCTGGGATCCAAATGTCAAAAAATGCCCTCCTCAAAGGAATTTGGGCCACTTTGCGCATCTAGGCTGCAAAAAAGTGTCACACATGTGGTATCGCCGTACTCAGGAGAAGTTGGGCAATGTGTTTTGGGGTGTCATTTTACATATACCCATGTTGGGTGAGATAAATATCTTGGTCAAATGCCAACTTTGTATAAAAAAATGGGAAAAGTTGTGTTTTGCCAAGATATTTCTCTCACCCAGCATGGGTATATGTAAAATGACACCCCAAAACACATTCCCCAACTTCTCCTGAGTACGGCGATACAAGATGTGTGACACTTTTTTGCCGCCTAGGTGGGCAAAGGGGCACACATTCCAAAGAGCACCTTTCGGATTTCACAGGTCATTTTTTACACATTTTGATTTCAAACAACTTACCACACATTAGGGCCCCTAGAATGCCAGGGCAGTATAACTACCCTACAAGTGACCCCATTTTGGAAAGAAGACACCCCAAGGTATTCTGTGAGGGGCAGGCGAGTTCCTAGAATTTTTTATTTTTTGTCACAAGTTAGCAGAAAATGATGATTTTTTTATTTATTTTTTTTTCTTACAAAGTCTCATATTCCACTAACTTGTGACAAAAAATAAAAAATTCTAGGAACTCGCCATGCCCCTCAAGGAATATCTTGGGGTGTCTTCTTTCCAAAATGGGTTCACTTGTGGGGTAGTTATACTGCCCTGGCAATTTAGGGGCCCATATGCGTGAGAAGTAGTTTGAAATCAAAATCTGTAAAAAATGGCTGGTGAAATCCTAAAGGTGCTCTTTGGAATGTAGGCCCCTTTGCCCACCTAGGCTACAAAAAAGTGTCACACATCTGGTATCGCCGTACTCAGGAGAAGTTGGGGAATGTGTTTTGGGGTGTCATTTTACATATACCCATGTTGGGTGAGATAAATATCTTGGTCAAATGCCAACTTTGTATAAAAAAATGGGAAAAGTTGTGTTTTGCCAAGATATTTCTCTCACCCAGCATGGGTATATGTAAAATGACACCCCAAAACACATTCCCCAACTTCTCCTGAGTACGGCGATACCAGATGTGTGACACTTTTTTGCCGCCTAGGTGGGCAAAGGGGCACACATTCCAAAGAGCACCTTTCGGATTTCACAGGTCATTTTTTACACATTTTGATTTCAAACAACTTACCACACATTAGGGCCCCTAGAATGCCAGGGCAGTATAACTACCCTACAAGTGACCCCATTTTGGAAAGAAGACACCCCAAGGTATTCTGTGAGGGGCAGGCGAGTTCCTAGAATTTTTTATTTTTTGTCACAAGTTAGCAGAAAATGATGATTTTTTTATTTATTTTTTTTTCTTACAAAGTCTCATATTCCACTAACTTGTGACAAAAAATAAAAAATTCTAGGAACTCGCCATGCCCCTCAAGGAATATCTTGGGGTGTCTTCTTTCCAAAATGGGTTCACTTGTGGGGTAGTTATACTGCCCTGGCAATTTAGGGGCCCATATGCGTGAGAAGTAGTTTGAAATCAAAATCTGTAAAAAATGGCTGGTGAAATCCTAAAGGTGCTCTTTGGAATGTAGGCCCCTTTGCCCACCTAGGCTACAAAAAAGTGTCACACATCTGGTATCGCCGTACTCAGGAGAAGTTGGGGAATGTGTTTTGGGGTGTCATTTTACATATACCCATGCTGGGTGAGAGAAATATCTTGGCAAAAGACAACATTTCCCATTTTTTTTATACAAAGTTGGCATTTGACCAAGATATTTATTTCACCCAGCATGGGTATATGTAAAATGACACCCCAAAACACATTGCCCAACTTCTCCTGAGTACGGTGATACCAGATGTGTAACACTTTTTTGCAGCCTAGGTGGGCAAAGATGCACACATTCCAAAGAGCACCTTTCGGATTTCACCGGTCATTTTTTACAGATTTTGATTGCAAACTACTTCTCAAGCATATGGGCCACTAAAATGCCAGGGCAGTATAACTACCCCCCAAGTGACCCCATTTTGGGAAGAAGACACCTCATGGTATTCCGTGAGGGGCATGGCGAGTTCCTAGAATTTTTTATTTTTTGTCACAAGTTAGTGGAATATGAGACTTTGTAAGAAAAAAATAAAATAAAAAATAAAACATCATTTTCCGCTAACTTGTGACAAAAAATAAAAAGTTCTATGAACTCACTATGCCCATCAGTGAATACCTTAGGGTGTCTACTTTCCGAAATGGGGTCATTTGTGGGGGTTTTCTACTGTCTGGGCATTGTAGAACCTCAGGAAACATGACAGGTGCTCAGAAAGTCAGAGCTGTTTCAAAAAGCGGAAATTCACATTTTTGTACCATAGTTTGTAAACGCTATAACTTTTACCCAAACCATTATTTTTTTTTACCCAAACATTTTTTTTTAAATCAAAGACATGTAGAACAATAAATTTAGCAAAAAATTTATCTATGGATGTCGGTTTTTTTGCAAAATTTTACAACTTAAAGTGAAAAATGTCATTTTCTTGCAAAAAAATAGTTAAATTTCGATTAATAACAAAAAAAGTAAAAATGTCAGCAGCAATGAAATACCACCAAATGAAAGCTCTATTAGTGATAAGAAAAGGAGGTAAAATTCATTTGGGGGGTAAGTTGCATGACCGAGCAATAAACGGTGAAAGTAGTGTAGTGCAGAAGTGTAAAAAGTGGCCTGGTCATTAAGGGGGTTTTAGCTAGCGGGGTTGAAGTGGTTAAAGAGCACACCAAATGCTTGAAATAACTTCTTTATGACCTTCAACTTTTCTTCATATAACACTGTCGCCACCGCAACAAAACACGTGTTGAATAAAGTATCGCAAAATGGCGGTATGCATAAGATGCTGGTTCAACTGCTCAATCTTGTCATTCAACAAAAAATGGTGGATGTATTTTTCTCTTGAGTATCTGTACTCAAGAGAAAAGTATCTGTACTCAAGTATATTTGAGGTCTAACTAATAGTTCACTTGCTGAATTAGGTCACAATTTGCAGTATGCAGTTAGCAGTAACTATTTGCAGATTGGTTGAGTATGATCTGGTATGGTTTTATGCAATTTGGATTGCAATATGGAATTTGAATTTGGATTGTGAACTTTGTATTTTGCAATTGAATTTATGGTTTGATGGAACTATTTTGGCCTCTTACTTCCATAAAACACAGCTCTTATTGGAGTGTGTGTCTGTTCAGCTCCTCTTTCTGGTGTAATTATTCAAGCAGCTCCTGCTAGGGGAATTTCCCACACAGGCTGTGTGTGAGGCTGGCTGTGATTGGTCAAAACTCCTGCTGTGTGTGAGGCTGGCTGTGATTGGTCAAGACTCCTGCCCAGCACAACAGTTTAACTCTATGCTTTCTGTTGTTTTTGCTATGTCATTGAGCTTATCTCACATCCATATAATGAATCTTAAAGGCATATTATCTCTTCATCTTCTGTGAACACAATATATAACAGTTATATGACATCCAAACATGAAGTCACTGTAAATAACTCTGTATTTGTCTTTAACACACAAACATAGGAGCTGTATTAAGGTTATTGGCAGGTCTAGCTGAATAAACATATAAGCTATATTAGCAACCTAGGACAGGTCTTAATTGGCCAGCTACACTCCCACAAAAATTGCCTATAATTCTATGTTCTTAGTGGTAGGACTTGAACATGAATTTGAGGAATTTCCCATCAAGTTCTCAACTTCCAAGTGTCTTTTATCACTCTCAAGTAGAACAACTAACTTCTGTATAGGAGGTTCCAACTTGAGTGGAGTAGTGAGACGTTTTCCTTTTTTGTCAAGTTTTGAGTGTCCTATTTATAACAACACTCTAGTTTGTCTTCATCCTTTTGAACTTCTAGAACTGCTAGATAATTCTTCTTCTTTCACTAACACTATGTCACCAACTTCAAGGAATGGGTCCGCAACCGTGATGCGGGGTGCACATGGCTGGCGGCTGTGGATTGCCGATCTGTTCTTTGCTGGCCACAATATGGCCACGGCCGCCCAACAGCCGCGTGCATAAGGCCTCACATTTTTTTGATAATCGTTGTAAGAGTTATAATAGATGCAGTGGATATATATACTATATACAGCAGTGGTGAAAAAAACAAGAGAACAGAGCTCATAGTACCAAAAGTAAAAATATATATTTTATTGTAACATGAGTAAAAATAAATTATATGTAAAGAAACAAGTAAATAATATGCCATTAAAAAGTGAATGAGAGCAGAAAAAAAGCGCCACCCTGGGATAGCACATGTGTCAGTTGTAAAATATATATATATGGATCAATGGAAAATACATGGTACAGTGACCAGCCAATGACCAGAGAACAGTATAATAACCTTGATGCACAGGTGAGTCAACAGTCAAAAATGAACCTACACGGCAATAGAGCAGGGTTTGTATTGCAAGTGCAACATGGAGAGCAGAAAACAAACCACAGTAAGGCCAGGTATAAAATATACCATGAATCTAATGCCGTATAGGTAGGAGGAGAACGGAGACTCACCTGAAAAAGACTGCGTGCTATGTCACCCAGGAAGACGCTACCCCATCATGTTACAATAAAATATATATTTTTACTTTTGGTACTATGAGCTCCGTTCTCTTGTTTTTTCGCTATTTTACTCGGGAGCTTGTACCGGGTTACAAATTATGGGTGTCCTTTGTGGCTATATTAGGTGGGCACTGTTTTCCATTCCCCTTTGGGACACCCTTGGTCTTTTTTGTTTTTCTATATACAGCAGTGTGCTGATATGTGTGGTACTCAGTATAAACTACGGTACACCTTGTATGTCAAATGGAGTTCCAGCGTGTGCTCATGTCGCACAACAGCCGGTGAGCTGGTAATTTCAAGCGCTGCTGCAGCCTTCACAGACCAGCCAAAGCTGTCGGTGACTTGCGGAAATGTGCACACACCCGGCACACTTTCAACAGTAGCTCAGGCAGATTGGGGTATGTTTTTAGAAACCACTAACCCCACAAGGTTGAATACGTGGGCAAGGCATGGGATGTGTCTAAGGTTGCCCAGCTCCAAAGCTGCCAAGTTACGGCCATTATCAGACACAACCATGCCTGGTTCTAGGTTGAGTGGCTAGAGCCACACCTCAGTCTGGTCTCTTATCCCCTGCCACATCTCTACGACAGGTGCTGTTTGTCACCTAGGCAGATCAGCTTCATCACAGCCTTTTGCCGCTTCCCCACTGCTGTGCTACACTGCTTCCAGCTACCGACTGATGACTGGCTGGTGCTGCACGCGGACACTTCGGAGGTGGAAGTGGAGGAGGAGGCAGAGGAGGGGAAGTGGGGGTTGGATCCACTAACGTAGGTGGTGGCGGAAACCCTGATGGAATTGGGGCCCGCAACCCTTGGCGTCTGTAGCACATGTGCCTTTCCAGGGTAAAGTCGCTCCCAGCCTCCGCAACATTCACGCAGTGTGCCATCAGGGAAATGTAGCATCCCTGGCCGAAAGCACTTGTCCATGTGTCCGTGGTTAAGTGGACCTTTCCAGTAACTGCGTTGGTCAGGGGACGTGTGATGTTAAGGGACACATGTTGGTGTAAGTCTGGCACGGCACACCTTGAAAAATAGTGGCGGCTTGAGACTGAGTAACGAGGGACGGCCACCGACATCAGGGTGCAGAAGGCCTCAGTGTCCACAAGCCTAAATGGCAACCTTTCCAGGGCTAGTAATTTGGAAAGCTGTGCATTTAGTGTTATGACCTGTGGGTGGGTGGTAGGATATTTGCGCTTGCGTTCAAATGCCTGGGGTAATGACATTTGGACGCTGCACTGGGACAGGGAAGTGGATGTGGTCGCGAAGGTCCAGGTGCAGGGCGAGAGGCATCCGGGCCTGCGTCTTGGCCAGCACGTAACACAGGGGAAGAGGCAGCAGTGGTATGACCCGCAAACAGAGATTTGGGACCCAGGCGTTCGGCCCACCTATTAGGGTGCTGTAATGCCATGTGGCAGATCATGCTGGTGGTGGTGAGGTTGCTAGTGTTCACGCCTCGGGTCATTTTGGTGTGGCACAGGTTGCAAACTACTTGTAACGTGGTGCCGAAGCCGCACTCGGTCTCCCATAAGTCGCAGACCTGCTGCTTAGCTTCGGGAGCGAGGATCTGTGTTTGACCTCGTTCCCAGGGCTGCTTTGCTAGCTGGGAGGTTCCCTGCTCCTAGGTCTGCCTTGAGCGCCGAGCTGATCACTCGGTGCTCGACTGGTCGGACTGTCGGTCATGTGACGCTGGCCACATCACATGACCCTCACTCCCCATTATAAATACAGGCAGCCTGCTGGCCACAGGTTGCCTGTTAATTTCTAGGTTCCTGGCTATTTGTTGGACTACTGAATACTCACCTGATCCTGTTCCCTGACGATCCTTTGCCTGCTCCTCCTGTACTGCGCATCCGTCCTGGTATTGTGACCTCGGCTCCCACCTGACTACTCTTTGCGGACTCCTCTGGTACCTCTCTACTCTCCTGGTATTTGACCCCAGCTTCTCCTGACCAATCTTTGCTTAACCCTTTGTACTGCGTAGCTCTCTTGGTTCTGACCCGGTCCGTTCACATTCCGTATTTTGTCTTGTCTGTCTTCCCTGCACATATCCTAAGTAAGGGACTGTCGTCCAGTTGTCCCCTGTCATCAGGACTCGTGAGGCAAGTAGGCAGGGCCAGGGGTGAGGTTGGAGCGCAGTGGTCACTATCCTTCCCCCTGTGTGTGTGTGGACGTGACCGTTACACTACTATTCTTTTGTCGTCCGCTCTTTCCACAAAGAATCACCATACTGCCGAACACCTACCCCTTGGCAAGGGACATTTACGCAAGGGGGTGCTCCGTGGAACAGTTGCGGGCCTGTTCATTGGTGCCCGCCTTCTATCTTTTGCCACACCACTGCCTCTTCCAGCCTGTTGCAGTGCTGCAGATCCCTCCCCCTCTGTTCTTTGTTGACCTAACCACAACCTCAGTGATTGACACTGTGTATCATCCTCTTCCTACTGTTTTCCTCTTTAAAACAGTAATTGTGGTTGAGTCATTGGCAACTGTGTCTCATCATCATCCACCTCATTAAACACTAATTGCCGTTCCCCAGCGTCATGTTCTTGTGACTCTGGATGCTCAAGAGGTTAGGAATTAGGGCACAAGATCTTCGGTCCCTCTTCAAGCGTGCTTGGTGAGAGGGCCAAATCCTAATGGAGATGCAAAGAGGTCCTCGGGATATCCGAGTGTGGGATCACTTGTTTGACCAAACTGTAAATGGTGCGAGGAAGAAGGATCAGGGTGAGTGAGGATTGTGTGGACCAGACTCCAGGCTACCGAGACTGGACTTGGTGGAAGACAGGGTGGTGCTTTACCGACTGGAAGCCCTATCTGCTGCAATCCAACCGACCACCTGCTCGCACAGGGCTGACTTCAAGAGTGATCTCCTGCGCCGCCCTGCAAACTGGGACATGAAGATAGGTATGATTGTTTTTCTTGTGCTCTGGCATGATTGTTTTTCTTGTGCTCTGGCATGATTGTTTTTCTTGTGCTCTGGCAGCAGGCACAGTTTCAACGCGCCCAGGGCCACAGCATCTGCGTGCACCATCAGCATCATGGCCACTTCCCCGTCCCTTAATGCTCGCCTTCTTAATATTAAATGTTATATGTTATAAGGGACCGTTTTTAGGAAAAATGTGGATAAATTATGGAAAAAATTAAAAAAAATTGCTAATATTTTTCCCAATATCTGGGCCTGACACACACACGCTATTGCAGCACAGATGTAACAATTCACTGTAGACACAATTTATAGGCAAAGTGTGGATAAATTATGAAAAAAATATAATTGTTTTCGCTAATATTTTTCCCAATATCTGGCCCTGACACACACACGCTATTGCAGCACAGATGTAACAATTCACTGCAGGGACCATTCATAGGACAATTATGGAAAAATATATTTGTTGTCAGTAATATTTTCCCCAATATCTGGCCCTGACACACACACTTTTGCAGCACAGATGTGACAATTCACAGAAGGGCTGTTTATAGGAAAATTATGTAAAAAATATATTTGTTGTCAGTAATATTTTTCCCAATATCTGGCCGTGGCACACAGAAGCTATTGCAGCACATATGTGACAATTCACTGCAGGGACCGTTTATAGGAAAAATGTGGATAAATAATAGAAAAAATATGTTTTCGCTAATATTTTTCCCAATATCTGGCCCTGACACGCACACACACTATTGCAGAACAAATGTAACAATTTCTGTCAGGTACCGTTTATAGGACAATTATGTAAAAAATATATTTGTTGTCAGTAATATTTTTTCCAATATCTGGGCTTGACAGACACACCCTATTGCAGCAAAATGTGACAATTCACTGCAGGGACCGTTTATAGATAAAATGTTGATAAATTATGGAAATAATATAATTGTTTTCAATAATATTCTTCCTATCTCTGCTCCTGACACACAGAAGGTATTGCTGAACAGATGTCACAAGTCACTGCAGACACCCTCTATCGAAAAAGTATTGCAAAGTATGGGGAAATTTTTTTTTGCTGGATATATTATATTGCTGCCAGCCTGCCACCACACACAATAGTCCTTAAAAGGACTTTTGGGTCTTTGAAACGAGATGGCAGTACTTACCTGCACGTTTATTGGCTGCTTAGCAGCCGGGAAACGTGCGGGAAGGAGACTCGAGCATGTCACTCGAACACATGCAGTACTCGGCCGAGTACCGCCATGTGCCGAGCATAACGATGCTCTAGCCGAACAGGTATTTGGCTGACCATGCTCGCTCAACACTACTGTATATACTATATGCAATGGCTGGGCCCAGCGCCTGGGGGATCCCTTGCCCCTTAGGAGGTTTCTACGAAATATGACCCTCTTATAGAGCATGTAAACGTGATGCCAGTTAAGCAACGAGGATGTGGAGTCCCCTTTGTAGATGGTAATGTTGGTACCCAGTGTAGGAAGGCCAAAGTGGTGTTGAATAGGTAACAATATCCCTGGAGATGTTGTGTAGCACTTTTGTCACGATGCTCCTACCTGAATACGGTTGGATCCCAGATGTGGTCGAACGAAGCAGTACAAAAGGGGATGAAGAACTTGGATGGGGTAGAACAAAGTTGAGTCCAGACTTGGTAAAAATTGAACAGTTGCTATTACTTGGCATAAAAGGTAATCCATACAGTTTCCAGACTTTATCGTGGTTTCCAATAGTTTTCAGCAGGCAAATGGCAGGCAAATACTTCTGGAAAAAAAACTAGTTCTGCTGTGCTGTAGCTTCCTCAGCTCTGCTATGTTAGCAATAGTAGTAGTCTCTTTCTGTATGTATTCCTAGGAACTTGTTGTCCTGGTATTTAGTACCTCAAGCTTCGGCTCAGCTTGGGTGAAGGCAATGCAAGCCCAAGGAGGGGACATGCACAACCATATAGTCCTTTGCAGGCAGAACCTGCAGGCCCAGAAGAGCAGGCAATGCTCTGCTGGCCTGTACACAACCTATCCCTTGGGAGGGTGGACTAGAACTCTCTGCAGGCTCGCCCAGGAGGGCCGAAAATTCTGCTGCTTCCCCTTACAGGGGCTAAGCTAGACTCCCACTAACACTAAACTCCTCCTCTCCTTCTCCCTCTAGAGGGAGAGAGAGAATGGACAATCCAGTCCATTCCCTGCTAATAGCACTGCCAAGTGTTGCTGACACCTTGTGGCAACCTGGCACATTACATGAACATAACAATTACTTGGAGTAAATATGCACATTATCAGAAGATGACATAAATTACATTGGATGACAGGTATTAGCACATAGGAAATGGTAGCAAGGTGTCAAAAGGAGTGGTAATGGCACTCTGGGTCATTACATATATACCTGTACACACTTCTTCTTTTATTCCTTGTATCTGACATATCAATACACTGCTTTATATACTATATATCTGTACATACTGCGTCTATTATACCTCGTACCCTGACGTAACGGTACTCTATGTGTATACTATGTGTCAGGTATAATAGATTCAGTAGGTACAGATATATGTGGACAGTCATATATTATGGTCACTGTGTGAGGTACATGAGGTTTTGGGGGTTGTAATTAAGGTTACGGTCAGGGATTAGGGCACATAAAGAGAATAGGGAGGGCAGTCTATACTTACCTGTTCCGGCACAATCCCACAATGCAGCGATGCAGACCTGGCCTCCTCTGGCGGGTCTGCTCCTGTGGAATGTTGCATGCGACGCGAGTGCTTGCACACCCTACCTCACATCGATGCTCCGGGAATAGGATGGCAGGGAACCAGTGGTTCACTTGTCCCGCCAGCACTTCTGCATGGTTACTTGTACCTGCATCCAGTGGACACAGATACAATTGAGTTCAGGGGCTGCACAGAAACCGGCCGCCTTGAACATTTACCAGCCCAGGGGGGTATGTGTACCCTTACCCCCCCGGCCCAGCTCGCCCCTGTGGTAGATATTGTTTACTGCGGTATATTGACTGCTGGTACAAATTGGTGTGTACAGTGTTTTGACTGCTGGTAGATATTGGTATGTGCTGTATATTCACTGCTGGTAGGTATTGGTGTGTGCAGTATACTGACTGCTGGTAGATATTGGTATGTGCTGTATATTCACTGCTGGTAGGTATTGGTGTGTGCAGTATACTGACTGTTGGCAGATATCGGTATGTGCTGTATATTGAATGCTTGAACATAGTGGTGTATGTGGTACATTGACTGCTTGTAGATATTAGTATGTGCGGTATATTGACTGCTGGAATATATTGGCATGTGTAGTATATTTGTAGTGTCCCACTAGGTAGGAGTGGGCACTACACAAGGGTCAATTGGGTAGCGTGTACTTCTACTCACAAGGGACAGTGATATTGTATTGATCTATGCATTTAATGTAATTTACTGTGTGTTTTACATGCAATGGTTTTCCCTGTTATATGCTTTGCAGGCCTAGTGGGGTGTAATTTAGCATTCCAGACACTAGAGGGAGATAGGGAGCCCCTAGTATAAATGTCCAGGCCCAGACAGGGAGTGGTCAGGTCATAGTCAGGAGTCTGTGGAGACAGAAGTGAGAAGGCACCAGCCCAGGATATGCTGAGGGCCTCCTCCTGACATGCAGCTGGATAGTCCTGGTTTCTAGCTGCACCAGGAGGCTAGATGGAGTACAGCCTGCTTGGAGACCGTAGTATATTCCAGGGGACTAGAGGAGTTACCTCGTCAGCCTGAAGCTCCTGAGGCTAAGGATAGCTCAGTTGAGACACCCCAGTGGTAGGACAGCACCTCCTGGGAGCAACCTGCAGTCACCTGTCAGCGGAAGCAGAGAGATACAGCTAGGAAGCAAAGGTATTTGTAACCTTAAGCAAGCGCTAATACTGGAGGAAGGAATTCTTACCAAGGATTTAAGCCAGCAAATAGGCATCCGGGCCTTGGGATCCAGCCAGCTAGAATAGCTGTGGGGATAGAGCAGCATAGCACTGCCAAGCATTAATTATATACCCTCCACGTATCTTGCAAGATTGCAAGCTACTGTGATATCAACCTGCTGTGATATAAACCTGCTGTGCTTTTGGAACTGTAAAGGACTGTATTAACCTCTTCTGTACTTGATGTTTAAAGTTAGACTGTTAAGTAAAGCAACATTTGGTTCACTATACCACCTGTGTACCTCACTTATTCCAACTATAAACCGTTGTGCCACCGTCACAGGCACTGGCATCACGAACCTTAAAGGGACCTTGCCCCAGGCACTCAAAATACCCGTAACATCCAGGGCACCTCATCCACCATCAGGCCTGGTCCCTACATACAGAGTGTGCCCCAGAGGAACCGTGTCTACCTCTCCTTCACTGCTACATGCCTGCCCAGGGTTCTCCAATACAGTGAGCAACCCTCGTTTGCCCATAACCGTGACCTCACTTCGCTATACCCTGCAGGTCTGGCGTGTTGCATATTCTCTGCTGTAAGATATTAGTATGTATAGTATATTCACTGCTGGTAGATATTAGTATGTATAGTATATTCACTGCTGGTAGATATTAGTATGTATAGTATATTCACTGCTGGTAGATATTGGTATGTGTAGTATATTCACTGCTGGTAGATATTGGTATGTGTAGTATATTCACTGCTGGTAGATATTGGTATGTGTAGTATATTCACTGCTGGTAGATATTGGTGTGTTTATTCACTGCCGGTATATATTTATGTGTGTGGTATATTCAGTTGGCTACTTGGCTTTTTACCTTTGGGGGTTGGGGCACCATTTCAATTTTAGCCTCAGGAAGCTGAAAAGCTAGAATCTGCCCTGCAACATCTAACCTCACGGGCACCCCAGCTACCACCAAAAAATATATAATAAATAAGAAAATCCATATAAAAACGACATCTTTTTCCTTGGATAAAACTTTTTTCAATGGCAAAAATAAAATCTCTTCCACGTGGTATTACCGCATCCATAACGAACCACACTACACACTTATCATGTAATTTATCCCATACAGAGAATGTTGCAAAAAACACAAAAAAAACCTCAATGGCAGTATTGCTAATTTTTTCTACCCCCCTCCCAGATAGTTAGGGCTTTTGTACATGGGTGAATCCATTGCAGGAATCGCGCTCGTGTGTGAGTGTGATTTACAGGAGCGGCGCAGGCATTATACTGATTTATAATGCTGTGTGCCTCTGCTTGACCTTCCTTCTACAATATGATCCTGTAGCAATAAGGTCATACAGAGGCACAAAGCATTATAAATCAGTATCATGCCTGCGCTCCTGCAAGTCCAGAACGGAGGGTCACGCTCACACACAGGGCGTGATTCCCACAATTGACTCGCTCAGTTTGAAGCAGCCCTTAAAGGGAACCTGTCACCTCCAAGTGATATAAAACTGCCAGCATTACCTTATAGCAGCCCCCAGTCTGTTATTGATCATGTGTGTGAGCCAGAAATTCGATAATCCATACTTGAGAAAAACAATTTTTTAATCTCCATGAGCGATATGTTTCCTGTGAGCTTGAAGTCAAGGGGGCAGCGGCCTCCTTGCTTCAAGTCAAGTAAAGCCCGCCTCTTACCCGTCCCCTCTTGATTGTGATTTACATATTTTCTATTCGTTTGGATCGGGCAAGTCTGGCGCCTGCGCGGTGCACTACATAATTCCGTCTCGGGGTTCCGCAGTCAGCCGGGCATAATTTTCTCACTGCCCATGCACCGGCAAGAATCAGTGTGAGTGCTCGCGCCGGCGAGGTATATTCACAGCACGAGCGTGATCACTGGCTTGAGTTCTTCTGCTCCTGCAACCAGTGATCACGCTTGCGCTGTGAATATACCTCGCCGGCGCAAGCGCACACACTGATTCTTGCTGCCGTGCGCACAGAGAAAATTATGCCCGGCTGACTGCGGGAGCCGGAGGCGGGATCGTGCAGTCACAATGGGCGCACCGCTCAGGCGCCAGACTTGCGCGATCCGAAGGAATAGAAAATATATAAATCAAAGTCAAGAGGGGACGGGTAAGAGGCGGGCTTTGCTTGACTTCAAGCTCACAGGAAACATATAGCTCATGGAGATTAAAAAAGTGTTTTTAAGTATAGATTATCGAACCTCTGGCTCACACACATGATCAATAACAGACTGGGGGCTGCTATAAGGTAATGCTGGCAGTTTTATATCACTTTTGGAGGTGACAGGTTCCCTTTAATAAAAGTTAATCAGTAAGTTATGTGTAACCGCAAAATGATAACATTAAAAACTAGAACTTGTCCTGCAAAATGCAAGCCCCCATATGGCTACATCAACAGAAAAATAATAAAGTTATAGTTCTTGAAAGAAAAAAAAAAAAGAAAAAAAAAATATTGCTTGGTCTGTAACAGTCTGGTCACTAAGTGGTTAATGGTGATGTAACAATTGCAGCTGCTTCTGAGGATGATGTCACAACAGAGTTCTAGTCCTAAAGTTCCCATAGATGATTTATTCCCATTTTGCGCTAGATAGTTGATCGGTGTGTATCCTATCGCTCGCTATTTTTTGGCTATTTCTTTGCTTTCTGGAAATAACATCTGGACCAGGACGTTACTGTCTGACTGACAGGTAAGGCGCAGCAATTTATCCGCTATAATGTCATTAGGTATAACTCTGTAGGTTACTATACGAGGTGTATACTCTCTCTGAGTCTTATATACGGCCAGATTGACTCTGGACACAAGTGATACCGTTTCTAATCACACCGATACCTCACCACAGCTGTACGCGGGAGGACTTCTCTTCATCCGGATTATCAGCAGTTGGGCTGTGATTCAGGGAAATGTCTTATAAACTGCCAAGTCCAAACTGGACCAGTGGAGCTTGTGACATATTTCCTCATTGTAGATACAGATTTCTCTAATTAATTCCTCCTCGAAACTGTGTTGGTCAATAATGTGGCAATGGAAGTTGGAGTTCGCCATTTTCATTAAAATAAAATAAAACATTGTAAAGCTGAATGTAGACTCTGATGTGTGAACTAGACCTGAAAGAGGAGCAGTCAGCAGGATCAATCCAGGTATAATCCAGACATGCACAGTAAGTAGAGGTGTCCTTGAAATAATAGGGCCCTATAGCAAAACTCAGAATTGGTCTCCGTTCCCCCAAAGTACAATCATTGTAACTAGCCTCTATATTCTCATTGGAAAACTGGCATAAATGATAAATCTACCAGGGCGGGTGGCCCTGTTCTCACCATGCCAACCGTCACTACATTTAGTCGCAATGGCGTTTAAACAATGGCAAACCCACAGTTTGCCAATTTTTTTAAACTAGCTTCTGGCATAGGGACCATTGTAAATGACCCCCGATGTGCTAAGCTTTCCTCCTCTTCAGCCTCTCCTTACTCCATTCCCTGGAGGAAGCATCTGGAGGAGGACAGGGACAGGATGCCCAGGGGCAGGAGCGTACAATATGTTCTCCTGATCCGGCAGCTGCTGGTCTAGTGTTACTGTGTCAATGCCATGGGGTGAATTTAGGTCAGAAAACCGTCATTGCCATTCAGCCCAGCCTGGCCCACTGACCTCAGGGTCCCCATAGGGACTGTGTGGTCTGCCTCCATTGATGGTACTAACCCACTGGCAGTAAGCATTTCATCAGCAGGAAAACCTAGTGAAGTGCACGGGGCAAGCGGTGATAATAGAGTCAACAATGTTTTTGTGGGCCTTACAGGGCCAGGCCAGAGGACAAGGGTCTAGGGTCTGCCCCTCGGTGCACTGAAGTCCTAATTTGCATATTGATTCAAAACGACCAGATCTCTGGAATGGAGCAGCAGGTTTTAAGATATCGTTTTAATCAACAGGAGTAACACTTCCAGGCAGTATGCCTGTTTGATAGGGTTGATCCTGCAGACAGGTGTTTACCCCCTTCCCAAGTGAGCCGAGCAGGCGCATAGGCACTGGGGGACTTCTGTTTTCTACAGCAGACACCAAGGGCTAATGTCTGCGATCGGTGATACGATCGAACGCAGGAAATTAACCCTCAGATGCGGTGACCATGACATCTGGGGACTAAAAATCCGGGGAGCACTGTGTGTGGTGGTCTAAGTCCTCCTGAACGATTCGATGCTGTATTTCACAATATTCACATGATGACCTCAAATAAAACACAGGAGGTCAAACACATGGGTATATATGGTTCTATCTATAGGTCAGTCACGGATGGAAACGTTTATTGGGGGCAGTGAGTCCAGTGACAAAGGAACGTATAGAAGTCATTCATTTTCATTTTCTGTGAATTTCAATCACAGATGGGGTCAATAAAGGGGCCACATTTCCACTGTGCTGGTAGATCGGCGTCCACATTGTAATGGGTAGTTATAGCTGAAGCTGCATCTCCTATAGATTGCTGCTTCCACCATTTCTGATGATGTCATCTGGTCGGTCATTTACCACAGTTATGGCCATTTACAGGGACAGATTGTCAGACCAGTTATCGGGATTGTGTGATAAATGTGTTTTGTAAAAATGCTGCCGATTGAGCGATGCCACATTTATGCCACACAAGTCATCAGCGTCTGTCAGCAGCACAGCTCTGTGTGTGACCAGGGATCTGCCACCGACAGATAATGAATCTGTATGGGGATGAGCGATGGTGGTAATGATTGCTCACCCCCATACACAGGGAGGATTGCTGCCTGTAAGGCTACTTTCACACTGGTGTTTTGGCTTTCCGTTTCTGAGATCCGTTCAGGGCTCTCACCAGCGGCCCAAAACGGATCAGTTTTGCCCTAATGCATTCTGAATGGAAAAGGATCCGCTCAGAATTCATCAGTTTGCCTCCGTTCAGTCTCCATTCTGCTGTCCATCTGATGAAACTGAGCCAAACGGATCAGTCCTGACACACAATGTAAGTCAATGGGGACGGATCCGTTTTCTATGACACAATCTGGCACAATAGAAAACGGATCCGTCCTCTATTGACTTTCAATGGTATTCAAGACAGATCCGTCTTGGCTATGTTAATTAAAGATAATACAAACGGATCCGTTCTGAACGGATGCAGACGTTTGTATTATCTGAACGGATCCGTCTGTGCAGATCCATGACTGATCCGCACCAAACGCGAGTGTGAAAGTAGCCTAACTGCAGCTGAACCAGAGGGCAGATTATTGCTGCTGGATGATGGTCGGGAAATATTTGCTTCTTCCTTTGTTTTAGACTTTTTTAGTTTTGCATATGGCGTCTTGTTTTGTTTAGTTCACTGTTTGAATACTTTATAATATATGAATAATTCTTTATTTTCTTAGTTATTATGAAGACTTTAAGAAGTCTGAATTTTTCCACTGAGGTAAACTGCTTTATCTTACCCTTCTGTCTATGTACTAGTGGCTTATATACCGTGTCTGTGTATAATCCGCACATCTCTGGTATATACCGTAACCATACAATACCTACAAAAACACATGGATGCCCAGATCATTCAGAGTCCAAACGATCATAAAGTATCAAAAAATCCTTATTTAATGTCATACTAATAAAAGGCTAAAAAACATACATAGAGGTCCACATTGCAAGGTGACCTGCATAAGGGGGACCACTGGAGTGAGGCTAGCGATGAGACATTACATGTATACATAGACCAGCATAGACTAATGGCATGTCAATACCTTACTACATTTCATAGGATCAAAGTTTAAAATAGCATGTAGATACCTTCATAAGTTATATAAAGTCAACCGATGCGATCAAAGCGGTAACAGAGGCGGAAAAGCCTAAAGCAGTGACTCGCATATATAGAACAATAATATACCAATTGCTTATCTAATACATCTCTGCAACACCAGTGTCCCTCACTTATCCACTGTGTTTCGCCCAATGGCTTCGTCAGGGGAATGGCTTCAAAGCGCAGCCACTATACAACGTGCGGCGCTGTCCTTGGTATGCTGTAAGGAGGTGGCAGCACTCAATATAGCGCAGCGGCCACTTCAAACAGTTGACCGACGGAGGTGCTGGGAGATGGACCCTCACCAATCAGATGTTAATGTCCTGTCGGATAGGCCATCAATATCGAACTCTCGAGAAACCGCTTTAAGATTCTGGTTAGGAAGTTTTTCATTATTTACTATAGTAAGGGATTAGTTAATGAGGTATTATGGTGACATGTTGGCCGGGACATGCAGCAATGTTCCTGCTAGATTATCCATTCGTCCGATTTCTATCTATGGATCATTAGATGGTAAAATGATCAAAATCAAACTCTCGAAAAAAAAACTTTAAGATCCTGGTTACTATGTTTTTTATTTTCTATAATACGGGATTAGTTATTATCTATATGTATAATGATTTAGCAGGATCCGGTATTGTATGTACTGCCCTCTCTATAACATCTCTTCTACACCAGCTCTCTCTAATGTTCATGTGTCACATGGGACAAATTACAGGAGTGTTTTCTGATTTTTACCTCTTCTCCTCTGTCTTCACTATAGGACGATATGACGAGGTCTTCACCTCCGATGTCCTCAACAAGTGAGACCAGCATCCACAATTATGCTGAGGTATTTTCTATAGATATTCAGTTGTGAAGACTTCTATAAAATGTTATAGTTACCTACTGTTCTGTGTCTGGAAGAAGCAGCCATGATTTTCTAATCTCATACACGTTGTATCCCACATAAGTCATTTACGTTTCTTCTTTATCCTTCCGTTACTAATACTGACACCATACTCAGAAATGGTCATTTTTATATCATATTCTTTCATCTTGTCTTCACAGATTATGACAGAATTCCCTGAACTACCAGGCTACTGGTTTGAATGTAGAGTGGAGGTTAGATTTATTTTGTCTTCCATTTTACTCCAGCAGAGATCCGGATGCTTTCCGGCATCTATGCCATGTCTCGTCCAGACAAAATCACGGGCATCCGGTGGTAGATGGTCGTATCCGACAATGCCCGATACTGTGAGCTCCATTAGCCTGATCCTTAGATGGATCAGACTACCAGATTCCAAACCTAACTGTGAATGGGGCCTTACTAATAGAATAGGTGATCCTACTAACTGAGGAAAAACCCTACTTATGTTCTTAGATGGTAGCCCCACAACTCTTCTGCAAGTAATGTCCCCACCTGAAGGGTCCTATAGATGTGTGGATAGATTTCATGTGCTCCAAGAACAGACGATAAGAATCTGCTTCTATTTTACTAAACTCCAACTGAAATTTCACAATTAAAAATGTAAGAAATAATTCCCTATAGAATTAGCAGAACATGAAATGCCGGTCATAGTGAACACCACTTTATAACTGATAAGAATTATCTTCTAAGAAGGGGCTCAAGGGATTTACCAGACCCCCGTATGTGTCTGTGTTATTAAAGGATGGAGAAGAATATCTGATGTAAAACTTTTATACTTATGGATTACACTCACCGCTAATTTTATTTCAGGTTCCCCCTAAAGTAACATCTCAGCTCTCACACTTTTATGACTCTGAGGTATTTCTATTTATTGATATATTAATAGATATTAGATCTAATTATCTACCGATCTATCTATCATCTATCTGTCTGCCTTAGACTATTCTGTCTTTCTTTGCTCTCATTTTCATGTTTGATATTCAATACATTTGCTAAATGCAGCGCCCAAGGGCCGATTGGGTCCCAGTGTTTAGAAATGGAGAGTGGTGCTGTGGCCTTTATAGTTTGTGTCACGGTGCTCCTACCTGAATACTGTCGGTCCTTGGAGTTAGGCTCCGTAGCAACAAAGGAGTTGTAGTTGGTGGAATAAGTAGAGTCCAGACTTGGTAAACTTCAACGGTTGTTACTTGAATAAACGTGCAATAAACTTGTGTCCTCCAGACAATACTCGATCTTTCTCTTGGCTCCAGCAGGCTAAGGGTAAAATAGCAGGTAAACTTGTATACTTTGCTTTATGTCTCTAGTTACTGGACTTTGTAGAGGTTCTGGTACCGTTAAGTGGGGTGCCTTTTGGCTGTTGACCCCCTCATTATACTGTTTTTGAACTGCAAGGAGTCAAGGAGCTTACCAAAATCTGCTCCTCCTAGAAGACTTATGCTGCAGGAGGGAACAACGTTCCGCTCACTGCTTCATGTCTGGTTCCTTGGACTCTCAATTCAACTCCCCACAGCTTCCTGCAACTCCTCCCTTGGTAGGAAACAGGACTAGCTCACTTCTGCCTAAAAGGAGGAAGAATGGGATGGTAAGTTTCATTCTGTCCAAAGGTACTCTCTGCTAGTGATGGACGAACAACGGCCGGGACATTCACTTTAATGGCAGGCGAACCTGAAAAACCTTCAGGTCATATTTGTAGCCAGAAAACACTTACTAGAAGTACACAAATAGTCCCACAACATGTACAGTGATATACCAGAGGGGGATCATTGGCAACAATTTCCCCCAAAAATATGTATTTTAATTAGGGGCCATTTTTATGCGTATTAAAGGGAAACTCTCAAAAATGTGCCCTGCTGGAGCATAGAAATTTTTTATTTTTGGCCACGGGAGAACGGTCCCCAACAATTAGGCATTCACCTCACAGAAAAGAACTTGTCATTATGTGGCTGGAGGTAAATTAGTCTCAATTGGCTGTCCTGTCCTATCTGATGGATGTGTCATGGGTCAAAGTTCGGTGCAATGCAAAAGAATATGGCGCCCGCGAACATTGCATATGTTCAAATGTTCGGCGGATTCTTTGCTAGCCATTAGAGACAGTAGCTAGGTGTAGGAATGGTAGTGCCCCCTCTGCGGTACTACACTTACATTGTGGCCTAGGAATGAGATGAATGCAACGGTTCTTTAAAATAAACATATGGAATTAATTCTTATCTAAATGGTTTTTCTAGTCCCTCTTTCCAGGTTGAGAGGCGGCGGTGCTTGTACTTGGCCTCTCTCTGTTATAGATTATGGGAGATATATATGGAAACAGTCATAAACAAGAGACCTCTTATCAGAATCTATTATTAATATGGGAAAAAGTTGAATTTGAGTATTATGGCGAAATGTTGGCCGGGACATGCAGCAATGTTCCTGCTAGATTATCCATTCGTCCTATTTCTATCTATGGATCATTAGATGGTAAAATGATCAATATCAAACTCTCGAAAAACCCCTTTAAGATTCTGGTTACTATGCTTTTTATTTTCTATAATACGGGATTAGTTATTATCTATATGTTTAACGATTTAGCAGGATCCTGGTATTGTATGTACTGCCCTCTCTATAACATCTCTTCTACACCAGCTCTCTGTAATGTTCATGTGTCACATGTGACAAATTACAGGAGTGTTTTCTGATTTTTGCCTCTTCTCCTCTGTGTTCACTATAGGACGATATGACGAGGTCTTCAACTCCGATGTCCTCAAAAAGTGAGACCAGCATCCACAATTATGCTGAGGTATTTTCTATAATACGGGATTAGTTATTATCTATATGTTTAACGATTTAGCAGGATCCCGGTATTGTATGTACTGCCCTCTCTATAACATCTCTTCTACACCAGCTCTCTGTAATGTTCATGTGTCACATGTGACAAATTACAGGAGTGTTTTCAGATTTTTGCCTCTTCTCCTCTGTCTTCACTATAGGACGATATGACGAGGTCTTCAACTCCGATGTCCTCAAAAAGTGAGACCAGCATCCACAATTATGCTGAGGTATTTTCTATAGATATTCAGTTGTGAAGAATTCTATAAAATGTTATAGTTACCTACTGTACTGTGTCTGGAAGAAGCAGCCATGATTTTCTAATCTCATACACGTTGTGTTCCACATAAGTCATTTACGTTTCTTCTTTATCCTTCACTTACTAATACTGACACCATACTCAGAAATGGTCATTTTTATATCATATTCTTTCATCTTGTCTTCACAGATTTTGACACAATTCCCAGAGCTGCCAGGACACTGGTTTGAATGTAGAGTGGAGGTTAGATTTATTGTGTCTTTTTACTTGTTAGGGTACTTTCACACTTGCGTTGTTTGATTCCGGCAGGTAGTTCAGTTACCTGATCAGGAAAACTGTGCGCAGACGCATGTCATTTGCAGACTGATCATGATCCTGGTCAATCGGACAAATGCATTGCAATACGGGATCCGGTGTCTTCTGGAAAAACGGATCCGATGTTTATTATTTTTCAAATTTTTAAAGGTCTACGCACGCGCTGACCTGGAAAACAGATCCGTTTTACTGGAACACTTGATACTGGATCTGGCATTAATACATTTCAATGGAAATTAATGACGGGCATTCAGGCAAGTGAACCGGAATTTTGGCCGGAGAAAATACCTCAGCATGCTGCGGTATTTTCTCCGTCCAAATACTCTAAGTAACTGAACTGAAGACATCCTGATGCATACTGAACGGATTGCTTTCCATTCAGCATGCATTGGGACAAAAGTGATCAGTTTTTTTTTCCAGTATTGGTGTAACGGTCACGCCCACACGCACACAGGGGGAAGGATAGTGACCACTGCGCTCCACCCTTACCCCTGGCCCTGCCTACTTGCCTCACAAGTCCTGATGACAGGGGACAACTGGATGAAAGTCCCTTACTTAGGATATGTGCAGGGAAGACAGACAAGACAAAATACGGAACATGAACGGACCGGGTCAGAACCAAGAGAGCTACGCAGTACAAAGGGTTAAGCAAAGAATGGTCAGGAGAAGCCGGGGTCAAAGATCAGGAGAGTAGAGAAGTAACAGAGGAGTTCGAGGTCACAATACCAGGACGAATGCGCAGTACAGGAGTAGCAGGCAAAGGATCGTCAGGGAACAGGATCAGGTGAGTATTCAGTAGTCCAACAAATAGCCAGGAACCTAGAAATTAACAGGCAACCTGTGGCCAGAAGGCTGCCTGTATTTATAGTGGGGAGTGAGGGACATGTGACGTGGACAGCTTCACATGACCGACAGATCGACCAGTTGAGCACCGAGTGATCAGCTCGGCGCTCAAGGCAGACCTAGGAGCAGGGAACCTCCCAGCTAGCAACGCCGCCCTGGGAACGAGGTCAAACACAGATCCTCGCTCCCAAAGCTAAGCAGCAGGTCTGTGGCTGATGGGAGACTGAGTGCGCCTTCGGCACCCCGTTACAATTGGGCCCCTAGGACAGAACTCAATACCGGAAAAGTTTAACGCTAGTGTGAAATTACCCTTATGTATATATGTTATAGATTTTGTTATCTTTATTCTGTTTGAAATAAGAATATTAGGCCCCATTCCCAGTTGAGTTTGGAATCCGGTAGCCTCAACCGGCTGAGTATGAAGCTACCGGAGCTCACCAAACCGGGCATTGCCGGATATGACTGTGTATCACTGGATCTTCATTGACTATAATGGGATCCAGCAGAGATTTGGACGCTTTCCAGCATATATGCCATGAATCGACCAGACAAAATCTCGGGCATCTGGCAGTATACAGTCGTTTCCGACAATGCCAGATACTGTGAGCTCCGGTAGCCTGATCGTCAGATGGATCAGGCTATCAGATTCACGTAACTGTGAACGTGGCCTTACTAATAGAATAAGTGATCCTACTAACTGAAGAAAAACCCTACTTATGTTCTTAGATGGTAGCCCCACAACTCTCTTCTTCCAAGTAATGTTCCCACCCGAAGTGTTCTATAGATTTCATATCCTCCAAGAACAGACTATAAGAATCTGCTTCCACTTTTTTTTTTTTACTAAACTGAAATTTCACAAATATAAATGTAAGAAATGATTCCTTATAGAATTAGCAGACCATGAAATGCCGGTCATAGTGAAAACCACTTTATAACTGATAAGAATTATCTTCTAAGAAGGGGCTCAAGGGATTAACCAGACCCCCGTATGTGTCTGTGTTATTAAAGGGAGAAGAAGATCCGATATAAAACTTTTATATTCTTATGGATTACACTCACCGCTAATTTTATTTCAGATTCCCCCAAAAGCAACATCCCAGCTCTCACAGTTTTACATCTCTGAGGTATCTCTATTTATCGATCTAATATCCATCAATATATCTAACTATCTGTCTATCTATCTCTCTGTCTGCCTATTTCTATTATGGATCATTAGATGGTAAAATGATCAACATCAAACTCTCGAAAAACCCCTTTAAGATTCTGGTTACTATGTTTTTTATTTTCTATTATACGGGATTAGTTATTATCCATATGTTTAATGATTTAGCAGGATCCTGGTATTGTATGTACTGCCCTCTCTATAACATCTCTTCTACACCAGCTCTCTGTAATGTTCATGTGTCACATGTGACAAACTACAGGAGTGTTTTCTGATTTTTGCCTTTTCTCCTCTGTCTTCACTATAGGACGATCTGACGAGGTCTTCAACTCCGATGTCCTCAAAAAGTGAGACCAGCATCCACAATTATGCTGAGGTATTTTCTATAGATATTCAGTTGTGAAAACTTCTATAAAATGTTAGTTACCTACTGTTCTGTGTCTGGAAGAAGCAGCCATAGTTTTCTAATCTCATACACGTTGTATCCCACATAAGTCATTTACGTTTCTTCTTTATCATTCCCTTACTAATACTGACACCATACTCAGAAATGGTCATTTTTATATCATATTCTTTCATCTTGTCTTCACAGATTATGACACAATTCCCAGAGCTGCCAGGACAATGGTTTGAATGTAGAGTGGAGGTTAGATTTATTGTGTCTTGCATCTTACTTGTTCGGGTACTTTCACACTTGCGTTGTTTGATTCCGGCAGGTAGTTCAGTTGCCTGATCAGGAAAACTGTGCGCAAACGCATGTCATTTGCAGACTGATCATCATCCTGATCAGTCAGACAAATACTTTGCAATACCAGATCCGTTTTTCCGGTGTCATCCGGAAAAACAGATCCGGTATTTATTATTTTTCAAATTTTTGAAGGTCTGCGCATGCCAGACCAGACAATCTCGGGCATCTGGCAGTATACAGTCGTATCCGACAATGCCAGATACTGTGAGCTCCGCTGGCCTGATTGTCAGATGGATCAGGCTACCAGATTCACGTAACTGTGAACGTGGCCTTACTAATAGAATAAGTGATCCTACTAACTGAGGAAAAACCCTACTTATGTTCTTAGATGGTAGCCCCACAACTCTCTTCTTCCAAGTAATGTTCCCACCCGAAGTGTTCTATAGATGTGTGGATAGATTTCATATCCTCCAAGAACAGACGATAAGAATCTGCTTCCACTTTTTTTTTTTTTTTTTGTTACTAAACTGAAATTTCACAAATATAAATGTAAGAAATAATTCCTTATAGAATTAGCAGTACATGAAATGCCGGTCATAGTGAACACCACTTTATAACTGATAAGAATTATCTTCTAAGAAGGGGCTCAAGGGATTTACCAGACCCCCGTATGTGTCTGTGTTATTAAAGGGTGAAGAAGATCCGATGTAAAATTTTTATACTTATGGATTACACTCACCGCTAATTTTATTTCAGGTTCCCCCAAAAGCAACATCCCAGCTCTCACAGTTTTACATCTCTGAGGTATCTCTATTTATCGATCTAATGTCTATCAATATATCTAACTACAGGTGAAACTCGAAAAATTTGAATATCGTGCAAAGTTCATTTATTTCAGTAATGCAACTTAAAAGGTGAAACGAACATATGAGAGACTCATTACAGGCAAAGCGAGATATTTCAAGCCTTTATTTGTTATAATCTGGATGATTATGGCTTACAGCTTATGAAACCCCAAAGTCTTAATTTTAAGGTACCCTTTGCTCAGGGGGTATGGATTAATTAGCTGACTAGAGTGTGACACTTTGAGCCTAGAATATTGAACCTTTTCACAAATTTCTAATATTAAGCTGCATTAATGCAATTTCTTTTAATTTGCATTACTGAAATAAATGGACTTGTGCACAATATTCTAATTTTTCGAGTTTCACCTGTATCTATCTATCTCTCTGACTTAGACTATTCTGTTTTTGTTTGCTCTTATTTTCTGCATGAAGAGGCTGCAGTGTTTCGTGAGCACCACAGTCTCTTCCTAGGCCATATGACATCACATTCATCGTTCACATGCCCTAGGTGCAGCTCTGTCTCATCAGGGTGATTGGGTCTGAGCTGCAATACCAAGCAGAGTGCTATCAAATGGACAGCGCTGTGCTTGGTAAAGAGCAAAGAGGCTTCGGTGCTCACTGGAACATCGCAGTCTCCTCAATCAGCTTATTGGTGGGGGTGCCAGGAGTCGGACCCCCCCACCATCTCATAACTTTCATACAGATGTCATAGATGTTACTGCAGTCCTATGTAACGCCCCACGTAACACAGTGAATTATTGTATTATGTTAGGTGCTACATAGGACTGCAGGGAACATCTACTACGTTATCTGTACACACAAAGTTTTCACTGTTATCTGGGCTGTTACAAATTTGCCAAATTTAAAATACATATAATTATAATAAAAAAGACTTGGAATACAGCACCACATATCTCTTACATCCAGGGACATCTGCTGTCATGTAGACCTTCTCTTTCCTCTTCTCCTGCGTCTGACCCAGACCACCATGACAAATTCTTTCAGCCGCATCTCGTCTCTACAGAGTTTATTACACAGACACGTTAGATTTCTAAATTTTTCCATCAACCTCCCCACCCTGGTGTCCCAACAGTGTCATCCTGCTGCCACTCCCAATACTGTGCCCTTTGTGCTCCCAATGTCCCAGGTACTATACTGCTGAAAAAATAGTGACCCCGGTAGACATAATTGGGGTCATTCATCAAACTGGTGGAAAGTAGAACTGTCTTGGTTGCACATAACAGCCAATCAGATCCCACCTTTCATTTTCCAAAGGAGCTGCTGTCAAAAATGAAAGGTGAGATCTAATTGGTTGCTATGGGCAACAAAGCCAGTTCTATTTTACACCAGTTTAATAAACTATCTCAAAGATCCCTATAGTGTCTACAGCAGTTATAATACCCCATAGAGTGCCCCAGTAATAACATCCTATATTGTGCTCCAGGTAATAATGCCTGAATAGAGAGTCCCCAAAAATAATGTCCACTAAAATGTCCTGTAATAGAAATGCCCCTACAGCGCCTCCACAATAGCAACGTCCCCCACACGGCCCCATATAGTAATTTCCCCCACACTGCCACATATAGTAATTTCCCCCACACTGCTCCATATATTAATTTTCCCCATACTGCCCCATATAGTAATTTTCCCCATACTGCCCCATATAGTAATTTCCCCAACACTGTCCCAAATAGTAGTTTTCATTACACTGCCCCATATAGTAATGTCCCCCATACTGCCCTATATAGTAATTCCCCCCACACTGCCCCATATAGTAATTTCCCCAACACTGCCCCAAATAGTAATTTTCCTTACACTGCCCCTATATAGTACTTTCCCCCACACTTCCCTCATATATTAATTTCCCCTACACTGCCCTTTATACTAATTTACCCCACACTTCCCACATATATTAATTCCCCTTACACTGCCCCATATAGTAATTTCCCCTACACTGCCCCATATAGTAATTTTTCCCACACTGCCACATATAGTATTTGGCCCCACGTTGCTACCATATAGTAATTTCCCCTATACTGCCACTATATAGAAATTTCCCTCACACTGCCCCCACAAAGTAATTTGCCCCCACACTGCCCCCCATGTATTAGTTTATCCCCAAAAAGTAATTTGCCTCCAGACTGCCGCCACATAGTAATTTCCACCACACTGCCTCATAAAATAATTTCTCCCACACTGCCCCATATAGTAATTTCCCCCACACTGCCCTCATGTAGTAGTTTGCCTCCACACTGCCCCCACAAAGTAATTTGCCCCCAGACTGTCACCACAAAGTAATTTGCCCCGACACTGCCCTATGAAGAAATTTTCCCCCACATTGCCCCCATTAAGTAATTTTCCCCCACATTGCCCCCATTAAGTAATTTTCCCCCACACTGCCCCCATTAAGTAATTTGCCCCCACACTGCCCCCATTAAGTAATTTGTCCCCACACTGCCCCCATTAAGTAATTTGTCCCCACACTGCCCCAATAAGTAATTTGCCTCCACACTGCCCCATTAAGTAATTTGCCCCATGTAATCATTTGCCCCCACTGTCCCAGCATTAATATAACCTCCTCTGCCCCCCAAAGTTGGCACACACAAAAAAAAAAACACTTAACTCTAATACTTACCTGTGTCCGTAATAGTAAGGCAGGCGCGCGTACATCAAAGCCCTGCACCCCGACACAGGCACACGATGACATCATCGCGTGTGATGAAGTCAAGTCATCGCGGACGCCTGCGCCGGGCTTTTACCCTACTAGGCCTGAAGCCTATGGCGGTTATAGGCAACGCAGTATGTGGGCTTTCGGATCGGTGTTGGGCCCCTCAGCGATGCCAAGCCCAGGGCTGCCAACCCGAACGCCCGTATTATAATCTGCCATTGACTGTAACCTCCTCTTAGGCCAGTGACATTATGCTGTGAGGAGGCCGCAGAACTCACTGGAGTGTAGCTGCCTCTTCAAACATTTGGCCAGTGGAGGTGCTGGGAGTTGGACCATCACTGACCAGATATTGATGGACTATCGGATACGCAATTAATACTAAACTCGAAGAACCCTTTTAAGATACTGGTTAGGAAGTTTTCATTTTTCAACCCAGTACTAGGTTAGGTATCATTTATATGTTTAATGGTTTAGCAGGATCCTGGTATTGTATGTACTGCCCTCTCTATAACATCTCTTCTACACCAGCTCTCTGTAATGTTCATGTGCCACATGTGACAAACTACAGGAGTGTTTTCTGATTTTTGCCTCTTCTCCTCTGTGTTCACTATAGGACGATATGACGAGGTCTTCACCTCTGATGTCCACATCAAGTGAGAGCAGCATGGAGGAATATGCTGAGGTATTTTCTATAGATATTCAGTTGTGAAGACTTCTACAAAATGTTATAGTTACCTACTGTACTGCTTCTAGAAAAAGCAGCCATGTTTTTCGAATGTCATATAAGTTAGCTCCAAGTTATTTCCCATTTAAGGGGGTTGTGCAGAGGTTTTATATTGATGATCTATCCTTAGGATACAGTAGGTCATCAATATCTGATTGGCGGGGGCCCTACACCAGGCATCCCATCCCATCATCTGTTTGAAAAGGTGGCAGTGCTCCATGCAAACACTACTTCTTCTTCTTCATTACACTGCCCGCCGTCTTGGAAGTCTCGGAGATAGAGTACGGTTACAAGTACACAATACATTCACTTGAATGGAGTAAGTACTTGTAATTACACTGCTCTGCTGTTGCAAGGGAAACAATGCACTGAGTAATGAAGTAGTTGCGCTCAAATGGAGCAAAGCCTCCTCTGCAAACAGCTGATAGTCAAGGTCAGGCCAACATCATAGTCAAGGACAGGCCAAGATCAGGGCAGTCAGAGTATGTGCTTAATGGTAAATGGTCTGAGATCATTGTATGAAGAGAAGGATCAATACAGAGGTAAGGCATGGATCAGGTCTGGCAGTAGAGGGTCAGATTGAAATAAACAGGCAGAGGCCAGTACACATGCAGACAACAGCGACAGCACACCTTTTCAGGAACTTAGTAACAACCTATTGAACCCGTTGCTCAGGCACACTGCCACAGGGGAAGGTGCCTTAAGATCCCTTAGGTAGCAAGCATAGGCTGGAGCAGATTAGGGTGAGTGCATGCTGGCCTTTGAAGAGCTAAAGGGGAGTGTGTGACCACCCTATGGCCACAGAAGGAGAGTCCAGGCCAGCCAGCACAAGTCTAGTCAGGGGGGAGTTCAAACCTCCTGGAAGCCAAAACACGGGACCGGTGGGTGAAGCAGCAGTGGCCACAAGCCGTCACTTTAACAATTACAATTATAATTCATGACTGTTTACTCTTTTTCACTATAGGGGAATGAATTGAGGGCGTCACCACCATCACAAACACATAGCATGCTGAGTTATTTTATCCGTCCAAATACCGTAAAAGTGACTGAACTGAAGGCATCCTGATGCATACTGAACGGATTGCTTTCCATTCAGAATGCAAAAACTGATCAGTTTTTTCCAGTATTGAGCCCCTAGGACAGAACTCAATACCGGAAAAGTTTAACGCTAGTGTGAAAGTACCCTTATGTATAAATGTTATAGATTTTGTTATCTTTATTCTGTTTGAAATAAGAATATTAGGCCCCATTCCCAGTTGTGTTTGGAATCCGTTATAAAGCTACCGGAGCTCACCGTACCTGGCATTGCCGGATATGACTGTGTATCGCTGGATCTTCATTGACTATAATGGGATCCAGCAGAGATTCGGACACCATGGCATACCATGCCATGAATCGACCAGACAAAATCACGGACATCTGGCAGTATACAGTCGTATCTGACAATGCCAGATACTGTGAGCTCCGGTAGCCTGATCCTCAGATGGTTCAGGCTACCAGATTCCAAACGTAACTGTGAACGTGGCCTTACTAATAGAATAAGTGATCCTACTAACTGAGGAAAAACCCTACTTATGTTCTTAGATGGTAGCCTCACAACTCACTTCTTCCAAGTAATGTTCCCACACAAAGTGTTCTATAGATTTCATATCCTCCAAGAACAGACTATAAGAATCTGCTTCCACTTTTTTACAAATGTAAGAAATAATTCCCTATAGAATTAGCAGAACATGAAATGCCGGTCATAGTGAACACCACTTTATAACTGATAAGAATTATCTTCTAAGAAGGGGCTCCAGGGATTTACCAGACCCCCGTATGTGTCTGTGTTAATAAAGGCTAGAAAAGATCTGATGTAAAACTTTTATATTCTTATGGATTACACTCACCGCTAATTTTATTTCAGGTTCCCCCAAAAGCAACATCCCAGCTCTCACAGTTTTACATCTCTGAGGTATCTCTATTTATCGATCTAATATCAATCAATATATCTAACTATCTAACTATCTCTCTGTCTGCCTTAGACTATTCTGGTTTTCTTTGCTCTTATTTTCATGTCTGACCTTCAATACTAGGGATAAGATGAACTTAATGTTTTTTTTTTTTATAAACCTATGGAATCAATGCATATCTAAATGGTTTTCCAGCTCTAGTCCCTCTTTCCAGGTTGAGAGGCGGCTGTGCTTGTATTTGTTCACTCTCTATTATAAGTTATGAGAGATATGGAAACAGTCATAAACTAGAGACCTCATATAAGAATCTATCGTTAATATGTGAAAAAGTTGCATTTGAGTATTATGGGGAAATGCTGGCTGGGACATGCAGCAATGTTCCTACTCTATTATCCATTAGTCCTTCTTCTTTCTATGGATCATTAGATGGTAAAATGGTAAATCTCCGGTTCCCTCTTCTGATCTGTACTTTCCTAACCTGTGTTTTATTAGGAGAACATTAGAAGACCTGGCTCTGTAGGGCCTGGGAATAACATCTGCTCTATATGTACACTGGGAAACAGAAAAGACGACCCAGGGTGTCCCAGGGAGGGGTGAAGGACAGTGCCCACCCAATATGACCACAAATGACACCTTTAAAGGGTAACTCGGCACAAGCTCCCGAGTACAACAGCAGAAACACAAGGAAATGTAGCTCATAGTGCCAGAATATAAAAATATATATTTTATTAGGACTTAATTAAAATTACATGAATGAAAGAAACCAGTAAATGTGATGCCATTAACAGGATAAAATAAGAGCAGAGGACAGAAAAGAGAGAGCGCCACACTGGGGAAGCACATGGGTCAAAAATACAGTATATCAATAAATCATAGGGAAATACTGGGAACAGTGCCCAACCTATGAGAATGAACAGTAAAATTGATGTATATAGGTGAGACAGTGGTCAGCATAAGCACCCCCACATGGCAGTAGAAAATGGTATGTTAAACAATTAAGATAAAGGTAAACAACAGACCAACCATAAAGACCTGGTTTGGTAGGCACCAAGGTCGTGTTTGCCAAGAAGGGAGTGACAAGAGGACCGGAGCTTACCTAACAAGGACCGTGTGCTGAATTACCCAATTACACTGCCCCATATATTAATTTCCCCCACACTGCCCCATATAGTATTTTCCACCACATTGCCCCATATAGTAATTTTCCCCATACTTCCCCCCTATAGTAATTTCTCCTACACTGCCCCATATAGTATTTTCCGCAACACTGCCACCATATAGTAATTTCCCTCACACTGTCCCCACAAAGTAATTTGCCCTCAGACTGCCCCCCCATGTAGTAGTTTGCCCCCCCCCATGTAGTAGTTTGCCCCTACAAAGTAATTTGTCCCCAGACTGCCCCTAAATATTAATTTGCCCCCAGGCTGCTCCCACATAGTAATTTCCCACACACTGCCCATAAAGTAATTTCCCCCACACTGCCCCATATAGCAATTTCCCCCACACTGCCCCCATGCAGTAGTTTGCCCCCACACTGCCTGCCATAAAGTAGTTTGACCACACACTGCCCCCACAAAGTAATTTGCCCCCAGACTGCAGCCACAAAGTAAGTTTCCCCCTACACTGCCCCCATCAATGAAATTTCCCTCACACAGACCCCCATTAGGTAATTTGCCACCACACTGCCCCCCATTAAGTAATTTACCACCACACTGACCCCATTAAGTAATTTGCCCACACACTGCCCCCATTAAGTAATTTACCCCCACACTGCCCCATTAAGTAATTTTCCCTCCACACTGCCCCCATTAAGTAATTTTCCCCCATGTAATAATTTGCCCCCCACTGTCCCTACATTAATATAACCTCCTCTGCCCCCCAAAGTTGACACATACACACACAAAAAAGATAACTAAACTCAAATACTTACCTGTGTCCATGATAGTAAGGCAGGCGCGTGTACATCAAAGCCCTGCACCCCGGCACAGGCACGCAATGACATCATCGCGCATGATGAAGTCATCGCGCGCGCCTGCGTCTGGCTTTTACCCTACTGGGCCTGAGGCCTATGAAATGAAGAGAAGGAGCATCCCTCGGCGCAAGGAACCAACCAATGGCGGATGATGAATCCAAATTCTGGCGGCTTTGCCCTTTGGTTTTCTCCCAGATGGTGGAAAAAAGCTCCTGGGTTGAAGCCTATGGCAGTTATAGGCAACACAGTATGTGTGCGTTCGGGTGGGTGTTTGGCCCCCCAGCGATGCTGGGCCCAGGGCTGCCGAACCCGAAAACACCCCTATTATAATCCGCCATTGACTGTAACCTCCTCTTAGGCCAGTGACGTCATGCTGTGAGGAGGCCGCAGCACTCACTGGAGTGTAGCTGCCTCTTCAAACATTTTGCCAGTGGAGGTGCTGGGAGTTGGACCCTCACTGACCAGATAGTGATGGACTATCGGATACGCTATCAATACTGAACTCGAAAAACCCTTTTAAGATACTGGTTAGGAAGTTTTCATTATTTAACCCAGTACTAGGTTAGGTATCATTTATATGTTTAATGGTTTAGCAGGATCCGGTATTGTATGTACTGCCCTCTCTATAACATCTCTTCTACACCAGCTCTCTGTAATGTTCATGTGCCACATGGGACAAATTACAGGAGTGTTTTCTGATTTTTGCCTCTTCTCCTCTGTGTTTACTATAGGACGATATGACGAGGTCTTCACCTCTGATGTCCACATCAAGTGAGAGCAGCATGGAGGAATATGCTGAGGTATTTTCTATAGATATTCAGTTGTGAAGACTTCTACAAAATGTTATAGTTACCTACTGTACTGCTTCTAGAAAAAGCAGCCATGTTTTTCGAATGTCATATAAGTTAGCTCCAAGTTATTTCCCATTTAAAGGGGTTGTGCAGAGGTTTTATATTGATGATCTATCCTCAGGATACAGTAGGTCATCAATATCTGATTGGCGGGGGCCCTACACCAGGCATCCCATCCCATCATCTGTTTGAAGAGATGGCAGTGCTCCATGCAAACACTACTTCTTCTTCTTCATTACACCGCCCGTCGCCTTGGAAGTCTCGGAGACGCAGTACGGTTACAAGTACACAATACATTCACTTGAATAAAGTGAGTACTTGTAATTACACTGCTCTGCTGTTGCAAGGGAAACAATGCACTGAGTAATGAAGTAGTTGCGCTCAAATGGAGCAACACCTCCTCTTCAAACAGCTGATTGACACGCTACCTTCTGTAATAGTCTCTGTGTGATTGACAGCTGATCCAGGGGGGTCAGACACATCGGTGCAGAGCCCTTAGTGGTCAGGCAAGATCATAGTCAAGGACAGGCCAAGGTCAGGGCAGTCAGAGTATGTGCTTAATGGTAAATGGTCTGAGATCATTGTATGCAGAAAAGGATCAATACAGAAGTGAGGCATGGATCAGGTCTGGCAGTAGAGGGTCAGTATGGAGGTCAGTCATGGATCAGGTCAGGCAGTAGAGGGTCAGTATAGGTTAAGGTCAGACAGTAGAGGGTCATATTGAAATAAACAGGCAGAGGTCGGTCCACATGCAGACAACAGCGACAGCACACCTTTTCAGGAATTTAGTAACAAGCTATTGAACCCGTTGCTCAGGCACACTGCCACAGGGGAAGGTGCCTTAAGTTCCCTTAGGTAGCAAGCATAGGCTGGAGCAGATTAGGGTGAGTGCATGCTGGCCTTTGAAGAGCTAAAGGGGAGTGTGTGACCACCCTATGGCCACAGAATGAGAGGCCAGGCCAGCCAGCACAAGCCTAGTCAGGGGGGAGTTCAAACCTCCTGGAAGCCAAAACACAGGACCGGTGGGTGAAGCAGCAGTGGCCACAGGCCGTCACTTTAACAATTACAATTATAATTCATGATTGTTTACTCTTGTTCACTATAGGGGAATGAATTGAGGGCATTACCACCATCACCAACACATGACCTGAATGACATCCATGAGGTATGTACAAAACTGACAAGTCTATGTTCACATACTGGCCTTTACTGGATCTGTTCATAATGGATGCAGACGGTTATATTATTAGTAACGGAAGCGTTTTTACTGAACCCTGCTGGATCAAGTAAAAACGCTAGCGTGAAAGTAGCCTAAGGCAAAAATGTAACTCCCCCCCCGCCTAATTCTTGACTCAACCCCTTTTTGTCCAGTCAGAAGTGTAACTTGATCAACATGCAATTTCTATTTTACTGTCTTCTTATGCGACACAAGGGTCTTTGGGCCCCCTCAGACTCCAGGGCCCGGTAGCGACTGCTACCTCTGCACCCCCTATAGCTACGCCCCTGCACACATACACACACACTTACTCACTTAGCACCTTCAGTTAAAAACTCCCATCTCCCTACACCAGTGCTGGCTGTACAATCTTCCTGCTCTGGCTCCTCAGATTGATGACATCATCAAAGGTCCTTAAGCTGTACTGGAGTTCTCATGTCCTCTCAGTGCAGCGCAGGACCTTCCTCCTGAGCACTAAACGATCCTGCTGTGCTCGGTGTCGGCTGGAAGAGAGAGGCGAGTACAGGACCCTCCCATGCTGAACCGGCTGCACAGGAGCCATGTCCGCCCCTGAAGCACATCACAGTCAGCTCTATCTGTATTCCTAGTAACAGGCTCTGGGTGAGGTATAGACTCTGCTCACACTCAGGCTGTGGTGACTTCTGGCTGACTATCCTCCAGGTGTGGAGTATACAGCAATAAACGGCTTCACATGGCCATTACACATATGTCCTTCCTTCCCAGCTTACCAACAATTTCCATAAGTATTGTCCACAACACAGACTCCTTCAGCTGCCAAGTGCACATGTAACAGGTCAGCCAGTGTCATAGGTGCAAAACTGCTGACAGATGCCCTTTATAACAGCTCAGGGAAGATGGCCGCCTCATAATCATGTTCTTGATTCCATACCCTGATCTAGTCCCCTATGAAAGGAAGTAATATACATACATATATAAAGCTACAGCATATCCAGACCAGCCTGAGACTAGATGCTGTATACTGCAATATGACCATAATGCTGATACACTGTATAACCATGCTATTTATTACAGGCTATGGTTGTCCAAGAGCAAAATCCACCAGCAGAACCGCAGTACGACGTCATAACCATTGATCTGACCTGCCAATGCAGATTGTCATTCAGACCTTTACGGCATCTGTGTAATGGGATCAGGTCCGGGTGTAGGAGAGCTGCTAAAAGAATAAGAAGAGCTCTCCACCTCACCCCCCACTGAAGAAAGACACCAGCATGAAGTAGGAGAGTCCAAGGTCAGTGCAATCTCCTCCATCTCTGCACTCACCCACATTTTCCAGGCAGATTGCTTATAGCATTATTGAATATTCTTTCTGGTACCCGAGGTCTCACTTCCCACTTTGACTCTCAAAAACAGCAATCTATCAAAATATAACCAGTGTCTCTATTGTGAAGCTGCCACCTTATAATATTATAGAAAAGGTGGCCATGCTGCTGCCCATAAGAGCATGGTGACCCCCAGCTGCCAGGCTTATCACTAAGCTGTCACCTTATAATATCATAAAAAGGGAGACCATGCTGCTGCCTATAAGAGCATGGTGACCCCCAGCTGCCAGGCATATCACTAAGCTACCCCCCTATAATATCATAAAAAGGGAGACCATGCTGCTGACCACTAGAGCACGGTGACCTCCAGCTGCCAGGCTTATCACAAAGCTGCCCCCCTATAATATCATAAAAAGGGAGACCATGCTGCTGACCACTAGAGTATGGTGACCCCCAGCTGCCAGGCTTATCACTAAGCTGCCCCCCCTATAATATTATAGAAAGGAAGACCATGCTGCTGACCACAAGAGCATGGTGACCCCCCAAGTGCCAGGCTTATCACTAAGCAGCCCCCCTATAATATAGAAAGGGGGGACCATGCTGCTGACCACTAGAGCATGGTGACCCCCAAGTGCCAGGCTTATCACTAAGCTGCCACCCTATAATATAGAAAGGGAGACCATGCTGCTGACCACTAGGGCATGGTGACCTCCAGCTGCCAGGCTTATTACTAAGCTGCCACCCTATAATATAGAAAGGGAGACCATGCTGCTGACCACTAGAGCATGGTGACCTCCAGCTGCCAGGCTTATCACTAAGCTGCCACCTAAACTTATCTGCTATTACACCCAGTAATATGCTTATACTGTCATAGCCCAAAAAATGTAGAAGATGAGTTTTATTTTCCCTATAGTTACCATTTAAGGCTAAGTTCATACAGAGGCATGACTTTAACCCCTTTCTGCTGCTCCAACGTAAAAAAGAGGGCACCATAGCCAACGGGTGCCTCCTGTTTTAAACAGATTACAGTCAAGACTAATGTATGTGATAGACAATAATACCGAACGCATACACTTAACCCCTTAGATGCCGTGGTCTGATATGATCATCTGGGAGGTCAAAAACCAGGAGCACGCAACTCCTGGCCATGCACCAGCTCCCTCCAGTGAGGATCGGGGAAGTCCGAGTGTGCGTGCGACAACCTCCGTATTGCTAAGTGATACTAGGCTGCCACACATTTATTCCTATGGAGAGCCTGCATTTAGACCATTTTCTATGCCTAAAACAGGCATAGAAAATGATGAATGAGACAGGCCTGCTGGCCCACCCCTTCCACATAACGCCCACTTTTTTAGACGTCACCTGAGCAGGGAAAAGTCGCAGATTGCGGTGCAAGTAACTTTTGCGCCACAATCTGTGCCAGAAATACACCCAATATAGGCATATTTCTGGATAATAAATGACCCCCATAGTGTAATCTCCATACAGTCCAGTGCTAATGAAGTCTATGAGAGAAGCAATCTAATGATTGCTTGTTAAGGTTCCCTAGGGGAACTATTAGACAGTAAAAAAAAAAAACTATACATATGTGGTATCGCCATAATCGCACTGACTCAGAGAATGAAAGTAACAGGTCAGCTTTACCGCACAGTGAACACTGTAAAAACTATTTTTTTTATTTATAATTCCGCCCCATTTGGAATTTTTATCCCGCTTCCCACTACAATTGTAAATGGTGCCATTAGAAAGCACAACTTGTCCTTCAAAAGTCAAGCTCTCATACGGCTATGCGAATGGAAAAGTTAAAAAGTTATGGCTTTGGGAAAGCTGGGAGTAAAAAAAAAAATTACTGAAAATCGCCTGGTCCTGAGGGTTGTCCACCTTTTACTAAGCGATGGTCTTTCCTCTGTATAGGCTATCACTAGCTGATTGATGGCGGTCTGGCACCCCACACCCCTGCCATTCAGCTTTGTAGTGGACAGAGCTTGTCACTGTAGCACTATTTCCATTGACTTCAATGGGAGCACCCTCCACTCTACAGTTGACAGAGCACTGTATTTCTTCTGCCAACTTCCAGCACCAGAGCTACAACCAAACAACTAATTGGCAGGAGTTTGGGGCATCGGACCACTGCCGATCAACTAGTGGTGCCCTATCCTGAAGATAGTCCATCACTTAGTAAAAGATTCATAATCCCTTCAATTCTAAAGCCATGATGCCAAATATATACCAGAGCCCTGCATCTACCATACACCATAATAGTGCAGCAGTTTTTCATGGCATGGGCACTTTTGGGCTCTCTCAGACACCAGGGCCTGTGTGTGACTGCAACCTCTCTGCCATGATACTGAATTTCCTGGGTTTACACTGGTATTATAACATGTGCCAGTGACAGGTGAACCGAGTCTGGAGGCTCCAAAAATATCAAATGGATCCAACCGGACGTGATTCAAAAAACAGAAAACACTACAAAAGGCGCCACTCCCAAGGATGTGAAGAAGATAAGTGTGGTGGATAATGCCCCCTTAAGCCGGAGGATGATATTAGAATAATAAAAAATATATGATAATATATAATGAATACATAAAAAATGTAGAATGCTCTCCTAAGGGGAGATTCCTGTTGATGAGAGTTGGAGTACTCACTTCACAGGGGGGGTAGTCACAGGATAAAGCTCAAGACACCCGTGACCAACTGCCCCCCTAGCCGGGATCTCATGTCAGATGATATCAATTGATGGTAGCCAACGACAAGGCTTCTGATCAATGCAGTTTATTGCAATAAAATAGCCCAACGCGTTTCGGAGGTCTTATAATCCTCCTTCTTCAGGGGTCTTTTCACAAAGGTCTCCACTGCTTCAAAAGGACATGTTTTTTTATTTTATAGTATATTTTATACTTCTCCTTCTATCTACACTTACATCTTCTCCATCCCTCTGGCGCCTTTTCCCCAGGACCTCCAGTCCTTGTGGAACCACTCAACCTCTTTTTTCTTTTCTCTTATTGCATTATAACATGTGCGCCATTTCTGACTTGTCCTGTAACAGAAAATCCAATCTTTGAAAGTAAATATATTATTATTACTATTAATTATAAATATTATAATATTTTCAATGAAATACAATATCCTGTCATTTACAGACATTGGAACATCTGAATGTGGCACCAGTGACGGCTGACATGCTCGATGCTCCACCCTATATATGTAAGTGTCATAGTAAATACCAACGTATAGAAATTGTGTCCCCTAATGTCATCCTAAAGGCTCTGATAGAGACTGATATCACACACAAGGCTGTAGGGAAGTCAAATTACCCAATGTTTTACCTGTCCGGGACCTGAATATCACAACTTTGATTTGGCTGCTTCACTGAATTTCACAAAGAAATTTAAATCGGCGATCGCACTGTTCCCTGTCATTGAACCCCTTTAGATGCCGCATTCATTACCGATCGCGGCATCTGAGGCTACAATTTAGGCCTTTCAGGGGTTAATGAGGGTAAAAATAAAAAAATAAAAATCACCTTATCCATTTGCTTGTGTGGAAAGCCGTCGCAGCCATCTTGATTGAAAACAACACTCGAAATCTCAAGAGGTGACTGGCCAGGCATGATTTTGCATGGTTTTTACAATTAAGATGGCTGTGATGGCAAATGGATGAGATGAGGCATGTTTTTTTTTTTTTACCACCATTTCAGTGAAAATTGTTACCACGAACCGGGAGGAAATTCGGCTTCATGACAAATCTAATTTTTCCTGAAATTTGAAGCCCACTTCTGATTCGATTCGCTCAACACTAATCACAAAACATTATGGGCTGTCAGTAGACTCCAGGCTGCACCTATGTCCTCCTGCAGGTCGCACACCAATCTCTTGCAGTCCGGTGTCCACTTATGAAAATGCTCGGGACTAGAAGAAGACATCAGGATAATAGCATCAGAACATGCAGATATTATCTTACACAATGTATACTTTTTTCCAGAAATCCTTATGATCAGCCGCCTGCTGCCAGGGGACTCTCTGAAGCCATACCTCACCTATATAAAGGTAGGTCATCATTAGTTACTACACAGTACTGGCTAGTAGCCCTGTACATTGAATAACATTGCAGATATGTCTTCTAGATTCTAGGTTTTCATATGTAATAGTATGATAGCAGCTAAGGACAGGAGGGGAATCTACCTGTGATATACCTGGCTGAACAAATATGGATGAGATCAAAGCATCATATCAGACCATTCAAGGACCTCAGCCAAAAGACTAGTGTTACACTATAAAGGCAATGTCAGGGCAAGACTGAGACTAAAATGCAGCCTGGCGCATATGCAGCGAGCCCCTGAGGGGCCGGTGCAGAGGATGGAAGTGATAGTGGCCCTGATCAATGGTCTGTCACAGTGCACTCCCTCAGGCCGTTGCTCCCTGGGGATCAGTGCAGTGGAAATGTAGTGTTGAAGAATGAGGCCAGAAGTAAATGTACAACAGTCTTTTTTACTAAGTGCAAAGTGTAACTTCAGGAACATCCAATAAGAGCAATTTCCAAGTGCAATTCTGGGGCACAAATAGGGGCATTCATTATGCTGGGGTTTGTGTTAAGCCACGCCCCCACAGAGCAACTTGGCCAGTATTTTCAGTATTCAGGTTAAATTGTTGTGTTGGGACTTTGCAATAAATCAGTGTTTTTTGGGTTGCAGTTTGGACGCTGTGTCTCTAAAAGGTTCACCATCACTGCCCTATGACATATGTTGCATCTAGATTATTAGTACCCAGATGCAGAACTTTTTTTAATTTATTCTTTATTGATGTCTTTTTACAATTAAGAACAAAACCCTTTGATGATGTATTTATATATTATAATACATTTATATTCCGCAGCGCTTTACAGACATTAGAATCACACTGTCCCCAATCTAAGTTTCAATTGTGAGGGTCCTAAATTAGATGCAGTGGCGGATCCAGAGCCTGGTCTCGGGAGGGGCACTTTCAGATTATTTTCTGTCCGCCGCCACAAACAATGGTGCTTATAGAACAGACTACACAGTGTAGGCTATATGTGTATAACAAACATATTTCACATGAAAACTTAGTTACTTGACTTGGCCCTTGGGAATCTCGGAGACCACTTCAACACTTTGGCCGGGGGCTCGGCGGAGCTGATGTGTAATGTGCCAGTATAAAACACCCCTATATAGTGCCCCTAGTAAATGTCCCCATAGTGCTCCACACCCTCCTTCCTCCTAGTGCCCCCCATAATGTACCAGTATAAAATGCTCCAGTAGATGCCCTCAGTGTCCCCCATAATTTGCAAGTATAAAATACCCCTTCTTAGTGCCCTTCCTAGATGACCCCATAGTACTCCTCTCCCCCCTTCCCCATAGTACCAAACCATAATGTGTCCCAGTATAAAATTGTACTGTACAGAGCGCCCATATAAAATACTCCTTCTTTGTGGCCTCAGTAGATGCTCCTATAGTGCCCCCAATCATGTGCCAGTATTAACAGCCCCCCCATGTGTCAGTATTAATAACAGCCCCCCCATGTGTCAGTATTAATAACAGCCCCCCCATGTGGCAGCAATAACAGCCCCCCCATGGGCCAGCAATAACAGCCCCCCCATGGGCCAGCAATAACAGCCCCCCCATGGGCCAGCAATAACAGCCCCCCCATGGGCCAGCAATAACAGCCCCCCCCATGGGCCAGCAATAACAGCCCTCTCCCCTGTGCCAGTAATAACAGCCCCCATGTGCCAGTAATAGCCCCCATGTGCCAGTAATAACAGCCCCCCATGTGCCAGTAATAACAGCCCCCCATGTGCCAGTAATAACAGCCCCCCATGTGCCAGTAATAACAGCCCCCCATGTGCCAGTAATAACAGCCCCCCATGTGCCAGTAATAACAGCCCCCCATGTGCCAGTAATAACAGCCCCCCATGTGCCAGTAATAACAGCCCCCCATGTGCCAGTAATAACAGCCCCCCATGTGCCAGTAATAACAGCCCCCCATGTGCCAGTTATAACAGCCCCCCCCGTGCCAGCAATAACAGCCCCCTCCCCATGCCAGCAATAACAGCCCCCTCCCCCGTGCCAGCAATAACAACCTCCGCTGTGCCAGTAATAACAGCCCCCCCCGTGCCAGTAATAACAGCCCCCCGTGCCAGTAATAACAGCCCCCCCGTGCCAGTAATAACAGCCCCCCCCGTGCCAGTAATAACAGCCCCCCCTCGTGCCAGTAATAACAGCCCCCCCCGTGCCAGTAATAACAGCCCCCCCCCGTGCCAGTAATAACAGCCCCCCCCCCCGTGCCAGTAATAACAGCCCCCCATGCCAGTAATAACAGCCCCCCCCATGCCAGTAATAACAGCCCCCCCCCCTTTGCCAGTAATAACAGCCCCCCCCCTGTGCCAGTAATAACAGCCCCCCCCCCCCCCCCCAGAGGGGAAGCTGCATTCTTTTGTTTTGTTTTATTATGGCAGGGAAAAGAAACCAATAGATGTACGGCGAACTGCAGACGCCGTATACATAATCACATTAAAGGGGCAGTGCCGATAAATTTAAGTGCAAGTGGCGGTGCCACTAAGAGTATCCAGGCAGACATCAGATACCACGCTAATAGAGCTTTAGGCAGGGTAACTAGCTAATAGAGTGCAGTATAAATTACAGAGTGTCTGGTGTCGGCTGACACTACAGACACAAGATCAATTATACTACCTGCACTCCATTGTCAGAGGGATATGCAGCAATATCATCTGACCTACTGATCAAGTAGAGACACTATACCCCAAGCCCCATATACATTCGGCCCTCCATATGTATTTTTCAATTTTCACTTTATGTTTTTGTGGCAATGTCTGTTTAATAAAGTAAAAATAAAAGTTATATTTTAATAACATGACCAGAAAAGAATTATAGTCGCTGACTATTGGAACTCCATATTTTTATCTCCTGGGTCTAGTCGGTCATTTGAAACAATATACTGGTAATGTATATCATCAGGATGAGCTTGATATATTAGGATTACATAGATATTGTAAGGGATCGTCTTCTCTCGGGTTTTCAAGCACAGATTTCCTTCCAGACAAAGGCTTTAATGTCCAAACAGTGCTTTATTGTGGCCCTCCAGCATAAACACAGCAAACAAAACAAACACCTGCCCGTCTAGGCACTACCTAATACATAACATATTCCCTGACCCACATGCAGAGCACAGTCTCAGGTGCGGCTTTCCCAGCCCATTGTTCATCAGCCTCCTGGCTGTACAGAGCACAGTTCACACACTGTCTTAAGTCCAATGTCTCTTGTGGGGGATTAAGGCTCAGTAGTCCGCCTGACTATGGCCCTGCGACCCTCCCAGGTGTCGCTTCGTCCCCCAACTCCAGGCTATCTCCCAGCCTCGTGGTTCCTCAGTGCAGCCCAGCTGAGACCACACTCGCAGCCATCCCAGGCCTCTGCTTCCAAGTCTCCGGGCTATCTCCCAGCCTCTTAGGCTAGGTCTACACGACGACATTTGTTGCACTAATGTCGCGCGACAATTTTTATAATGGCAGTCTATGGTGTCGCACTGCAACATGCAACATGCTGTGACTGCGATGCAACAGTCGCAGAAAATCCATTTAGATGGATTTTTCTGCGACTGGTGCGTCGCAGCATGTTGCATGTTGCAGTGCGACACCATAGACTGCCATTATAAAAATTGTTGCGCAACATTGGTGCAACAAAATGTTGCGCTACAAATGTTGCAGTGTTGTTGTGCCCTATCTGTCGCGCGACAAATGTCATCGTTTAGACTTAGCCTAACTTTGAGGATACTTTTAATCCCAGGTGATTACTGCACCTGGTCTTGCTTCAGACCTGGTGATTGTGGGGAAGACACAGAAAATCCTGCCATATATCTCCCTTAACAACCATGAGGTCTTTCACTGCCTCACAGTATATATAGAAGTTTATTGTTGAATTTTAGAGAAAGTGTTTCTTTGATTCTAATTATATTTTATCTTCACAGACACGAGGTAACTCTCCAACATGAATGAAGAATTCCAGACTGAGGGATTAATGCTATTTTGGATCAGGATTGCAGCTCGTACAGCTCTCCCTTGGATCTTCATGTTCTGGAGATCATCTCCTCCTCTTTATTTTTCTATGAACTTGTGATACTGTTCAATACTGACGGTATTATGGTACAATACATGCGGTATAGGGACAGAGCATGTTGACATGTTACCTTTGAGCATGGATCTTGGTATGGCATGCAGAGTAGACGGACCACAAGTAACTGATTCTGACCTTCCTTTGTGATGAAATGGTCAGGAGTGGCTGATGCACAAATTCTCCCTTATGGACATTGGCGGCCCTTTGAATTGCTCTCTAATAGACACCTTAGTTTTGGTGCATATGCTCCAGGGAAACCTGGATGTCTGAATCCCAAATGCACTAATTACTTGATTTTTTCAAGCAACACTTAACCTGCTGGAAATCTATCAGATGCAGACTTTATATCATATACACCTTATGGAATTTAACATTGGAAATGTTGCATTACACTTGTATTTTGATGAATAAAAGGACCACTTCCTTTATTTCAAGTCAAGAGTGCTGCAGTTTTTTTCTAAATACACAAAATAAGCCAAATATTGTTTTTGCAGTGTTTTTCTTCCTTGGAATTCCATTTAACATCCTTGTCATTCACAATTGCCTCTCTCACGCTTGTTTTCATATCACTCGATACATACAGCACACTTCACCACCTTTCTATTTGCCCTGTCTCAGGGGCTGGCTGGCAAATTGTAGCCTGAGGGACAAGCACACAGCACTGGCCCATGTGTAGCGGCCGACCCAACTTGTTTAACTCTCCCTACCATATAAAGGTGGTATAGGTAAATGGGCTTTTAATCGTTAAAAGGCGGCAACTGGTTGTGTTTTCATGTTGGGATCGTACACACATGTGCAATCCCAGACACAGTACATGACTGAGTCTGTAACAACAACATGGTCATAAGAGGCAGGCTCGGACTGGCCCACCGGGGAGCCGGGGAAATTCTCGGTGGGCCTCCGAACCAGCAAGCACTGACGTAGCGGCAGGGCACAGGGAGATGAGAACTTCCATTGTGGAAGCGCTCATTGCCATAGTCATCTGTATCGCCATCCTCAGGACAGTAATGCAGATGGATGCTGCGGGGCAGGGGAGAGGCATCTCCCTTCCCCGTTCCTCTGATAGGCTGCAGGCACTAGGCCTGCAGCCTATCAGAGGCCGGTGCAGGCAGTGTGATGACGTCATTGCGCCACCTGAGCCATACAGCGCAGGACACACGCCGGAAAAGGCCTGCATCGCATTGCTGACAGCATGATGGTGGTAAGTGTATGTGTTTATTTTTATATATGGTACAATACAGGAGAGGAGCGCTGTAGGGGACACTTTTTACTGGCACATGATTGGGGGGGCACTTCTTACTGGCACATAATTGGGGGGCATCTATGGGGGACTTCTTACTGGCACATTATTGGGGGGCACTTCTTACTGGCACATGATTGGGGGGCATCTATGGGCGGAACATCTTATTGGGGGCATCTATGGGGGGACTTCTTACTGGCACATTATTGGGGGGCATCTATGGGGAACTTCTTACTCGCACATTATTGGGTGGCACTATGGGGGCACTTCTTACTGGCACATTATTGTGGGGCATCTATGGGGGCTCTTCTTACTGGCACATTATTGAGGGGGCACTATGGGAGCCCTTTTCACTGACATTATTGGGGGCACAATCGGGGCTCTTCTTACTGTCACATTAATATGGGGGCATCATGTATTTTATATGGGGGGCACTATGGGGGAGATTCTACTGAGGCCACAAAGAAGGGGAATTTTATATTGGGGCTCTGTGTGGGGGCATTTTATACTGGGACACATCATGGTGGATTCTATGGGGAAGGGGGGAGAGGAGAACCATGGGGTCATCTACGGGGGGCACTAAGAAGGGGTATTTTATACTTGCAAATTATGGCGGACACTGAAGGCCTCTACTGGAGTACTATATATGGGGCATTTTATACCGGTACATTATGGGGGGCACTAGGAGGAAGGGGGCGAGGAGCACTATGGGGGCATTTACTGGGGACACTATATAGGGGTATTTTATACTGACACATTTTGGGGGCACTATGGGGACATTAGATCAAATGGGGGCCATTGAAATTGTATTTTTTTGCACTGGCACACAATATAATTGGGCATTTTTGTACTGTCACATTATAAGGAGAATTATTACTACTGGGGGGCATTATGGTGGACTTTATTACTACTGGGGGTCTATGGGGAACATGATTATTAGTCTGGGCACTATGGGAGCATTATTACTTCTGCGGCACATTGGGGACATGTTGGGGTCACTGTAGGAGCACTATTACTACCATGTGTGCTCTAGCAGATAATTATTCCTATTGGTGGGACTTTTGGGAGCACTATTGCTGTGGGGGCACTATGGCACATTATCAGTTTGCCACAATTTTTTGGGGGGGATGTTATGTTTAAACTATTAGTGTCTGGGGCACTATTTGCTGGGCACAGTTATTTTAAGGCACGGTTTGCCAATAATTATTGAAGGGGGCATTATCATGGGAGGTACTAGTATTATCACGAGGTTTATCTGTTTCTGCAGTATAATATTGGGGAGCACAGCGGCACAATATTGGGGATGGTAGGATTATTTAAAGCTATTTAGTTCCAGTCCGTTGTATAGGATTTACCGCAGCGATTCGCGAAAGTGAAGTGGGCACAAATCACAGTTCAGTCAATGCGTTATTTGGGACCGCGCGTTCCCTATCCATTTATGGTAGCTGTACGGTGGGCCCCCAGAATCAATTCCACTGGTGGGCCCAAGGCACCCCAGTCCGACACTGGTTAGAGGGGCAAGATTTACCAACTCCTGAGCTGAGGAACCTACATTGGCCATATCGGGGTTTGCTCAGAATGCTGCTCCTTTAGTGGACAGAAGATTATTGCATACAGGACTTTTTTGTCCGGTTTCTTTGACCGAATCTGTGAGAGTGGCCCGAACTCAGATTTGAATGAATAATATTAGATCAAAGCTGCACATTTAACACACAAATACAGCACTAGAACCAAGATCACTACATACATAGAGCACCAGAACCAAGGCTATAGGTCAAATACAGCTCCAGAACCAAGTTCACTACATAAATACAGAACCAGAACCATGTTCACTACATACATACAGTGTAGCAGGCGCAGCACTATGAATTGCCTTTTGCTCTGTGCAGGGGCCCTGGTGCAAGAGTTCAGCTTGGGCCCCCCTTCCCTCAGTGCGTTGTGTGTCTTCTTATGTGGCACAAGGGTCTTTAGGCCTCCTCAGGCTCCTGGGCCCGGTAGCGACTGCTACCTCTGCACCCCCTATAGCTATGCCCATGGCGCTGTGGCATTAGAAGAATTTTGATATCTCTGACTTTTAGTCTAACCAGACTGTCTATTAGGCCTCATGCACACAACGTTGTGTGCACCCGTGGCCGTTTGACTTTCAATGGGTCAGTTGAAAACTCGGAAAATGCACCGTTTGTCATCCGCCTCTGTGATCCGTGTATCCTGTCCGTCAAAAAAATATGACCTAACGGTTCACGGACTCATTCAAGTCAATGGGTCCGTGAAAGAACACGGATGCACACAAGATTGGCATCCGCGTCCGTGATCCGTGGCCGTAGGTTACTTTCATACAGACGGATCCGAAGATCCGTCTGCAAATAAACTTTTTCAGAGCTGAGAGTTTTCACTTCGTGAAAACTCAGATCCGACAGTATATTCTAACACAGAGGCGTTCCCATAGTGATGGGGACGCTTCTAGTTAGAATATACAACGAACTGTGTACATGACTGCCCCCTGCTGCCTGGCAGCACCCGATCTCTTACAAGGGGCTGTGATCCGTACAATTAACCCCTCAGGTGCCGCACCCGAAGGGGTTAATTGTGCGTATCATAGCCCCCTGTAAGAGATCTGGGGCTGCCAGGCAGCAGAGGGCAGACCCCCCTCCCTCCCTAGTTTAAATTTCATTGGTGGCCATTGGTGGCCGGTAGGGAGCTCCTCCTACTGGTAAGTGACAGTTCATTTAGCAATGCGCCGCACAGACCTGTCACTTACCAGTAGGAGGAGCTCCCGGTCAGACACAGACATCGCAGCAGCCAGCAGGTAAGTATGATGCTTCTACTATTGCTAAGTAACCATGGCAACCAGGACTGCAGTAGCGTCCTGGTTGCCATGGTTACCGATCGGAGCCCCAGCGATTAAACTCTGACTCCTATCGGAACTCCGCTGCCACCAATGATCGGGAGTGGGGGGGGGGGCGCACACTGCCACCAATGTTCTAATTACAATAGAGGGAGGGAGGGGGGGCCGGGGGAGGCCGCACACTGCCACCAATGTTCTAATTACAATAGAGGGAGGGGGGGGGGGGCCGGGGGAGGCCGCACACTGCCACCAATGTTCTTATTACAATAGAGGGAGGGAGGGGAGCCGGGTGAGGCCGGACACTGCCACCAATGTTCTAATTACAATAGAGGGAGGGAGGGGGGCCGGGGGAGGCCGCACACTGCCACCAATGTTCTTATTACAATAGAGGGAGGGAGGGGGGCCGGGGGAGGCCGCACACTGCCACCAATGTTCTTATTACAATAGAGGGAGGCCGCACTGGCCACCAATGATATTCAAACTGGGAAGGGGGGGTGGTCTGCCCCCTGCTGCCTGGAAGCCCTGATCTCTTACAGGGGGCTATGATACGCACAATTAATCCCTTCAGGTTCGGCACCTGAGGGGTTAATTGTGCTGATCACGGCCCCCTGTAAGAGATCGGGTGCTGCCAGGCAGCAGGGGGCAGTCATGTACACAGTTTGTAGTATATTCTAACTAGAAGCGTCCCCATCACCATGGGAACGCCTCTGTGTTAGGATATACTGTCGGATATGAGTTTTCACGATGTAACTCATATCCGACAGTATATTCTAACATAGAGGCGTTCCCATGGTGATGGGGACGCTTCAAGTTAAAATATACCATCGGATTGGAGAAAACTCTGATCCGATGGTATAAAAGGGACTCCAGACTTTATATTGAAAGTCAATGGGGACGGATCCGTTTGCAATTGCACCATATTGTGTCAACGTCAAACGGATCCGTCCCCATTGACTTGCATTGTAATTCAGGACGGATCCGTTTGGCTCTGCACGGCCAGGCGGACACCAAAACGACTTTTTTTTTATGTCCGTGGATCCTCCAAAAATCAAGGAAGACCCACGGACGAAAAAACGGTCACGGATCACGGACCAACGGAACCCCGTTTTGCGGACAGTGAAAAAATACTGTCGTGTGCATGAGGCCTTACTCTGTAATTCCTCTAGCGCCGTTCTATGGAAACAGTAAGTTTAACCGCCTCCGGACCGCCTAACACAGATCTGCGGTCCAGAGGCGGCAGCTCTGCGCAGAGTGACGCATATACGCGTCATCTCGCGAGAGCCGTGACTTCCTGTGAACGCGCGCACACAGGCGCGCGCGTTCACAGGAACGGAAGGTAAGAGACAGGATCTCCAGCCTGCCAGCGGCGATCGTTCGCTGGCAGGCTGGAGATGCGATTTTTTTTAACCCCTAACAGGTATATTAGACGCTGTTTTGATAACAGCGTCTAATATACCTGCTACCTGGTCCTCTGGTGGTCCCTTTTGTTTGGATCAATCACCAGAGGAAACAGGTAGCTGTGTAAAGTACCACAAAACACCACTACACTACACTACACCCCCCCCCCGTCACTTATTAACCCCTTATGAACCCCTGATCACACCATATAGACTCCCTGATCACCCCTCTGTCATTGATCACCCCCCTGTCATTGATCACCCCCCTGTCAGGCTCCGTTCAGACGTCCGTATGATTTTTACGGATCCACGGATACATGGATAGGATCCGCAAAACACATACGGACGTCTGAATGGAGCCTTATAGGGGGGTGATCAATGACAGGTGGGTGATCACCCATAAAGATTCCCTGATCACCTTCTGTCATTGATCACCCCCCTGTCATTGATCACCCCCCTGTAAGGCTCCATTCAGACGTCCGTATGATTTTTACGGATCCACGGATACATGGATCGGATCCGCAAAACACATATGGACGTCTGAATGGAGCCTTACAGGGGGGTGATCAATGACAGGGGGGTGATCACCTCATATACACTCCCTTATCACCCCCTGTTATTGATCACCCCCCTGTCAGGCTCCGTTCAGATGTCCTTATGATTTTTACGGATCCGCGGATACATGGATCGGATCCGCAAAACACATACGGACGTCTGAATGAAGCCTTACAGGGGGGTGATCAATGACAGGGGGGGTGATCACCTCATATACACTCCCTGATCACCCCCTGTCATTGATCACCCCCCCGTCATTGATCACCCCCATGTCAGGCTCCGTTCAGACGTCCGTACGATTTTACGGATCCACGGATACATGGATCGGATCCGCAAAACACATACGGACGTCTGAATGGAACCTTACAGGGGGGTGATCACCTTATATACACTCCCTGATCACCCCCTGTCATTGATCACCCCCCCTGTCATTGATCACCCCCCCTGTCATTGATCACCCCCATGTCAGGCTCCGTTCAGACGTCCTTATGATTTTTACGGATACATGGATCGGATCCGCAAAATACATACGGACGTCTGAATGGAGTCTTACAGGGGGGTGATCAATGACAGGCGGGTAATCACCCATAAAGATTCCCTAATCAATCACCCCCCTGTCATTGATCACCCCCCTGTAAGGCTCCATTCAGACGTCCGTATGATTTTTACGGATCCACGGATACATGGATCGGATCCGAAAAACACATACGGACGTCTGAATGGAGCCTTACAGGGGGGTGATCAATGACAGGGGGGGTGATCACCTCATATACACTCCCTGATCACCCCCTGTCATTGATCACCCCCCTGGCATTGATCACCCCCAGGTCAGGCTCCGTTCAGACGTCCGGAGGAGTTTTAGGCAGACAAGGATCGGATCCGCGAATCACATACGGACGTCTGAATGGAGACTTACAGGGGGGTGATCAATGACAGGGGGGTGATCACCCCATACAGACTCCCTGATCACCCCCCTGTCATTGATCACCCCCTGTAAGGCTCCATTTAGACATTTTTTTTGGCACAAGTTAGCGGAAATAGATATTTTATTTTTATTTTATTTTTCTTACAAAGTCTCATATTCCACTAACTTGTGTCAAAAAATAAAATCTCACATGAACTCACCATACCCCTCACGGAATCCAAATGCATAAAATTTTTTAGACATTTATATTCCAGACTTCTTCTCACGCTTTTGGGCCCCTAAAATGCCAGGGCAGTATAAATACCCCACATGTGACCCCATTTCGGAAAGAAGACACCCCAAGGTATTCCGTGAGGGGCATATTGAGTCCATGAAAGATTGAAATTTTTGTCCCAAGTTAGCGGAAAGGGAGACTTTGTGAGAAAATACAAAAAAAAATCAATTTCCGCTAACTTGTGCCAAAAAAAAAATGAAATTCTATGAACTCGCCAGGCCCCTCATTGAATACCTTGGGGTGTCTTCTTTCCAAAGTGGGGTCACATGTGGGGTATTTATACTGCCCTGGCTTTTTAGGGGCCCGAAAGCAGGAGAAGAAGTCTGGGATCCAAATGTCTAAAAATGCCCTCCTAAAAGGAATTTGGGCCACTTTGCGCAACTAGGCTGCAAAAAAGTGTCACACATGTGGTATCGCCGTACTCAGGAGAAGTTGGGCAATGTGTTTTGGGGTGTCATTTTACATATACCCATGCTGGGTGAGATAAATATCTTGGTCAAATGCCAACTTTGTATAAAAAAAATGGGAAATGTTGTCTTTTGCCAAGATATTTCTCTCACCCAGCATGGGTATATGTAAAATGACACCCCAAAACACATTCCCCAACTTCTCCTGAGTACGGCGATACCAGATGTGTGACACTTTTTTGCCGCCTAGGTGGGCAAAGGGGCACACATTCCAAAGAGCACCTTTCGGATTTCACAGGTCATTTTTTACACATTTTGATTTCAAACTACTTACCACACATTAGGGCCCCTAGAATGCCAGGGCAGTATAACTACCCCACAAGTGACCCTATTTTGGAAAGAAGACACCCCAAGGTATTCCGTGAGAGGCATGGCGAGTTCCTAGAATTTTTTATTTTTTGTCACAAGTTAGCGGAAAATGATGATTTTTTTTTAGATTTTTTTTTCTTACAAAGTCTCATATTCCACTAACTTGTGACAAAAAATAAAAAATTCTAGGAACTCGCCATGCCCCTCATGGAATATCTTGGGGTGTCTTCTTTCCAAAATGGGTTCACTTGTGGGGTAGTTATACTGCCCTGGCAATTTAGGGGCCCATATGCGTGAGAAGTAGTTTGAAATCAAAATCTGTAAAAAATGGCTGGTGAAATCCTAAAGGTGCTCTTTGGAATGTAGGCCCCTTTGCCCACCTAGGCTACAAAAAAGTGTCACACATCTGGTATCGCCATACTCAGGAGAAGTTGGGGAATGTGTTTTGGGGTGTCATTTTACATATACCCATGCTGGGTGAGAGAAATATCTTGGCAAAAGACAACATTTCCCATTTTTTTTATACAAAGTTGGCATTTGACCAAGATATTTATCTCACCCAGCATGGGTATATGTAAAATGACACCCCAAAACACATTGCCCAACTTCTCCTGAGTACGGTGATACCAGATGTGTAACACTTTTTTGCAGCCTAGGTGGGCAAAGATGCACACATTCCAAAGAGCACCTTTCGGATTTCACCGGTCATTTTTTACAGATTTTGATTGCAAACTACTTCTCAAGCATATGGGCCACTAAAATGCCAGGGCAGTATAACTACCCCCCAAGTGACCCCATTTTGGGAAGAAGACACCTCAGGGTATTCCGTGAGGGGCATGGCGAGTTCCTAGAATTTTTTATTTTTTGTCACAAGTTAGTGGAATATGAGACTTTGTAAGAAAAAAATAAAATAAAAAATAAAACATCATTTTCCGCTAACTTGTGACAAAAAATAAAAAGTTCTATGAACTCACTATGCCCATCAGTGAATACCTTAGGGTGTCTACTTTCCGAAATGGGGTCATTTGTGGGGGGTTTCTACTGTCTGGGCATTGTAGAACCTCAGGAAACATGACAGGTGCTCATAACAGGTGCTATAACTTTTACCCAAACCATTATTTTTTTTTACCCAAACATTTTTTTTTAATCAAAGACATGTAGAACAATAAATTTAGCGAAAAATTTATATATGAATGTCATTTTTTTGCAAAAAAATCGTTAAATTTCGATTAATAACAAAAAAAGTAAAAATGTCAGCAGCAATGAAATACCACCAAATGAAAGCTCTATTAGTAAGAAGAAAAGGAGGTAAAATTCATTTGGGGGGTAAGTTGCATGACCGAGCAATAAACGGTGAAAGTAGTGTAGTGCAGAAGTGTAAAAAGTGGCCTGGTCATTAAGGGGGTTTTAGCTAGCGGGGTTGAAGTGGTTAAAGAGCACACCAAATGCTTGAAATAACTTCTTTATGACCTTCAACTTTTCTTCATATAACACTGTCGCCACCGCAACAAAACACGTGTTGAATAAAGTATCGCAAAATAGCGGTATGCATAAGATGGTGGTTCAACTGTTCAATCTTGTCATTCAACAAAAAATGGTGGATGTATTTTTCTCTTGAGTATCTGTACTCAAGAGAAAAGTATCTGTACTCAAGTATATTTGAGGTCTAACTAATAGTTCACTTGCTGAATTAGGTCACAATTTGCAGTATGCAGTAAGCAGTAACTATTTGCAGATTGGTTGAGTATGATCTGGTATGCTTTTATGCAATTTGGATTGCAATATGGAATTGGAATTTGGATTGTGAACTTTGTATTTTGCAATTGAATTTATGGTTTGATGGAACTATTTTGGCCTCTTACTTCCATAAAACACAGCTCTTGTGGAGTGTGTGTCTGTTCAGCTCCTCTTTCTGGTGTAATTATTCAAGCAGCTCCTGCTAGGGGAATTTCCCACACAGGCTGTGCGTGAGGCTGGCTGTGATTGGTCAAAACTCCTGCTGTGTGTGAGGCTGGCTGTGATTGGTCAAGACTCCTGCCCAGCAACAACAGTTTAACTCTATGCTTTCTGTTGTTTCTGCTGTGTCATTGAGCTTATCTCACATCCATATAATGAATCTTAAAGGCATATTATCTCTTCATCTTCTGTGAACACAATATATAAGAGTTATATGACATCCAAACATGAAGTCACTGTAAATAACTCTGTATTTGTCTTTAACACACAAACATAGGAGCTGTATTAAGGTTATTGGCAGGTCTAGCTGAATAAACATATAAGCTATATTAGCAACCTAGGACAGGTCTTAATTGGCCAGCTACACTCCCACAAAAATTGCCTATAATTCTATGTTCTTAGTGGTAGGACTTGAACATGAATTTGAGGAATTTCCCATCAAGTTCTCAACTTCCAAGTGTCTTTTATCACTCTCAAGTAGAACAACTAACTTCTGTATAGGAGGTTCCAACTTGAGTGGAGTAGTGAGACGTTTTCCTTTTTTGTCAAGTTTTGAGTGTCCTATTTATAACAACACTCTAGTTTGTCTTCATCCTTTTGAACTTCTAGAACTGCTAGATAATTCTTCTTCTTTCACTAACACTATGTCACCAACTTCAAGGAATGGGTCCGCAACCGTGATGCGGGGTGCACATGGCTGGCGGCTGTGGATTGCCGATCCGTTCTTTGCTGGCCACAATATGGCCACGGCCGCCCAACAGCCGCGTGCATAAGGCCTCAGATTTTTTTGATAATCGTTGTAAGAGTTATAATAGATGCAGTGGATATATATACTATATACAGCAGTAGTGAAAAAAACAAGAGAACGGAGCTCATAGTACCAAAAGTAAAAATATATATTTTATTGTAACATGAGTAAAAAAAATTCTATGTAAAGAAACAAGTAAATAATATGCCATTAAAAAGTGAATGAGAGCAGAAAAAAAGCGCCACCCTGGGATAGCACATGTGTCAGTTGTAAAATATATATATATGGATCAATGGAAAATACATGGTACAGTGACCAGCCAATGACCAGAGAACAGTATAATAACCTTGATGCACAGGTGAGTCAACAGTCAAAAATGAACCTACACGGCAATAGAGCAGGGTTTGTATTGCAAGTGCAACATGGAGAGCAGAAAACAAACCACAGTAAGGCCAGGTATAAAATATACCATGAATCTAATGCCGTATAGGTAGGAGGAGAACGGAGACTCACATGAAAAAGACTGTGTGCTATGTCACCCAGGATGACGCTACCCCATCATGCTACAATAAAATATATATTTTTACTTTTGGTACTATGAGCTCCGTTCTCTTGTTTTTTCGCTATTTTACTCGGGAGCTTGTACCGGGTTACAAATTATGGGTGTCCTTTGTGGCTATATTAGGTGGGCACTGTTTTCCATTCCCCTTTGGGACACCCTTGGTCTTTTTTGTTTTTCTATATACAGCAGTGTGCTGATATGTGTGGTACTCAGTATAAACTACGGTACACCTTGTATGTCAAATGGAGTTCCAGCGTGTGCTCACGTCGCACAACAGCCGGTGAGCTGGTAATTCCAAGCGCTGCTGCAGCCTTCACAGACCAGCCAAAGCTGTCGGTGACTTGCGGAAATGTGCACACACGCAGCACACTTTCAACAGTAGCTCAGGCAGATTGGGGTATGTTTTTAGAAACCACTGACCCCACAAGGTTGAATACGTGGGCAAGGCATGGGATGTGTCTAAGGTTGCCCAGCTCCAAAGCCGCCAAGTTACGGCCATTATCAGACACAACCATGCCTGTTTCTAGGTTGAGTGGCTAGAGCCACACCTCAGTCTGGTGTCTTATCCCCTGCCACATCTCTACGACAGGTGCTGTTTGTCACCTAGGCAGATCAGCTTCATCACAGCCTTTTGCCGCTTCCCCACTGCTGTGCTACACTGCTTCCAGCTACCGACTGATGACTGGCTGGTGCTGCACGCGGACACTTCGGAGGTGGAAGTGGAGGAGGAGGCAGAGGAGGGGAAGTGGGGGTCGGATCCACTAACGTAGGTGGTGGCGGAAACCCTGATGGAATTGGGGCCCGCAACCCTTGGCGTCTGTAGCACATGTGCCTTTCCAGGGTACGAGTCGCTCCCAGCCTCCGCAACATTCACGCAGTGTGCCAGCAGGGAAATGTAGCATCCCTGGCGGAAAGCACTTGTCCATGTGTCCGTGGTTAAGTGGACCTTCCCAGTAACTGCGTTGGTCAGGGGACGTATGATGTTAAGGGACACATGTTGGTGTAAGTCTGGCACGGCACACCTTGAAAAATAGTGGCGGCTTGAGACTGAGTAACGAGGGACAGCCACCGACATCAGGGTGCAGAAGGCCTCAGTGTCCACAAGCCTAAATGGCAACCTTTCCAGGGCCAGTAATTTGGAAAGCTGTGCATTTAGTGTTATGACCTGTGGGTGGGTGGTAGGATATTTGCGCTTGCGTTCAAATGCCTGGGGTAATGACATTTGGACGCTGCACTGGGACAGGGAAGTGGATGTGGTCGCAAAGGTCCAGGTGCAGGGCGAGAGGCATCCGGGCCTGCGTCTTGGACAGGGAATTGGCTAGCACGTAACACAGGGGAAGAGGCAGCAGTGGTATGACCCGCAAACAGAAATTTGGGACCCAGGCGTTCGGCCCACCTATTAGGGTGCTGTAATGCCATGTGGCAGATCATGCTGGTGGTGGTGAGGTTGCTAGTGTTCACGCCTCGGGTCATTTTGGTGTGGCACAGGTTGCAAACTACTTGTAACGTGGTGCCGAAGCCGCACTCGGTCTCCCATAAGTCGCAGACCTGCTGCTTAGCTTCAGGAGCGAGGATCTGTGTTTGACCTTGTTCCCAGGGCTGCTTTGCTAGCTGGGAGGTTCCCTACTCCTAGGTCTGCCTTGAGCGCCGAGCTGATCACTCGGTGCTCGACTGGTCGGACTGTCGGTCATGTGACGCTGGCCACGTCACATGACCCTCACTCCCCACTATAAATACAGGCAGCCTGCTGGCCACAGGTTGCCTGTTAATTTCTAGGTTCCTGTCTATTTGTTGGACTACTGAATACTCACCTGATCCTGTTCCCCGACGATCCTTTGCCTGCTCCTCCTGTACTGCGCATCCGTCCTGGTATTGTGACCTCGGCTCCCACCTGACTACTCTTTGCGGACTCCTCTGGTACCTCTCTACTCTCCTGGTATTTGACCCCGGCTTCTCCTGACCAATCTTTGCTTAACCCTTTGTACTGCGTAGCTCTCTTGGTTCTGACCTGGTCCGTTCACGTTCCGTATTTTGTCTTGTCTGTCTTCCCTGCACATATCCTAAGTAAGGGACTGTCGTCCAGTTGTCCCCTGTCATCAGGACTCGTGAGGCAAGTAGGCAGGGCCAGGGGTGAGGTTGGAGCGCAGTGGTCACTATCCTTCCCCCTGTGTGTGTGTGGACGTGACCGTTCCACTACTATTCTTTTGTCGTCCGCTCTTTCCACAAAAATTCACCATACTGCCGAACACCTACCCCTTGGCAAGGGAGATTTACGCAAGGGGGTGCTCCATGGAACAGTTGCGGGCCTGTTCATTGGTGCCCGCCTTCTACCTTTTGCCACACCACTGCCTCTTCCAGCCTGTTGCAGTGCTGCAGATCCCTCCCCCTCTGTTCTTTGTTGACCTAACCACAACCTCAGTGATTGACACTGTGTATCATCCTCTTCCTCAACCTCTTTAAAACAGTAATTGCGGTTGAGTCATTGGCAACTGTGTCTCATCATCATCCACCTCATTAAACACTAATTGCCGTTCCCCAGCGTCATGTTCTTGTGACTCTGGATGCTCAAGAGGTTAGGAATTAGGGCACAAGATCTTCGGTCCCTCTTCAAGCGTGCTTGGTGAGAGGGCCAAATCCTTTAATGGAGATGCAAAGAGGTCCTCGGGATATCCGAGTGTGGGATCACTTGTTTGACCAAACTGTAAATGGTGCGAGGAAGAAGGATCAGGGTGAGTGAGGATTGTGTGGACCAGACTCCTGGCTACTGAGACTGGACTTGGTGGAAGACAGGGTGGTGCTTTACCGACTGGAAGCCCTATCTGCTGCAATCCAACCGACCACCTGCTCGCACAGGGCTGACTTCAAGAGTGATCTCCTGCGCCGCCCTGCAAACTGGGACATGAAGATAGGCATGATTGTTTTTCTTGTGCTCTGGCAGCAGGCACAGTTTCAACGCGCCCAGGGCCACAGCATCTGGGTGCACCATCAGCATCATGGCCACTTCCCCGTCCCTTAATGCTCGCCTTCTTAATATTAAATGTTATAAGGGACCCTTTTTAGGAAAAATGTGGATAAATTATGGAAAAAATTAAAAAAAATTGCTAATATTTTTCCCAATATCTGGGCCTGACACACACATGCTATTGCAGCACAGATGGGACAATTCACTGCAGACACAATTTATAGGCAAAGTGTGGATAAATAATGAAAAAAATATAATTGTTTTCGCTAATATTTTTCCCAATATCTGGCCCTGACACACACACACACACACACGCTATTGCAGCACAGATGTAACAATTCACTGCAGGGACCATTTATAGGACAATTATGGAAAAATATATTTGTTGTCAGTAATATTTTCCCCAATATCTGGCCCTGACACACACACACTTTTGCAGCACAGATGTGACAATTCACAGAAGGGCTGTTTATAGGAAAATTATGTAAAAAATATATTTGTTGTCAGTAATATTTTTCCCAATATCTGGCCGTGGCACACAGAAGCTATTGTAGCACAGATGTGACAATTCACTGCAGGGACCGTTTATAGGAAAAATGTGGATAAATTATGGAAAAAATATGTTTTCGCTAATATTTTTCCCAATATCTGGCCCTGACATGCACTATTGCAGAACAAATGTAACAATTTCTGTCAGGTACCGTTTATAGGACAATTATGTAAAAAATATATTTGTTGTCAGTAATATTTTTTCCAATATCTGGGCCTGACAGACACACCCTATTGCAGCAAAATGTGACAATTCACTGCAGGGACCGTTTATAGATAAAATGTTGATAAATTATGGAAATAATATAATTGTTTTCAATAATATTCTTCCTATCTCTGCTCCTGACACACAGAAGGTATTGCTGAACAGATGTCACAAGTCACTGCAGACACCCTCTATCGAAAAAGTATTGCAAAGTATGGGAAAAAATTTTTTGCTGGATATATTATATTGCTGCCAGCCTGCCACCACACACAATAGTCCTTAAAAGGACTTTTGGGTCTTTGAAACGTTTTTCTATTGAATATATTGCGATCACACTCTCTACACTATCTGTCCCTTCTAATCGCAGCTCTCCGTGACTCACAATCAGCCGAACCCGCGTCATCGGGTGCTATATAGCACCCGATAACGTGTTCCAGCCAGCCAATCACTGTAATGCCAGTAGCCAGGTGTCAAATAGGAAATGGTAGCAAGGTGTCAAAAGGAGTGGTAATGGCACTCTGGGTCATTACATATATACCTGTACACACTTCTTCTTTTATTCCTTGTATCTGACATATCAATACACTGCTTTATATACTATATACTATATATCTGTACATACAGCGTCTATTATACCTCGTACCCGACGTAACGGTACTCTATGTGTATACTATGTGTCAGGTATAATAGATTCAGTAGGTACAGATATATGTGGACAGTCATATATTATGGTCACTGTGTGAGGTACATGAGGTTTTGGGGGTTGTAATTAAGGTTACGGTCAGGGTTAGGGCACATAAAGAGAATAGGGGAGGGCAGTCTATACTTACCTGTTCCGGCACAATCCCACAATGCAGCGATGCAGACCTGGCCTCCTCTGGCGGGTCTGCTCCTGTGGAATGTTGCATGCGACGCGAGTGCTTGCACACCCTACCTCACATCGATGCTCCGGGAATAGGATGGCAGGGAACCAGTGGTTCACTTGTCCCGCCAGCACTTCTGCATGGTTACTTGTACCTGCATCCAGTGGACACAGATACAATTGAGTTCAGGGGCCGCACAGAAACCGGCCGCCTTAAACATTTACCAGCCCAGGGGGGTATGTGTACCCTTACCCCCCGGCCCAGCTCGCCCCTGTGGTAGATATTGTTTACTGCGGTATATTGACTGCTGGTACAAATTGGTGTGTACAGTATATTGACTGCTGGTAGATATTGGTATGTGCTGTATATTCACTGCTGGTAGGTATTGGTGTGTACAGTATACTGACTGTTGGTAGATATCGGTATGTGCTGTATATTCACTGCTGGTAGGTAGGTATTGGCGTGTGCGGTATACTGACTGTTGGTAGATATCGGTATGTGCGGTATATTGAATGCTTGAACATAGTGGTGTATGTGGTACATTGACTGCTTGTAGATATTAGTATGTGCGGTATATTGACTGCTGGAATATATTGGCATGTGTAGTATATTTGTAGTGTCCCACTAGGTAGGAGTGGGCACTACACAAGGGTCAATTGGGTAGCGTGTACTTGTACTCACAAGGGACAGTGATATTGTATTGATCTATGCATTTAATGTAATTTACTGTGTGTTTTACATGCAATGGTTTTCCCTGTTATATGCTTTGCAGGCCTAGTGGGGTGTAATTTAGCATTCCAGACACTAGAGGGAGATAGGGAGCCCCTAGTATAAATGTCCAGGCCCAGACAGGGAGTGGTCAGGTCATAGTCAGGAGTCTGTGGAGACAGAAGTGAGAAGGCACCAGCCCAAGATATGCTGAGGGCCTCCTCCTGACATGCAGCTGGATAGTCCTGGTTTCTAGCTGCACCAGGAGGCTAGATGGAGTACAGCCTGCTTGGAGATCGTGTGTATTCCAGGGGACTAGAGGAGTTACCTCGTCAGCCTGAAGCTCCTGAGGCTAAGGATAGCTCAGTTGAGATACCCCAGTGGTAGGACAGCACCTCCTGGGAGCAACCTGCAGTCACCTGTCAGCGGAAGCAGAGAGATACAGCTAGGAAGCAAAGGTATTTGTAACCTTAAGCAAGCGCTAATACTGGAGGAAGGAATTCTTACCAAGGATTTAAGCCAGCAAATAGGCATCCGGGCCTTGGGATCCAGCCAGCTAGAATAGCTGTGGGGATAGAGCAGCATAGCACTGCCAAGCATTAATTATAGACCCTCCACGTATCTTGCAAGATTGCAAGCTACTGTGATATCAACCTGCTGTGATATCAACCTGCTGTGATATCAACCTGCTGTGCTTTTGGAACTGTAAAGGACTGTATTAACCTCTTCTGTACTTGATGTATAAAGTTGGACTGTTAAGTAAAGCAACGTTTGGTTCACTATACCACCTGTGTACCTCACTTATTCCAACTATAAATCGATGTGCCACCGTCACAGGCAGTGGCATCACGAACCTTAAAGGGACCTTGCCCCAGGCACTCAAAATACCCGTAACATCCAGGGCACCTCATCCACCATCAGGCCTGGTCCCTACATACAGAGTGTGCCCCAGAGGAACCGTGTCTACCTCTCCTTCACTGCCACATGCCTGCCCTGTGTTCTCCAATACAGTGAGCAACCCTCGTTTGCCCATAACCGTGACCTCACTTCGCTATACCCTGCAGGTCTGGTGTGTTGCATATTCTCTGCTGGTAGATATTAGTATGTATAGTATATTCACTGCTGGTAGATATTAGTATGTATAGTATATTCACTGCTGGTAGATATTGGTATGTGTAGTATATTCACTGCTGGTAGATATTAGTATGTATAGTATATTCACTGCTGGTAGATATTGGTATGTGTAGTATATTCACTGCTGGTAGATATTGGTATGTGCTGTATATTCACTGCTGGTAGATATTAGTATGTATAGTATATTCACTGCTGGTAGATATTGGTATGTGCTGTATATTCACTGCTGGTAGATATTAGTATGTGTAGTATATTCACTGCTGGTAGATATTGGTATGTGCTGTATATTCACTGCTGGTAGATATTGGTGTGTTTATTCACTGCCGGTATATATTTATGTGTGTGGTATATTCAGTTGGCTACTTGGCTTTTTACCTTTGGGGGTTGGGGCACCATTTCAATTTTAGCCTCAGGAAGCTGAAAAGCTAGAATCTGCCCTGCAACATCTAACCTCACGGGCACCCCAGCTACCACCAAAAAAATATATAATAAATAAGAAAATCCATATAAAAACTACATCTTTTTCCTTGGATAAAACTTTTTTCAATGGCAAAAACTTGCAAAAATAAAATCTCTTCCACGTGGTATTACCGCATCCATAACGAACCACACTACACAATTATCATGTAATTTATCCCATACAGAGAATGCTGCAAAAAACAAAAAAAAAACCTCAATGGCAGTATTGCTGATTTTTCCTACCCCCTCACAGATAGTTAGGGCTTTTGTACATGGGCGAATCCATTGCGGGAATCACGCTCGTGTGTGAGTGTGATTTACAGGAGCGGCGCAGGCATTATACTGATTTATAATGCTGTGTGCCTCTGCTTGACCTTCCTTCTACAGAATCATAAAGCTGTCAATATGATCCTGTAGCAATAAGGTCATACAGAGGCACAAAGCATTATAAATCAGTATCATGCCTGCGCTCCTGCAAGTCCAGAACGGAGGGTCACGCTCACACACAGGGCGTGATTCCCACAATTGACTCGCTCAGTTTGAAGCAGCCCTTAAAGGGAACCTGTCACTTCCAAGTGATATAAAACTGCTAGTATTACCTTATAGCAGCCCCCAGTCTGTTATTGATCATGTGTGTGAGCCAGAAATTCGACAATCCATACTTGAGAAAAACAATTTTTTATTCTCCATGAGCGATATGTTTCCTGTGAGCTTGAAGTCAAGGGGGCAGCGGCCTCCTTGCTTCAAGTCAAGTAAAGCCCGCCTCTTACCCGTCCCCTCTTGACTGTGATTTACATATTTTCTATTTGTTTGGATCGGGCAAGTCTGGCGCCTGCGCGGTGCGCCCCTTGTGACTACATAATTCAGTCTCGGGGTTCCGCAGTCAGCCGGGCATAATTTTCTCACTGCCCATGCACCGGCAAGAATCAGTGTGGGTGATCGCGCCGGCGAGGTATATTCACAGCACGAGCGTGATCACTGGCTTGAGTTCTTCTGCTCCTGCAACCAGTGATCACGCTTGCGCTGTGAATATACCTCGCCGGCGCGAGCGCACACACTGATTCTTGCCGGTGCATGGGCAGTGAGAAAATTATGCCCGGCTGACTGCGGAACCCCGAGACGGAATTATGTAGTCACAAGGGGCGCACCGCGCAGGCGCCAGACTTGCCCGATCCAAACAAATAGAAAATATGTAAATCACAATCAAGAGGGGACGGGTAAGAGGCGGGCTTTACTTGACTTCAAGCTCACAGGAAACAGAGCGCTCATGGAGATTAAAAAAGTGTTTTTCTCAAGTATGGATTATCGAACCTCTGGCTCACACACATGATCAATAACAGACTGGGGGCTGCTATAAGGTAATGCTGGCAGTTTTATATCACTTTTGGAGGTGACAGGTTCCCTTTAATAAAAGTTAATCAGTAAGTTATGTGTAACCGCAAAATGATAACATTAAAAACTAGAACTTGTCCTGCAAAATGCAGGCCCCCATATGGCTACATCAACAGAAAAATAATAAAGTTATAGTTCTTGAAAGAAAAAAAAAAAAGAAAAAAAAATATTGCTTGGTCTGTAACAGTCTGGTCACTAAGTGGTTAATGGTGATGTAACAATTGCAGCTGCTTCTGAGGATGATGTCACAACAGAGTTCTAGTCCTAAAGTTCCCATAGATGATTTATTCCCATTTTGCGCTAGATAGTTGATCGGTGTGTATCCTATCGCTCGCAATTTTTGGGCTATTTCTTTGCTTTCTGGAAATAACATCTGGACCAGGACGTTACTGTCTGACTGACAGGTAAGGCGCAGCATTTATCCGCTATAATGTCATTAGGTATAACTCTGTAGGTTACTATACGAGGTGTATACTCTCTCTGAGTCTTATATATGGCCAGATTGACTCTGGACACAAGTGATACAGTTTCTAATCACACCGATACCTCACCACAGCTCTACGCGGGAGGACTTCTCTTCATCCGGATTATCAGCAGTTGGGCTGTGATTCAGGAAAATGTCTTATAAACTGCCAAGTCCAAACTGGACCAGTGGAGCTTGTGACATATTTCCTCATTGTAGATACAGATTTCTCTAATTAATTCCTCCTCGAAACTGTGTTGGTCAATAATGTGGCAATGGAAGTTGGAGTTCGCCATTTTCATTAAAATAATAAAAAAAAACATTGTAAAGCTGAATGTAGACTCTGATGTGTGAACTAGACCTGAAAGAGGAGCAGTCAGCAGGATCAATCCAGGTATAATCCAGACATGCACAGTAAGTAGAGGCGTCCTTGAAATAATAGGGCCCTATAGCAAAACTCAGAATTGGTCCCCGTTCCCCCAAAGTACAATCATTGTAACTAGCCTCTATATTCTCATTGGAAAACTGGCATAAATGATAAATCTACCAGGGCGGGTGGCCCTGTTCTCACCATGCCAACCGTCACTACATTTAGTCGCAATGGCGTTTAAACAATGGCAAACCCACAGTTTGCCAATTTTTATAAACTAGCTTCTGGCATAGGGACCATTGTAAATGACCCCCGATGTGCTAAGCTTTCCTCCTCTTCAGCCTCTCCTTACTCCATTCCCTGGAGGAAGCATCTGGAGGAGGACAGGGACAGGATGCCCAGGGGCAGGAACGTACAATATGTTCTCCTGATCCGACTGCTGCTGGTCTAGTGTTACTGTGTCAATGCCATGGGGTGAATTTAGGTCAGAAAACAGTCATTGCCATTCAGCCCAGCCTGGCCCACTGACCTCAGGGTCCCCATAGGGACTGTGTGGTCTGCCTCCATTGATGGTACTAACCCACTGGCAGTAAGCATTTCATCAGCAGGAAAACCTAGTGAAGTGCACTGGGCAAGCGGTGATAATAGAGTCAACAATGTTTTAGTGGGCCTTACAGGGCCAGGCCAGAGGACAAGGGTCTAGGGTCTGCCCCTCGGTGCACTGAAGTCCTAATTTGCATATTGATTAAAAACGACCATATCTCTGGATCGGAGCAGCAGGTTTTAAGATATCGTTTTAATCAACAGGAGTAACACTACCAGCAGTATGCCTGTCTTATAGGCTTGATCCTGCAGACAGGTGTTTAACCCCTTCCCAAGTGAGACGAGCGGGCGCATAGGCACTGGGGGACTTCTGTTTTCTACAGCAGACACCAAGAGCTAATGTCTGCGATCGGTGATAAGATCGAACGCAGGAAATTAACCCTCAGATGCGGTGACCATGACATCTGGGGACTAAAAATCCGGGGAGCGCTGTGTGTGGCGGTCTAAGTCCTCCTGAACGATTCGATGCTGTATTTCACAATATTCACATGATGACCTCAAATAAAACACAGGAGGTCAAACACATGGGTATATATGATTCTATCTATAGGTCAGTCACGGATGGAAACGTTTATTGGGGGCAGTGAGTCCAGTGACAAAGGAACGTATAGAAGTCATTCATTTTCATTTTCTGTGAATTTCAATCACAGATGGGGTCAATAAAGGGGCCACATTTCCATGTGCTGGTGATCGGCGTCCACATTGTAAAGGGTAGTTATAGCTGAAGCTGCATCTCCTATAGATTGCTGTTTCCACCATTTCTGATGATGTCATCTGGTCGGTCATTTACCACAGTTATGGCCATTTACAGGGACAGATTGTCAGACCAGTTATCGGGATTGTGTGATAAATGTGTTTTGTAAAAATGCTGCCGATTGAGTGATGCCACATTTATGCCACACAAGTCATCAGCGTCTGTCAGCAGCACAGCTCTGTGTGTGACCAGGGATCTGCCACCGACAGATAATGAATCTGTATGGGGATGAGCGATGGTGGTAATGATTGTTCACCCCCGTACACAGGGAGGATTGCTGCCTGTAAGGCTACTTTCACACTGGTGTTTTGGCTTTCCGTTTGTGGGATCCGTTCAGGGCTCTCACCAGCGGCCCAAAACGGATCAGTTTTGCCCTAATGCATTCTGAATGGAAAAGGATCCGCTCAGAATTCATCAGTTTGCCTCCGTTCAGTCTCCATTCTGCTGTCCATCTGATGAAACTGAGCCAAACGGATCCGTCCTGACACACAATGTAAGTCAATGGGGACGGATCCGTTTTCTATGACACAATCTGGCACAATAGAAAACGGATCCGTCCTCTATTGACTTTCAATAGAATTCAAGACAGATCCGTCTTGGCTATGTTAATTAAAGATAATACAGATCCGTTCTGAACGGATGCAGACGTTTGTATTATCTGAACGGATCCGTCTGTGCAGATCCATGACTGATCCGCACCAAACGCGAGTGTGAAAGTAGCCTAACTGCAGCTGAACCAGAGGGCAGATTATTGCTGCTGGATGATGGTCGGGAAATATTTGCTTCTTCCTTTGTTTTAGACTTTTTTAGTTTTGCATATGGCGTCTTGTTTTGTTTAGTTCACTGTTTGAATACTTTATAATATATGAATAATTCTTTATTTTCTTAGTTATTATGAAGACTTTAAGAAGTCAGAATTTTTCCACTGAGGTAAACTGCTTTATCTTACCCTTCTGTCTATGTACTAGTGGCTTATATACCGTGTCTGTGTATAATCCGCACATCTCTGGTATATACCGTAACCATACAATACCTACAAAAACACATGGATGCCCAGATCATTCAGAATCCAAACGATCATAAAGTATCAAAAAATCTTTATTTAATGTCATACTAATAAAAGGCTAAAAAACATACATAGAGGTCCACATTGCAAGGTGACCTGCATAAGAGGGACCACTGGAGTGAGGCTAGCGATGAGACATTAGATGTATACATAGACCAGCATAGAATAATGGCATGTCAATACCTTACTACATTTCATAGGATCAAAGTTTAAAATAGCATGTAGATACCTTCATAAGTTATATAAAGTCAACCGATGCGATCAAAGCGGTAACAGAGGCGGAAAAGCCTAAAGCAGTGACTCGCATATATAGAACAATAATATACCAATTGCTTATCTAATACATCTCTGCAACACCAGTGTCCCTCACTTATCCACTGCGTTTCGCCCAATGGCTTCGTCAGGGGAATGGCTTCAAAGCGCAGCCACTATACAACGTGCGGCGCTGTGCTTGGTACGCTGTAAGGAGGTGGCAGCACTCAATATAGCGCAGCGGCCACTTCAAACAGTTGACCGATGGAGGTGCTGGGAGATGGACCCTCACCAATCAGATGTTAATGTCCTGTCGGATAGGCCATCAATATCGAACTCTCGAGAAACCGCTTTAAGATTCTGGTTAGGACGTTTTTCATTATTTACTATAGTAAGGGATTAGTTAATGAGGTATTATGGTGACATGTTGGCCGGGACATGCAGCAATGTTCCTGCTAGATTATCCATTCGTCCGATTTCTATCTATGGATCATTAGCTGGTAAAATGATCAATATCAAAACTTTAAGATCCTGGTTACTATGTTTTTTATTTTCTATAATACGGGATTAGTTATTATCTATATGTTTAATGGTTTAGCAGGATCCGGTATTGTATGTACTGCCCTCTCTATAACATCTCTTCTACACCAGCCCTCTGTAATGTTCATGTGTCACATGTGACAAACTACAGGAGTGTTTTCTGATTTTTACCTCTTCTCCTCTGTCTTCACTATAGGACGATATGACGAGGTCTTCAACTCCGATGTCCTCAAAAAGTGAGACCAGCATCCACAATTATGCTGAGGTATTTTCTATAGATATTCAGTTGTGAAGACTTCTATAAAATGTTATAGTTACCTACTGTTCTGTGTCCGGAAGAAGCAGCCATGATTTTCTAATCTCATACACGTTGTATCCCACATAAGTCATTTACGTTTCTTCTTTATCCTTCCCTTACTAATACTGACACCATACTCAGAAATGGTCATTTTTATATAATATTCTTTCATCTTGTCTTCACAGATTATGACAGAATTCCCTGAACTACCAGGCTACTGGTTTGAATGTAGAGTGGAGGTTAGATTTATTTTGTCTTCCATTTTACTCCAGCAGAGATCCGGATGCTTTCCGGCATCTATGCCATGAATCGTTCAGACAAAATCACGGGCATCCGGTGGTAGATGGTCGTATCCGACAATGCCAGATACTATGAGCTCCATTAGCCTGATCCTCAGATGGATCAGACTACCAGATTCCAAACCTAACTGTGAATGGGGCCTTACTAATAGAAAAGGTGATCCTACTAACTGAGGAAAAACCCTACTTATGTTCTTAGATGGTAGCCCCACAACTGTTCTGCAAGTAATGTCCCCACCTGAAGGGTCCTATAGATGTGTGGATAGATTTCATGTGCTCCAAGAACAGACTATAAGAATCTGCTTCTATTTTACTAAACTCCAACTGAAATTTCACAATTAAAAATGTAAGAAATAATTCCCTATAGAATTAGCAGAACATGAAATGCCGGTCATAGTGAACACCACTTTATAACTGATAAGAATTATCTTCTAAGAAGGGGCTCAAGGGATTTACCAGACCCCTATATGTGTCTGTGTTATTAAAGGGTGGAGAAGAATATCTGATGTAAAACTTTTATACTTACCGCTAATTTTATTTCAGGTTCCCCCTAAAGTAACATCTCAGCTCTCACACTTTTATGACTCTGAGGTATTTCTATTTATTGATATATTAATAGATATTAGATCTAATTATCTACCTATCTATCATCTATCTGTCTGCCTTAGACTATTCTGTCTTTCTTTGCTCTCATTTTCATGTTTGATATTCAATACATTTGCTAAATGCAGCGCCCAAGGGCCGATTGGGTCCCAGTGTTTAGAAATGGAGAGTGGTGCTGTGGCCTTTATAGTTTGTGTCACGGTGCTCCTACCTGAATACTGTCGGTCCTTGGAGTTAGGCTCCGTAGCAACAAAGGAGTTGTAGTTGGTGGAATAAGTAGAGTCCAGACTTGGTAAACTTCAACGGTTGTTACTTGAATAAACGTGCAATAAACTTGTGTCCTCCAGACAATACTCGATCTTTCTCTTGGCTCCAGCAGGCTAAGGGTAAAATAGCAGGTAAACTTGTATACTTTGCTTTATGTCTCTAGTTACTGGACTTTGTAGAGGTTCTGGTACCGTTAAGTGGGGTGCCTTTTGGCTGTTGACCCCCTCATTATACTGTTTTTGAACTGCAAGGAGTCAGGGAGCTTACCAAAATCTGCTCCTCCTAGAAGACTTCTGCTGCAGGAGGGAACAACGTTCCGCTCACTGCTTCATGTCTGGTTCCTTGGACTCTCAATTCAACTCCCCACAGCTTCCTGCAACTCCTCCCTTGGTAGGAAACAGGACTAGCTCACTTCTGCCTAAAAGGAGGAAGAATGGGATGGTAAGTTTCATTCTGTCCAAAGGTACTCTCTGCTAGTGATGGACGAACAACGGCCGGGACATTCACTTTAATGGCAGGCGAACCTGAAAAACCTTCAGGTCATATTTGTAGCCAGAAAACACTTACTAGAAGTACACAAATAGTCCCACAACATGTACAGTGATATACCAGAGGGGGATCATTGGCAAAAATTTCCCCCAAAAATATGTATTTTAATTAGGGGCCATTTTTATGCGTATTAAAGGGAAACTCTCAAAAATGTGCCCTGCTGGAGCATAGACATTTTTTATTTTTGGCCACGGGAGTACGGTCCCCAACAATTAGGCATTCACCTCACAGAAAAGAACTTGTCATTATGTGGCTGGAGGTAAATTAGTCTCAATTGGCTGTCCTGTCCTATCTGATGGATGTGTCATGGGTCAAAGTTCGGTGCAATGCAAAAGAATATGGCGCCCGCGAACATTGCATATGTTCAAATGTTCGGCGGATTCTTTGCTAGCCATTAGAGACAGTAGCTAGGTGTAGGAATGGTAGTGCCCCCTCTGCGGTACTACACTTACATTGTGGCCTAGGAATGAGATGAATGCAACGGTTCTTTAAAATAAACCTATGGAATTAATTCTTATCTAAATGGTTTTTCTAGTCCCTCTTTCCAGGTTGAGAGGCGGCGGTGCTTGTACTTGGCCTCTCTCTGTTATAGATTATGGGAGATATATATGGAAACAGTCATAAACAAGAGACCTCTTATCAGAATCTATTATTAATATGGGAAAAAGTTGAATTTGAGTATTATGGCGAAATGTTGGCCGGGACATGCAGCAATGTTCCTGCTAGATTATCCATTCGTCCTATTTCTATCTATGGATCATTAGATGGTAAAATGATCAATATCAAACTCTCGAAAAACCCCTTTAAGATCCTGGTTACTATGTTTTTTATTTTCTATAATACGGGATTAGTTATTATCTATATGTTTAACGGTTTAGCAGGATCCGGTATTGTATGTACTGCCCTCTCTATAACATCTCTTCTACACCAGCTCTCTGTAATGTTCATGTGTCACATGTGACAAACTAAAGGAGTGTTTTCTGATTTTTGCCTCTTCTCCTCTGTCTTCACTATAGGACGATATGACGAGGTCTTCAACTCCGATGTCCTCAAAAAGTGAGACCAGCATCCACAATTATGCTGAGGTATTTTCTATAGATATTCAGTTGTGAAGAATTCTATAAAATGTTATAGTTACCTACTGTTCTGTGTCTGGAAGAAGCAGCCATGATTTTCTAATCTCATACACGTTGTATCCCACATAAGTCATTTACGTTTCTTCTTTATCCTTCCCTTACTAATACTGACACCATACTCAGAAATGGTCATTTTTATATCATATTCTTTCATCTTGTCTTCACAGATTATGACACAATTCCCAGAGCTGCCAGGACAATGGTTTGAATGTAGAGTGGAGGTTAGATTTATTGTGTCTTGCATTTTACTTGTTAGGGTACTTTCACACTTGCGTTGTTTGATTCCGGCAGGTAGTTCAGTTACCTGATCAGGAAAACTGTGCGCAAACACATGTCATTTGCAGATTGATCATGATCCTGGTCAATCGGACAAATGCATTGCAATACGGGATCCGGTGTCTTCTGGAAAAACGGATCCGATGTTTATTATTTTTCAAATTTTTAAAGGTCTACGCACGCGCTGACCTGGAAAAAAAATCCGTTTTACTGGAACACTTGATACTGGATCTGGCATTAATACATTTCAATGGAAATTAATGACGGGCATTCAGGCAAGTGAACCGGAATTTTGGCCGGAGAAAATACCTCAGCATGCTGCGGTATTTTCTCCGTCCAAATACTCTAAGTGACTGAACTGAAGACATCCTGATGCATACTGAACGGATTGCTTTCCATTCAGAATGCATTGGGACAAAAGTGATCTGTTTTTTTTCCAGTATTGGTGTAACGGTCACGTCCACACACACACAGGGGGAAGGATAGTGACCACTGCGCTCCACCCTTACCCCTGGCCCTGCCTACTTGCCTCACAAGTCCTGATGACAGGGGACAACTGGATGAAAGTCCCTTACTTAGGATATGTGCAGGGAAGACAGACAAGACAAAATACGGAACGTGAACGGACCGGGTCAGAACCAAGAGAGCTACGCAGTACAAAGGGTTAAGCAAAGAATGGTCAGGAGAAGCCGGGGTCAAATATCAGGAGAGTAGAGAAGTAACAGAGGAGTTCGAGGTCACAATACCAGGACGAATGCGCAGTACAGGAGTAGCAGGCAAAGGATCGTCAGGGAACAGGATCAGGTGAGTATTCAGTAGTCCAACAAATAGCCAGGAACCTAGAAATTAACAGGCAACCTGTGGCCAGCAGGCTGCCTGTATTTATAGTGGGGAGTGAGGGACATGTGACGTGGACAGCTTCACATGACCGACAGATCGACCAGTTGAGCACCGAGTCATCAGCTCGGCGCTCAAGGCAGACCTAGGAGCAGGAAGCCTCCCAGCTAGCAACGCCGCCCTGGGAACGAGGTCAAACACAGATCATCGCTCCCAAAGCTAAGCAGCAGGTCTGTGGCTGATGGGAGACCGAGTGCGCCTTCGGCACCCCGTTACAATTGGGCCCCTAGGACAGAACTCAATACCGGAAAAGTTTAACGCTAGTGTGAAATTACCCTTATGTATATATGTTATAGATTTTGTTATCTTTATTCTGTTTGAAATAAGAATATTAGGCCCCATTCCCAGTTGAGTTTGGAATCCGGTAGCCTCAACCGGCTGAGTATGAATCGACCAGACAAAATCTCGGGCATCTGACAGTATACAGTCGTTTCCGACAATGCCAGATACTGTGAGCTCCGGTAGCCTGATCGTCAGATGGATCAGGCTATCAGATTCACGTAACTGTGAACGTGGCCTTACTAATAGAATAAGTGATCCTATTAACTGAAGAAAAACCCTACTTATGTTCTAAGATGGTAGCCCCACAACTCTCTTCTTCCAAGTAATGTTCCCACCCGAAGTGTTCTATAGATTTCATATCCTCCAAGAACAGACTATAAGAATCTGCTTCCACTTTTTTTTTTTTTTTTACTAAACTGAAATTTCACAAATATAAATGTAAAAAAAAATTCCTTATAGAATTAGCAGACCATGAAATGCTGGTCATAGTGAAAACCACTTTATAACTGACAAGAATTATCTTCTAAGAAGGGGCTCAAGGGATTTACCAGACCCCCGTATGTGTCTGTGTTATTAAAGGCTGGAGAAGATCTGATGTAAAACTTTTATACTTATGGATTACACTCACCGCTAATTTTATTTCAGGTTCCCCCAAAAGCAACATCCCAGCTCTCACAGTTTTACATCTCTGAGGTATCTCTATTTATCGATCTAATATCCATCAATATATCTAACTATCTGTCTATCTATCTCTCTGTCTGCCTATTTCTATTATGGATCATTAGATGGTAAAATGATCAACATCAAACTCTCGAAAAAACCCTTTAAGATTCTGGTTACTATGTTTTTTATTTTCTATAATACGGGATTAGTTATTATCTATATGTTTAACGGTTTAGCAGGATCCGGTATTGTATGTACTGCCCTCTCTATAACATCTCTTCTACACCAGCTCTCTGTAATGTTCATGTGTCACATGTGACAAACTACAGGAGTGTTTTCTGATTTTTGCCTCTTCTCCTCTGTCTTCACTATAGGACGATATGACGAGGTCTTCAACTCCGATGTCCTCAAAAAGTGAGACCAGCATCCACAATTATGCTGAGGTATTTTCTATAGATATTCAGTTGTGAAGACTTCTATAAAATGTTATAGTTACCTACTGTTCTGTGTCTGGAAGAAGCAGCCATGATTTTCTAATCTCATACACGTTGTATCCCACTTAAGTCATTTACGTTTCTTCTTTATCATTCCCTTACTAATACTGACACCATACTCAGAAATGGTCATTTTTATATCATATTCTTTCATCTTGTCTTCACAGATTATGACACAATTCCCAGAGCTGCCAGGACAATGGTTTGAATGTAGAGTGGAGGTGAGATTTATTGTGTCTTGCATTTTACTTGTTCGGGTACTTTCACACTTGCGTTGTTTGATTCCGGCAGGTAGTTCAGTTGCCTGATCAGGAAAACTGTGCGCAGACGCATGTCATTTGCAGACTGATCATGATCCTGATCAGTCAGACAAATACATTGCAATACCAGATCCATTTTTCCGGTGTCATCCGGAAAAACAGATCCGGTATTTATTATTTTTCTAAGTTTTGAAGGTCTGCGCATGCCAGACCAGACAAAATCTCGGGCATCTGGCAGTATACAGTCGTATCCGACAATGCCAGATACTGTGAGCTCCGGTAGCCTGATTGTCAGATGGATCAGGCTACCAGATTCACGTAACTGTGAACGTGGCCTTACTAATAGAATAGGTGATCCTACTAACTGAGGAAAAACCCTACTTATGTTCTTAGATGGTAGCCCCACAACTCTCTTCTTCCAAGTAATGTTCCCACCCGGAGTGTTTTATAGATTTCATATCCTCCAAGAACAGACTATAAGAATCTGCTTCCACTTTTTTTTTTTTTTGTTACTAAACTGAAATTTCACAAATATAAATGTAAGAAATAATTCCCTATAGAATTAGCAGAACATGAAATGCCGGTCATAGTGAACACCACTTTATAGCTGATAAGAATTATCTTCTAAGAAGGGGCTCAAGGGATTTACCAGACCCCCGTATGTGTCTGTGTTATTAAAGGGAGAAGAAGATCCAATGTAAAATTTTTATACTTATGGATTACACTCACCGCTAATTTTATTTCAGGTTCCCCCAAAAGCAACATCCCAGCTCTCACAGTTTTACATCTCTGAGGTATCTCTATTTATCGATCTGATATCTATTAATATATCTAACTACAGGTGAAACTCGAAAAATTTTAATATCGTGCAAAGTTCATTTATTTCAGTAATGCAACTTAAAAGATGAAACTAACATATGAGAGACTCATTACAGGCAAAGCGAGATATTTCAAGCCTTTATTTGTTATAATCTGGATGATTATGGTTTACAGCTTATGAAACCCCAAAGTCTTAATTTTGAGGTACCCTTTGCTCAGGGGGTATGGATTAATTAGCTGACTAGAGTGTGACACTTTGAGCCTAGAATATTGAATCTTTTCACAAATTTCTAATATTAAGCTGCATTACTGAAATAAATGGACTTTTGCACAATATTTTAATTTTTCGAGTTTCACCTGTATCTATCTATCTATCTATCTATCTATCTATCTATCTATCTATCTATCTATCTCTCTGACTTAGACTATTCTGTTTTTGTTTGCTCTTATTTTCTGCATGAAGAGGCTGCAGTGTTTCGTGAGCACCACAGTCTCTTCCTAGGCCATATGACATCACATTCATCGTTCACATGCCCTAGGTCAGTGATGGTGAACCTTTTAGAGACTGAGTGCCCAAACTGCAACCCAAAGGCCAGTTATCACCAAGTGCCAACCCAACAATGTAACCTGAATACCAATACATATATATCTTCTATATACTTAATCACTTAGCTATAATAGCCTGCCTACATTCAATGCGCTGCCTGTGCTGTTCAGAGTGCGCCCTGTCTAATGAAGGGCAGGAAAAGTCTAAGGCATTCTGATACACCATAGACTTTTTCCAGGGCACCCGTGCCCACAGAGAGGGCTCAGAGTGCCGCCTCTGGCACCCGTGCCATAGGTTCGCCAACACTGCCCTAGGTGCAGCTCTGTCCCATCAGGGTGATTGGGTCTGAGCTGCAATACCAAGCAGAGTGCTATCAAATGGACAGCGCTGTGCTTGGTAAAGAGCAAAGAGGCTTCGGTGCTCACTGGAACATCGGGGTCTCCTCAATCAGCTTATTGGTGGGGGTGCCAGGAGTCGGACCCCCCCACCATCTCATAACTTTCATACAGATGTCATAGATGTTACTGCAGTCCTATGTAACACCCCACGTAACACAGTGAATTATTGTGTTATGTTAGGTGTTACATAGGACTGCAGGGAACATCTACTACGTTATCTGTACACACAAAGTTTTCACTGTTATCTGGGCTGTTACAAATTTGCCAAATTTAAAATACATATAATTATAATAAAAAAGACTTTTTCCAAAGGAGCTGTCAAAAATGAAAGGTGAGATCTAATTGGTTGCTATGGGCAACAAAGCTAGTTCTATTTTACACCAGTTTACTAAACTATCTCAAAGATCCCTATAATGTCTACAGCAGTTATAATACCCCATAGAGTGCCCCAGTAATAACATCCTATATTGTGCTCCAGGTAATAATGCCTGAATAGAGTGTCCCCAAAAATAATGTCCACTAAAATGTCCTGTAATAGAAATGCCCCTAGAGCGCCTCCCCAATAGCAACGTCACCCACACTGCCCCATTTAGTAATTTCCCCCACACTGCTCCATATAGTAATTTCCCCAACACTGCCCAACACGGCTCCAGAATGAGGCGTAGCGGTATGACGTAGCGGAGTAGCTGCGTAGGCGTACCGCACGTCCGCATGGGTACCGCCCACCCGCTACCAACTCGCCTCGACTCGGCGTCTCGGCGTCCTGGCCCTCTCTCCTGCCTTGCAGCCCCCAGCGCGGTCTACTGAAATCTGACCGAGGCAGGGAAGAGGTGGAGTTGTTGAACTGCCCTGCTGTTGTGTCCTGGAGGAAGAATGTGGACTGAGGCTCATGGAGCGGCGCTCACCTGATGCCTGCCGGTGGCGGACCTAGAGGTATCGTCGGGTGCCGTCTGCTGCACGTTGGGATCGCCGACTATGGATGGCTGATGACTGAGGGGTACCTGTCATGTGGCAGTGATGCGCCGGATGTATTTGATGGCTGGCTGCTGCTGAAGACTGGTGAGATCGAGATCGCCTCTGTGTCAAGTCGCCCATTGTCATCCCTCCCTACTAACCAACGTCGCTTATTCTAACCCTGCGTGTACGGATGGCTGCCGCCTGCTTGGTCCAGTTTTGGTCTATCTGTTGATTACTGGCTATTGGGTTAGTTAGGAGCATGACTCCTGCATATACTATTGAAATGGCTATACGGGATGACCCCGTGACAACCCCCTATGAAATTGATGGTTGGTGACGGGGGGCTGGAATCCCGACACTCCTTTTGATACGTGGGTGCGAGCCAATTACGCGGTTAGCCGTTATGTGGCTCTTTCTCAAGCTCCAGTTGATGTCTATTTAACCCCTCAATGGCAGCAGCCTTTACACGCTCCCCCACGATGAATGAACATTGAATATGTGCCGTAGAAGAATCTAAAACTACAAGGAACATATAAGGGTCTATGGGGGCCTATTGCTGATACTTTCCCTTATAAAAAGCTAATAGAGGTTACCTCTACGTTATTGTGCTGAGCTTGGCCGGATCGGTTGGACTACCTCCGCGGCAATTTATATGAGGGATTACTCTCCACTACTCTGGAGTTTCCGCGATGGACACCATTCGCTGACGTCAATCTGGGGCCCTAATGGTTACCGGGCATCACCTGGGTACATGTGGTGCGCGGTGACGGTGTCCGTGACCCTTATCCACTACTACTGACTTCGCTTGTACCACTGATCTAAATGGGTGCCTTGTTCACGCTTGACATCTGTTTTCATAGTTTGCTACTGGTCAAGCTTTTGATATTTATTGATTTTTATGCCATGTAAACAAGCGCTGGTTTCATTATATATGTATATGTTTATATAGCTATACCCCCCCCCTAGATGGGTTTGTACAAATTAATGTCAGGTTTGCATATAAACTTCATTTTGCTATTTGATAGATACAACTACAAAACCAGATGCTGAAATAGTGTTGGGATATTTTCGCCAGGGGGCGGCACTGCGAGAGCATCTGCTTTTGGAATAGTATACGGTGTACCCTTGTTTGAAAGATTTGAAAATATGCCTCCTAAATATAATAGGAGATCCGGGGGTACGGGATCCCCTAGGGCGGGCGGTGGTAGCAGTCCACAGGCGAGAATGGATAAATACCTGAAATCGCCTCCACCTAAACAGAGGGGGGGGGAAAAAAATACCCGAACTGGCGGAAATACAGATAGACCCATCCGCACAGACTGAACAATGTATGAGATTTGACATTATTGAGAACAAATTAACGGACATATTATCGGTAGTGCAGACCACCAATCAATCAGTCCTAGACGTCTCCACCACCGCACAGACACTGCAGACTGAACTTACTCTCATTAGAGAAGATATGAACCAAATTAGGGCCGGCATCTCACTTGTAGAAACTGGGTTATCCAAGGTTCAAACAGAACAGCTACAGATGTCAAAAAAAATAGAAGAATTGGACAAAGAAAACAAACGGATTAATGCAAGACTAACTGATATGGAGGATAGGGCACGCCGTAACAATCTCAGAATAGTGGGCCTCCCTGAGGGGGTAGAGGGGGGGAACCCCGTGGCGTTTATGCAAAAATGGCTGATTGAAACGCTAGGATCCGGTGGAGATACTCCTGCACTATGTGTGGAGAGAGCGCATAGAATTCCTGCAAAAAAGACCCCGCCGGGTGGCCCCCCCCGAGCCATCCTAATCAGGATACTTTCCTCCAGTGATAGAGACTGGGTGCTTCGACGCAAGAGGGATCTAGCTGACACTATACTTGACGGACATTCGATACAGATATACCCCGACTTTTCCAGGGATACCCAAAGCAAGCGCAGGGAATATTTTGATATCAAGAAAAGATTACGTGAGGGAAATATTAAATATTCTATGTTATATCCCGCCAAGTTAAGAGTGGTGTATAGAGATACCGTAATGTTTTTTCATTCCCCTAGAGAAACCTTAGAATGGCTAGATTCTGTCAGGGTTTAGACGCCGGGTCTTGGTTGATGTGGCAGGAATGCCACTCAATCAAGGGGTGGGGGAATAGCGGTGGGCGGCCCATGGACGGATGGGCGAAATGTAAGAGGTTGACAACGATGCTTCGCATCAGTGAACCAGTAAGGGGGTCACCGGGGGGTGGGGGTCAAAGGGGGTGGGCGGGTAGTGGGTGGGGGGGGACCCTGGCTTGGTTGCGGTTGCCTTTGGGGGGCGACGGACGCCTCCTTTATAATTCATGATATGACTAATAATAGAGTCATGATATGGAATGTGCGTGGACTGGCTGATAGAACGAAAAGGGTAGTGGTTTTTGATTTGATTATTCGACATCTCCCTGCAATAGTAGCTCTACTAGAAACGCACGCTACACCTAATATCCCTGAATATTTAATAAAGAGATGGGCAGGGCATCAATTCCACTCTGGTTTCTCGGCATATTCCCGAGGGATCAGCGTGTATATACATCAAAGCATTGACTTTATCCTGCTTGACCAGTCGATTGATAGAGATGGGAGATATATCTTCCTCTTTGCCCAATGGAATGGCAGAAAGTGCGTCCTTGCTTTCCTGTATATCCCGCCACCGTTTACAATGACAGTCCTAAAGCAGCTGGCGCTTTTTATGCATAATATAGAGCGATCTCCGATATTAATATGCGGCGATTTTAACTGCGTGCTTGACCCGGCGCTGGATAGAATTTCAGTTGCCCGGAAAAGTGCGCAGGGAAAACATGCCTTACTTCGAGGGTTTTGTGAGGAGATAGGTTTAACAGATGTTTGGCGATGGCTCTATGGCAACAAACAGGTGTTCTCTTGCTTTAGTAAAGCGTACAGCGCTATGTCCAGGATTGATATGGCCTTGGCCAATGAGCAGATGCTTGAATCCATCTTAAAAATGACATATGAGATCCATGGCATCTCCGATCACTCACCGATTTTACTGGTGATGAAGACCGGACAACAAGCTGGGATTAGCAGATCGTTCAGATTGAATGAACACTGGCTAACCATACTAAACGACCCCGTAGGGATAGATAAAGAACTTTTACAATTTTGGCAAGAGAATATTGGTACAGCACATGTCCACTTTGTTTGGGATGCCATGAAGGCATTTATGCGCGGGCTTTATTTTTCTAGAATAAAAAAGAAAAAAAATGAATTTTTTGCGGAACAAAAAAAGTTGGAGGCAAATATTGCATACCTGGAGGGCTGTATCCGAGTACGGAACGATGCGAATATGCGCACCAAGTTAAAATCTACTAAAGACCACTATACCACCTTTATGAAGGAAAAAGCGCAGAATCAATTATTTTTTATGGGCTATAAAGATTTCTGCGAGGGTGGCACCCCGAGTAAGCTATTGGCCTCTATTATAGCGAATCAAAAACCCCCCCAAAGAATTAGACAAATACTGACGGGTGATGGGCGTAGATTGGAAAGAGGAATGGAGATGGTGGCAGAGTTTTTTAATCATTTTGACAATTTATATCGATCCGGCGTGGTAGATACAGTGACTAAAATAGATGACTTTCTAGAACAAGTCAAGATCCCGGTGCTGTCGGACTCCGACTCTGCCCCCTTGAGCGCCCCCATTTCTTTGGAGGAACTACAGGCGGCTCTGCATGAGACTCGGGGTTCTTCGGTGCCCGGATCGGATGGACTCCCATTTGGCATATATAAGCGCCATGCGGAGGTGCTTCTGCCTGGACTGTTGCAGGTCCTAAATGAGTCTAGCAAATGTGGAAAGCTGCCCCCGTCTTTGACTGAAGCAACGGTTACATTGATCCTCAAAAAAGGGAAAAAGGGCAATAAAGTTGAGGATTATCGCCCAATATCACTGCTTAATGCAGATTATAAAATAATCGCAAAAGTTCTTTCTAACAGGTTAAAAAAAGTAATAACCCGCCTGGTCCATGTAGACCAGACAGGGTTTATTCCTGGGCGACAGATACAGACCAATATACGCCGGACCATCCTTAACATTCAGATTGGAGGGGGGGAGGACCGCTCGATCCTGTCATTGGACGCCGCTAAGGCGTTCGATCGGGTCGAGTGGCCCTTCCTCTGGCGTGTTATGTATAGGATGAATCTGGGCCAGGAATTTATTGGATGGGTTAAATTGCTATATAGTGAAGCAACTGCCAGAATTAAGGTTAACGGGGTGCTCACCCCGGCTGTCTCCCTAAAGCGGGGAACACGTCAGGGATGCCCCCTCTCTCCACTTCTCTTTTCAATCTTTATGGAACCCCTTGCCTGCAGGATACGGGCTGAACCTGGTATAGTGGGTTTCGGGGGGAGAGGGACGGATGACAAGATTTGTTTATACGCAGATGACGTTTTACTCTACCTGAATGATGGATGGAGAAGCGTCTCTGATGTTATGCGGATAACAGAGGAATTCGGCAGAATTGCCGGATATGAGATAAACTGGGTAAAGTCTGTACTCTTCCCCCTGAACCGGATGCCCCCCCCAAACGACCTCAGGATCAGAATTATTGCCCCAACAGACCACTTAGATTATCTTGGGATAAAAATTAGCAATAACATTAGGGAGTATAATCAGCTAAACATTACCCCTTTAGTCGGGAAGATAAAAGAAAAAATAAGAGTTTGGCAGAAACTTCCGCTTTCGCAGATTAACAGGATTGCGCTGATTAAAATGGTTTTGCTGCCTTGGATATTGTACACGGTCAGCTCCTGCCCTGCTTGGATTGAGGATAGTGTTTTCAATTTGATTGATCGCTTGATAAATGATTTGATATGGGGCAGAAAAAGGGTCCGCATTAAATTACAATATTTGCGAATGGCCGCAAGTAATGGGGGCCTAGGCCTGCCCCATTTTCAAATCTATTATCTGTGTGCACAACTACAATGGTGTGTTAACACCGGGGATGGAGTATTACTATCCCATATCCTAGGTCAACGCCAACAGCACTGTAAATAACATTTTCAGTATATTGGAATCCGGGCTGCTTCAGCGTGCAGATTACTCTTGCCCCATCGGGGCCGCGCTACAGAAAGCCTGGAATAAAATCAAGGTACTTATCCATGCTCCTCAAATCCTGGACTTCTCCCCGTTATGGGATAATCCCGCGCTAACAGAATTTCTGACACTTAACGAAAACGAATACTGGACTCGAAAAGGTATCACATTAGTTTCACATATATACACTAAAGGGAAAATCAAACCAATAAGGGAACTGATACAACAGACACCAATAACAATATTAGAGCACTATAGATATTGTCAATTACAACACGCATTAGCATACACGCTTAAAAAAACACCTCTGACAAGAGTCACTCAGGGGTTTTTACTATTTTGTTATAATATAGTAGGGAATAAAGTTAAGATTTCACTAATATATAGGAGATTCATTGAGGAATTAAGCACTATCACTAAATTTAAAAGTGTAGATAAATGGAAGATGGACATCGGGGAATGTAACCCCTCACAATGGCGGGAAATATACCAAAACATTAAGAAGGCTTCCCTTTCACGACAACACCGATTGATACAATTTAAAATAATACATCGTCTATATGTTACCCCGAGTCTATTATCCAAAATGTACATCAATAAGGGTCAAGAATTTAGTTGTCTGAAATGCTCTTTTGTTGCCGCAGGGCTTGTACACATGTTGTGGGACTGCCCTGCTATTAGGACCTTTTGGGGCTGCATATTTCAGACAATGGCGGTAAACAGTAGGAACAGCCCCCCCTTGACTATCCAAGTAGTTGTGCTTGGACTTTTCCCCCCCGAGTACAAAAATAAAACCACCAAAAATGAACAGGCGTACTGGCTGAAGGGATTTCTATTGGCTAAGGTGATAATCCTGAGACAGTGGGTGAAAGATAGACCTCCAACAATAAATGAATGGCAAAATTTAATGACGAGAATAACACATTTTGAGGGCATGAAACGACGCGGGTTGAGCGATGCCATAGGAATGGGCGTATAGAGAGGGGAAACAGCTAGAAGAAACATCCTGATTAGAACTGACGACCATTTATCGGTGGAGACTACGGCATAATTACAACCCTACAAATCATTATACATCCTTAAATGATAAATTCTATCAACACAGCCCACAGTAAGCAGGTTTGATATTATAAAGGATTGAAGAAAATATCTATGAGGGGGGCAAGAGTACCCCGCCGCCCCTCGCGGCGGCCGCACCAAGCCAGGTGGGATGGGTGGGGGGTGATGAGGGAGGGGGGGATGGGTCTTTTCTTGGGTCTTGATATCTAGGCCAGAGAATCGACATCAAAGCTGGGCTACCCTGATTATAGATATCTCTCTATATATGTTTGCTCTATGGTATGGAAGCGATACATTGTTTTATATGTAATTGTTATATGTGTTCATTTCCTGTGATCAGATATCTGTTTTTATACTGTTCATATTTGGAAAAAATAATAAAGATACTTAAAAAAAAAAAAAAAAAAAAAACACTGCCCCAAATTGTAATTTTCCTTACACTGCCCCATATAGTAATTTTCCTTACACTGCCCCCATATAGTACTTTCCCCCACACTTCCCTCATATATTAATTTCCCCCACACTGCCCCATATACTAATTTACCCCACACTTCCCACATATATTAATTTCCCCCACAATGCCCCCATATAGTAATTTCCCACACACTGCCCCATATAGTAATTTCCCCCACACTGCCCCTATCTAGTAATTTCCCCCACACTGCCCCATATAGTAATTTCTCCCACACTGCCACATATAGTATTTGGCCCCACGTTGCTACCATATTGTAATTTCCCCTACACTGCCACTATATAGAAATTTCCCTCACACTGCCCCCAAAAAGTAATTTGCCCCCACACTGCCCCCATGTATTAGTTTATCCCCACAAAGTAATTTTCCCCCCGACTGTCGCCACATAGTAATTTCTGCCACACTGCCCCATATAGTAATTTCCCCCACACTGCCCTCATGTAGTAGTTTGACCCCACTAAGTAATTTGCCCCCAGACTGTCGCCACAAAGTAATTTGCCCCCAGACTGTCGCTACAAAGTAATTTGCCCCCACGCTGCCCCATGAAGAAATTTTCCCCCACACTGCCCATTAAGTAATTTGCCCCCACACTGCCCCATTAAGTAATTTCCCCCCACATTGCCCCCATTAAGAAATTCGCCACCACACTGCACCCATTAAGTAATCTGCCCCCACACTGTCCCCATTAAGTAATTTGTCCCCACACTGCCCCCATTAAGTAATTTTCCCCCACACTGCCCTAATAAGTAATTTGCCTACACACTGCCCCATTAAGTAATTTGCCCCATGTAATCATTTGCCCCCACTGTCCCAGCATTAATATAACCTCCTCTGCCCCCAAAGTTGGCACACACAAAAAAAAAAAAAACACTTAACTCTAATACTTACCTGTGTCCGTGATAGTAAGGCAGGCGCGTCAAAGCCCTGCACCCAGGCACAGGCACACGATGACATCATCGCGCGTGATGAAGTCAAGTCATCGCGCACGCCTGCGCCGGGCTTTTACCCTACTAGGCCTGAAACCTATGGCGGTTATAGGCAACGCAGTATGCGGGCTTTCGGGTCGGTGTTGGGCCCCTCAGCGATGCTGGGCCCAGGGCTGCCGACCCGAAAGCCCGTATTATAATCTGCCATTGACTGTAACCTCCTCTTAGGCCAGTGATATCATGCTGTGAGGAGGCCGCACAACTCACTGGAGTGTAGCTGCCTCTTCAAACATTTGGCCAGTGGAGGTGCTGGGAGTTGGACCATCACTGACCAAATATTGATGGACTATCGGATACGCTATTAATACCGAACTCGAAGAACCCTTTTAAGATACTGGTTAGGAAGTTTTCATTTTTCAACCCAGTACTAGGTTAGGTATCATTTATATGTTTAACGATTTAGCAGGATCCGGTATTGTATGTACTGCCCTCTCTATAACATCTCTTCTACACCAGCTCTCTGTAATGTTCATGTGTCACATGGGACAAATTACAGGAGTGTTTTCAGATTTTTGCCTCTTCTCCTCTGTGTTCACTATAGGACGATATGACGAGGTCTTCACCTCTGATGTCCACATCAAATGAGAGCAGCATGGAGGAATATGCTGAGGTATTTTCTATAGATATTCAGTTGTAAAGACTTCTACAAAATGTTATAGTTACCTACTGTACTGCTTCTAGAAAAAGCAGCCATGTTTTTCGAATGTCATATAAGTTAGCTCCAAGTTATTTCCCATTTAAAGGGGTTGTGCAGAGGTTTTATATTGATGATCTATCCTCAGGATACAGTAGGTTATCAATATCTGATTGGCGGGGGCCCTACACCAGGCATCCCATCATCTGTTTGAAAAAGTGGCAGTGCTCCATGTAAACACTACTTCTTCTTCATTACACCGCCCGTCGTCTTGGAAATCTCACAGACGCAGTACGGTTACAAGTACACAATACATTCACTTGAATGGAGTGAGTACTTGTAATTACACTGCTCTGCTGTTGCAAGGGAAACAATGCACTGAGTAATGAAGTAGTTGCGCTCAAATGGAGCAAAGCCTCCTCTGCAAACAGCTGATTGACACGCTACCTTCTGTAATAGTCTCTGTGTGATTGACAGCTGATCCAGGGGGGTCAGACACATCGGTGCAGAGCCCTTAGTGGTCAGACAAGAGCATAGTCAAGGACAAGCCAAGATCAGGGCAGTCAGAGTATGTGCTTAATGGTAAATGGTCTGAGATCATTGTATGAAGAGAAGGATCAATACAGAGGTAAGGCATGGATCAGGTCAGACAGTAGAGGGTCAAATTGAAATAAACAGGCAGAGGTCGGTACACATGCAGACAACAGCACACCTTTTCAGGAACTTAGTAACAAGCTATTGAACCGGTTGCTCAGGCACACTGCCACAGGGGAAGGTGCCTTAAGATCCCTTAGGTAGCAAGCATAGACTGGAGCAGATTAGGGTGAGTGCATGCTGGCCTTTGAAGAGCTAAAGGGGAGTGTGTGACCACCCTATGGCCACAGAAGGAGAGTCCAGGCCAGCCAGCACAAGCCTAGTCAGGGGGGAGTTCAAACCTCCTGGAAGCCAAAACACGGGACCGGTGGGTGAAGCAGCAGTGGCCACAGGCCGTCACTTTAACAATTACAATTATAATTCATGATTGTTTACTCTTTTTCACTATAGGGGAATGAATTGAGGGCGTCACCACCATCACCAACACATAGCATGCTGCGTTATTTTATCCGTCCAAATACCGTAAAAGTGACTGAACTGAAGGCATCCTGATGCATACTGAACGGATTGCTTTCCATTCAGAATGCATTGGGACAAAACTGATCAGTTTTTTCCAGTATTGAGCCCCTAGGACAGAACTCAATACCGGAAAAGTTTAACGCTAGTGTGAAAGCACCCTTATGTATAAATGTTATAGATTTTGTTATCTTTATTCTGTTTGAAATAAGAATATTAGGCCCCATTCCCAGTTGTGTTTGGAATCCGTTATAAAGCTACCGGAGCTCACCGTACCCGGCATTTCCGGATATGACTGTGTATCGCTGGATCTTCATTGACTATAATGGGATCCAGCAGAGATTCGGACAATTTTTAGCATACAGTATATGCCATGAATCGACCAGACAAAATCACGGACATCTGGCAGTATACAGTCGTATCTGACAATGCCAGATACTGTGAGCTCCGGTGGCCTGATCGTCAGATGGAACAGACTACCAGATTCCAAACGTAACTGTGAACGTGGCCTTACTAATAGAATAGGTGATCCTACTAACTGAGGAAAAACCCTACTTATATTCTTAGATGGTAGCCCCACAACTCTCTTCTTCCAAGTAATGTTCCCACCCGAAGTGTTCTATAGATGTGTGGATAGATTTCATATCCTCCAAGAACAGACGATAAGAATCTGCTTCCACTTCTTTTTTTTTTTTTTTCTTTACTAAACTGAAATTTCACAAGTACAAATGTAAGAAATAATTCCTTATAGAATTAGCAGAACATGAAATGCCGGTCATAGTGAACACCACTTTATAACTGATAAGAATTATCTTCTAAGAAGGGGCTCAAGGGATTTACCAGACCCCTGTATGTGTCTGTGTTATTAAAGGGAGAAGATCTGATGTAAAACTTTTATACTTATGGATTACACTCACCGCTAATTTTATTTCAGATTCCCCCAAAAGCAACATCCCAGCTCTCACAGTTTTACATCTCTGAGGTATCTCTATTTATCGATCTGATATCTATCAATATATCTAACTATCTATCTCTCTGTCTGCCTTAGACTATTCTGGTTTTCTTTGCTCTTATTTTTATGTCTGACCTTCAATACTAGGGATGAGATGAACAATAAACCTATGGAATTAATGCATATCTAAATGGTTTTCCAGCTCTAGTCCCTCTTTCCAGGTTGAGAGGCGGCTGTGCTTGTATTTGTTCACTCTCTATTATAAGTTATGGGAGATATGGAAACAGTCATAAACTAGAGACCTCTTATAAGAATCTATCGTTAATATGTGAAAAAGTTGAGTATTATGGGGAAATGTTGGCTGGGACATGCAGCAATGTTCCTACTATATTATCCATTAGTCCTTCTTCTTTCTATGGATCATTAGATGGTAAAATGGTAAATCTCTGGTTCCCTCTTCTGATCTGTACTTTCCTAACCTGTGTTTTATTAGGAGAACATTAGAAGACCTGGCTCTGTAGGGCCTGGGAATAACATCTGCTCTATATGTACACTGTACAGATGTATACTGAGTCTGTTTCCAGAACAGCTCCATAACGTCCTGTCCATGGACATATAGTTTTCCTCAGGATAGGTCATCAACATCTGATTGGTGGGGGCCCAACTCCCGGCACCCACACAGATCAGCTGTTTGAGGTGGCCGAAGCTCCCTGGTGAGAACTGTAACCAGCGGAGGATTAAGGGTACTTTCACACTAGCGTTTTTCTTTTCCGGCACTGAGTTCCGTCACAGGGGCTCTACAGGTCCTTCTAAAAAAATTAGCATATTGTGATAAAGTTCATTATTTTCTGTAATGTACTGATAAACATTAGACTTTCATATATTTTAGATTCATTACACACCAACTGAAGTAGTTCAAGCCTTTTATTGTTTTAATATTGATGATTTTGGCATACAGCTCATGAAAACCCCAAATTCCTATCTAAAAAAATTAGCATATCATGAAAAGGTTCTCTAAACGAGCTATTAACCTAATCATCTGAATCAACTAATTAACTCTAAACACCTGCAAAAGATTCCTGAGGCTTTTAAAAACTCCCAGCCTGGTTCATTACTCAAAACCGCAATCATGGGTAAGACTGCCGACCTGACTGCTGTCCAGAAGGCCATCATTGACACCCTCAAGCAAGAGGGTAAGACACAGAAAGAAATTTATGAACGAATAGGCTGTTCCCAGAGTGCTGTATCAAGGCACCTCAGTGGGAAGTCTGTGGGAAGGAAAAAGTGTGGCAGAAAACGCTGCACAACGAGAAGAGGTGACCGGACCCTGAGGAAGATTGTGGAGAAGGACCGATTCCAGACCTTGGGGGACCTGCGGAAGCAGTGGACTGAGTCTGGAGTAGAAACATCCAGAGCCAGCGTGTACAGGCGTGTGCAGGAAATGGGCTACAGGTGCCGCATTCCCCAGGTCAAGCCACTTTTGAACCAGAAACAGCGGCAGAAGCGCCTGACCTGGGCTACAGAGAAGCAGCACTGGACTGTTGCTCAGTGGTCCAAACTACTTTTTTCGGATGAAAGCAAATTTTGCATGTCATTCGGAAATCAAGGTGCCAGAGTCTGGAGGAAGACTGGGGAGAGGGAAATGCCAAAATGCCTGAAGTCCAGTGTCAAGTACCCACAGTCAGTGATGGTCTGGGGTGCCATGTCAGCTGCTGGTGTTGGTCCACTGTGTTTTATCAAGGGCAGGGTCAATGCAGCTAGCTATCAGGAGATTTTGGAGCACTTCATGCTTCCATCTGCTGAAAAGCTTTATGGAGATGAAGATGTCATTTTTCAGCACGACCTGGCACCTGCTCACAGTGCCAAAACCACTGGTAAATGGCTTACTGACCATGGTATTACTGTGCTCAATTGGCCTGCCAACTCTCCTGACCTGAACCCCATAGAGAATCTGTGGGATATTGGGAAGAGAAAGTTGAGAGACGCAAGACCCAACACTCTGGATGAGCTTAAGGCCGCTATCGAAGCATACTGGGCCTCCATAACACCTCAGCAGTGCCACAGGCTGATTGCCTCCATGCCACGCCGCATTGAAGCAGTCATTTCTGCAAAAGGATTCCTGACCAAGTATTGAGTGCATAACTGGACATAATTATTTGAAGGTTGACTTTTTTTGTATTAAAAACTCTTTTCTTTTATTGGTCGGATGAAATATGCTAATTTTTTTAGATAGGAAATTTGGGTTTTCATGAGCTGTATGCCAAAATCATCAATATTAAAACAACAAAAGGCTTGAACTACTTCAGTTGTGTGTAATGAATCTAAAATATATGAAAGTCTAATGTTTATCAGTACATTACAGAAAATAATGAACTTTATCACAATATGCTAATTTTTGGAGAAGGACCTGTATACCGAAAAAGAACTGATCAGGCATATCCCCATGCATTCTGAATGGAGAGTAATCTGTTCAGGATGCATCAGGATGTCTTCAGTTCAGTCGTTTTGACTGATCAGGCAAAAGAGAAAATCGTAGCATGCTACGGTTTTATCTCCGGCGAGAAAAACTGAAGACTTGCCTGAATGCCGGCATTTTTCCCCATAGGAATGTATTAGTGCCGGATACGGCATTCAAAATACCAAAATGCCGGATCCATCCTTCTGGCCTGTGCACGCGCAGACCGGTAAAAATGTGGAAAAAAAATACAAGACGGATCCGTCTGTCCGCATGACAAGCGGAGAGGCGGATCCGTTCTTGCAATGCATTTGTGAGACAGATCCGCATCCGGATCCGTCTCACAAATGCTTTCAGTCACGGAACTGCCTGCCGGATCACACTGCCGCAAGTGTGAAAGTAGCCTAAGTACATGATAGGTCCGGGGTTGTCTACCCATCTTGGGCCCCTCCCTCCATTTTAGTTTAAAAAATCTGTATGAATTGGCTGCAGTGCTTTGTGAGCACCACAGTCTCTTCCTAGGCCATATGACATCACATTCATCGTTCACATGCCCTAGGTGCAGCTCTGTCTCATCAGGGTGATTGGGTCTGAGCTGCGATACCAAGCAGAGTGCTATCACATGGACAGCGCTGTGCTTGGTAAAGAGGCTGCGGTGCTCACTGGAACATCGCGGTCTCCTCAAGCAGCTTATTGGAGGGGGTGCCAGTGTTGCACATATGCTGAAAGTATAGTCAATAATTCCAATTGCGAAGGGAGCGGGCTGGGTGTAGACAGAAGTGATTTTATTGAACATGTTCTGGAATGAACAAACACATGACCTTCAGAATGGAGATATAGGAAATGTAGCCGTAAATCCTGTCCTCCCATATTAATGCACATCTCTATATTCAATAATACATTCTCTATAACAGGTATAACTTTCCTATAAGAGATATTAAACCATTAACATGAGAGTTGCTCTCGGATTATTTAATCTGCATCACAGTAAACCAATAGTGCAGTATAATATCATAGTGACATCAGCTTCTACAGTAATCATAGTCACTACATATTAGTACCATGTGAAACCTCATTGTACTTCACTAGCACTGGTGCATATTTTATATTCTCACACTGCATCACAGCAGCCTTAGCTGATTATAGGAATGTGTTTTACATCATTTTAGCCTATTTATGGCTCTGAATTTGTGTTCCCTTACCTGGAAAGAACAAACACATCACCTTCAGTATGGGGATACTGGAAATGTAGCAGTAAATCCTGTCCTCCCATAAACCAAGATCTGCGTTATTCAGTTCCCCTTTGCTGTTTGCAGCTCTGCTAGTCAAGCTTTTGCTCTGCTGCCATCTACTGGTGGTTAATAGCAATGTCATAAATTTAATATAATACAGTCATACTTGTGGATTGTTGAAGCTAGAAATTATATAGATATTAGTTTATTCTTATGGGGTGCCTATTTTTGAAATCTCTTACACCAGGAGTCGGACCCCCCACCATGTCATAACTCTTTGAGTACAGATGTCATAGATGCTACTGCAGTCCTATGTAACACCTCACATAACACAGTGAATTATTGTGTTATGTTAGGTGCTACATAGGACTGCAGGGAACATCTACTACGTTATCTGTACACACAACGTTTTAACTGTTATCTGGCTGTTACAAATTTGCCAAATTTAAAATACATATGATTATAATAAAAAAGACTTGGAGGAGAATACAGCGCCACATATCTCTTACATCCAGGGACATCTGCTGTCATGTAGACCTTCTCTTTCCTCTTCTCCTGCGTCTGACCCAGACCACCATGACAAATTTTTTCAGCCACATCTCGTCTCTACAGAGTTTGTTACACAGACACAATAGATTTCTACATTTTTCCATCAACCTCTCCATCCTGGTGTCCCAACAGTGTCATCCTGCTGCCACTCCCAATACTGTGCCCTTTGTGCTCCCAATGTACTGCTGAAAAAATAGTGACCCCGGTAGACATAATTGGGGTCATTTATCAAACTGGTGGAAAGTAGAACTGTCTTGGTTGCCCATAACAGTCAATCAGATCCCACCTTTCATTTTCCAAAGGAGCTGCTGTCAAAAATGAAAGGTGGGATCTGATTGGTTGCTATGGGCAACTAAGCCAGTTCTATTTTACACCAGTTTGATAAATTATCCCAAAGGTCCCTATAGTGTCTACAGCAGTTATAATGCCCCATAGAGTGCCCCAGTAATAATAACATCCTATATTGTGCTCCAAGTAATAATGCCTGAATAGTGTGTCCCCCCAAAAAATGTCCACTTAAATGTCCTGTAATAGAAATGCCCTTACAGCACCTCCCCAATATCAACGTCCCCTACAATGACACCACATAGTAATTTCCCCTACACTAACCTCATATATTAATTCCCCCCACACTGCCCCATATAGTATTTTCCCTAACACTGCCACCATATAGTATTTTCCCTAACACTGCCACCATATAGTAATTTCCCCTACACTGCCACCATATAGTAATTTCCCCTACACTGCCACCATATAGTAATTTCCCTCACACTGCCCCCACAAAGTAATTTTCCCCCACACTGCCCCCCATGTAGTAGTTTGACCCCACAAAGTAATTTGTCCCCAGACTACCCCCACATATTATTTTGCCCTCAGACTGCCCCCTATAGTAATTTCCCCCACACTGCCCCATATAGTAATTTTCCCTACACTGAACCATATAGTAATTGTCCCCACACTGCCCTATATATTTATTTCCTCCACACTGCCCTATATAGTAATTTCCCCCAAACTGCCCCATATAGTAATTTCCCCCAAACTGCCCCATATAGTAATTTCCCCTACACTGCCCCATATAGTAATTTCCCCTACACTGCCCCATATAGTAATTTCCCCCATACTTCCCCCATACTTCCCCCATATGGTAATTTCTCCTACACTGCCCCATATAATATTTTCTGCAACACTGCCACCATATAGTAATTTCCCTCATACTGTCCCCACAAAGTAGTTTGCCCTCAGACTGCCCCCCATGTAGTAGTTTGCCCCTACAAAGTAATTTGTCCCCAGACTGCCCCCACATAGAAATTTTCCTCACACTGCCCATAAAGTAATTTCCCCCACACTGCCCCCATGCAGTAGTTTGCCCCCACACTGCCTGCCATAAAGTATTTTGACCACATACTGCCCCCACGAAGTAATTTGCCCCCTACACTGCCCCATGAAATTTTTTTCCCCCACACTGCCCCAATTAATGAAATTTCCCTCACACTGCCCCCATTAGGTAATTTGCCACCACACTGCCCCCATTAAGTAATTTACCACCACACTGACCCCATTAAGTAATTTGCCCCAACACTGCCCCATTAAGTAAATTTCCTCCACACTGCCCCATTAAGTGATTTTCCCCCATGTAATCATTTGCCCCCCACTGTCCCTGCATGAATATAACCTTCTCTGCCCACCCAAAGTTGACACACACACAAAAAAGATAACTAAACTCAAATACTTACCTGTGTCCGTGATAGTAAGGCAGGTGTGCGTACATCAAAGCCCTGCACCCCGGCACAGGCACGCGATGACATCATCGCGCGTGATGAAGCCATCGCGTGCGCCTGCGCCGGACTTTTACCCTACTAGGCCTGAAGTCTATGGTGGTTATAGGCAACACAGTATGTGTGCGTTCGGGTGGGTGTTGGGCCCCCCAGCGATGCTGGGCCCAGGGCTGCCGACCCGAACGCCCCTTTTATAATCCGCTATTGACTGTAACAACCTCCTCTTAGGCCAATGACGTTATGCTGTGAGGAGGCCGCAGCACTCACTGGAGTGTAGCTGCCTCTTCAAACATTTGGCCAGTGGAGGTGCTCGGAGTTGGACCATCACTGACTAGATAGTGATGGACTATCGGATACGCTATCAATGCTGAACTCGAAAAACCCTTTTAAGATACTGGTTAGGAAGTTTTCATTATTCAACCCAGTACTAGGTTAGGTATCATTTATATGTTTAATGGTTTAGCAGGATCCGGTATTGTATGTACTGCCCTCTCTATAACATCTCTTCTACACCAGCTCTCTGTAATGTTCATGTGTCACATGGGACAAATTACAGGAGTGTTTTCTGATTTTTGCCTCTTCTCCTCTGTCTTCACTATAGGACGATATGACGAGGTCTTCAACTCCGATGTCCTCAAAAAGTGAGACCAGCATCCACAATTATGCTGAGGTATTTTCTATAGATATTCAGTTGTGAAGACTTCTACAAAATGTTATAGTTACCTACTGTACTGCTTCTAGAAAAAGCAGCCATGTTTTTCGAATGTCATATAAGTTAGCTCCAAGTTATATCCCATTTAAAGGGGCTGTGCAGAGGTTTTATATTGATGATCTATCCTCAGTATACAGTAGGTCATCAATATCTGATTGGCGGGGGCCCTACACCAGGCATCCCATCCCATCATCTGTTTAAAGAGGTGGCGGTGCTCCATGCAAACACTACTTCTTCTTCATTACACCGCCCGTCGTCTTGGAAGTCTCGGAGACGCAGTACGGTTACAAGTACACAATACATTCACTTGAATAAAGTGAGTACTTGTAATTACACTGCTCTGCTGTTGCAAGGGAAACAATGCACTGAGTAATAAGTAGTTGCGCTCAAATGGAGCAAAGCCTCCTCTGCAAACAGCTGATAGTCAAGGTCAGGCCAATATCATAGTCAAGGACAGGCCAAGATCAGGGCAGTCAGAGTATGTGCTTAATGGTAAATGGTCAGAGATCATTGTATGAAAAAAAGGATCAATACAGAAGTAAGGCATGGATCAGGTCAGACAGTAGAGGGTCAGTATGGAGGTCAGTCATGGTTAAGGTCAGGCAGTAGAGGGTCAGTATGGAGGTCAGTCATGGATCAGGTCAGGCAGTAGAGGGTCAGTAAAGGTTAAGGTCAGACAGTAGAGGGTCAGATTGAAATAAACAGGCAGAGGTCGGTACACATGCAGACAACAGCGACAGCACACCTTTTCAGGAACTTAGTAACAAGCTATTGAACCGGTTGCTCAGGCACACTGCCACAGGGGAAGGTGCCTTAAGTTCCCTTAGGTAGCAAGCATAGGCTTGAGCAGATTAGGGTGAGTGCATGCTGGCCTTTGAAGAGCTAAAGGGGAGTGTGTGACCACCCTATGGCCACAGAAGGAGAGTCCAGACCAGCCAGCACAAGCCTAGTCAGGGGGGAGTTCAAACCTCCTGGAAGCCAAAACACAGGACCGGTGGGTGAAGCAGCAGTGGCCACAGGCCGTCACTTTAACAATTACAATTATAATTCATGATTGTTTACTCTTTTTCACTATAGGGGAATGAATTGAGGGTATTACCACCATCACCAACACATGACCTGAATGACATCCATGAGGTATGTACAAAACTGACAAGTCTATGTTCACATACTGGCCTTTATTCACTTGACAGAGACCTTTTAGCCTAATTTTGGGCAGTAAGTGGTGATAATGTACATTTTTAACTATGTAAGAAAGCACAGTAGACTGCAGCTTACTTTAGAGTGCACCTTTCTCCTTTTACCCCTTTATATAATGGAAAATCTGGGCCTAAAGTAACATTTTCTTGTAAAAAATGTAATATTTATTGTTCACAGCCAAATATGTCTAAATTCTGTTAAACGCTTGTTGGGTAAAAGTGCTCACTACACTCCTTGAAAATTCCATTGGGGATGCTGTTTCCAAAATGGGGTCATTTTTTGGGGGTTTCTACTATCGGGTGCCTCAGGGTCTCTTCAAATGCAACATGCACCCAAAAACCATTCCAGCAAAATCTGCTTTCCAAAAGCACAAGGCGCTCTTTCCCTTCTGAGCCTTGTGGTGTGCCCGTACAGCATTTTATGACCATATATTGGGTGTTGCTGTATTCAATAGCAATTTCATGACAAAGTGTAGGGTATTTTTTGCTACTGTTACCCCTTGTGAAAGTGAAAAATCTGGGGCTAAAGCAGCATTTTATTGAAAAAAATAAAATTTTTCATTTTAACAGTCAAGTGTTTCTAAATGCTATGAAACGTCGGTGGGGTCAAAGCACTCACTACACCCTTCGGTACATTCCTTCAGGGGTGTACTTTCCAAAATGGGGTCAAATTTTCGGGGTACCTCAGGGTCTCTTCAAATGTGACATGGTACAAGAAAAGCAGTACACAAAAATCTGCCATTAAAAAAAACTCATGGTGCTATTTCCTTTATCAGCCCAGAGGTTTAATGTCCCATCAATCTTTGCTTTACTTGCTCTGTTAGATTTATTTCAAGCTGGAAGCTCACATTTTTCTTTTTCTGCTACAGCTCTCTTTCTGAGACATAGATCAGTGGGTGTGTCCTTTAAGGAACGTGTCATTTTTAGGTGTGTCCTTTTTGCTGCAGTTCTCTGCTTGTAACTTCTACAGATTCTAACACTAGATATTGCTTGTGACAAATGAAGGATTGTACTGAGAATGTGCAACCATGCTTATCCAGCTCAATAGTGGATGTGTACATTACTATACAGATTAAACACTAGGGGGCACCATTAGAACATAGAACTAGGGCTGCAGCTAACGATTATTTGAATAATCGATTAGTTTCCGATTAATTTCTACGATTAATCGATTAATCGGGAAAAACGACAAAATTACAAAACAGAGAGGTTTATATGATCTTACTTGAAAAATGATGTTCAAAGGCCATATTAAAACAAATTGTAGACGACATTATTATGGGGGCTGTGTGGACGACACTATTATGGGGGCTCTGTGGACGACACTATTATGGGGGCTCTGTGGACGACACTATTATGGGGGCTCTGTGGACGACACTATTATGGGGGCTCTGTGGACGACACTATTATGGGGGATCTGTGGACGACACTATTATGGGGGATCTGTGGACGACACTATTATGGGGGGATCTGTGGACGAAACTATTATGGGGGGGATCTGTGGACGAAACTATTATGGGGGGGATCTGTGGACGACACTATTATGGGGGGATCTGTGGACGACACTATTATGGGGGGATCTGTGGACGACACTTATGGGGGGATCTGTGGACGACACTTATGGGGGGATCTGTGGACGACACTTATGGGGGGATCTGTGGACGACACTTATGGGGGGATCTGTGGACGACATTTATGGGGGGGATCTGTGGACGACACTTATGGGGGGGATCTGTGGACGACACTTATGGGGGATCTGTGGACGACACTTATGGGGGATCTGTGGATGACACTTATGGGGGATCTGTGGACGACACTATTATGGGGGATCTGTGGACGGCGCAGTTATGGAGAGGGGGATCTGTGGGCGGCGCTGTTATGGAGAGGGGGATCTGTGGACGGCGCAGTTATGGAGAGGGGGATCTGTGGGTGGCGCTGTTATGGAGAGGGGGATATGTGCACTATTATGGGCATAACAGTGCACAGATCCCTTTCCTCATAACAGTGCACAGATCCCCCTTCCCATAGCAGTGCCATACACAGACCCCCCCTCCTCCCCATAGCAGTGCTATACACAGACCCCCCCCTCCCCATAGCAGTGCCATAGACAGATCCTCCCCCCTCCCCATAACAGCCCCGGCCCCGATGCTTAAGTCGGATTAATCACTGCATCTTTATTTTACCTTTTTACAATGACGCTCCTGTAACAGCCAGGCAGAGCGGACGGCGGCGCAACGTCACTCACTCACGTGACGCACCTGCTCCGCCCACCTCATGAATGAAGGAGGCGGAGCAGGCGTGTCACGTGAGTGAGTGACGTTACGCCGCCGTCCGCTCTGCCTGGCTGTTACAGGAGCGTCATTGTAAAAAGGTAAAATAAAGATGCAGCGACCGCCCGCCCGCATAGCAACGAATCGGCGATTATTCGATAACTGGATTCGTCGACAACGAATCCAGTTATCGAATATAATCGATTACATCGATTAATCGTTGCAGCCCTACATAGAACAATGCCCCCTTATAATGTGCACCAGTACAAAAATACTCCCATTAATGTCCGACAATAAAAAAACACACCCCCTTTCCCTTCAGACCCCCATATCATACCTCAAATCAGATCCTCAAATCAAATCGCCATATCAGATGCTCAGACCCCCATATCGGATGCTCAGACCCCCATATCGGATGCTCAGACCCCCATATCAGATGCTTAGACCCCCATATCAGATCCTAAGACCCCCATATCAGATGCTTAGACCCCCATATCAGATGCTTAGACCCCCATATCAGATGATCAGACCCCCATATCAGATGCTCAGACCCCCATATCAGATCCTCAGACCCCCCTATATCAGATCCTCAGACCCCCATATCGGATGCTCAGACCCCATATCAGATGCTCAGACCCCCATATCGGATGCTTAGACCCCCATATCAGATGCTTAGACCCCCATATCAGATCCTCAGACCCCCATATCAGATCCTCAGACCCCCATATCAGATGCTCAGACCCCCATATCGGATGCTATCCATGTCTAGCGGTCTCTCCTGCAGTCCCTGCTCCCTGGCCTCCTCCAGCCCGCGCTGCACTGTCACCTGGCTGCGTACAATGTCAGGTCATAGTGAGCGCTGAAGATGTTCATAGGACAGTGCAGAGCGGTCCGGAGGAGACCAGAGAAGAGGGGTGAGTACAGCTCTCACAGCGCTTCACTCCCCTGCTTCCTGCAGACTAGTGAGCTCACTAGTATTCACTGGACGCATTGCGCCTTATAAAGTGAAATATACGGTAATTAGCAGTGCGCCACTGGCAAGGGGCCTTGGCTTAGGAGACGGTTGCAACTGTGACGGTTGCGACATCTATAGCTACACCACAGGATCTACCGTATGTTTTGCTTTATAAGACGCACTGGACTATATGCCGCACCCCAGTTTAAACAACAGAAAATTATAAAAAATACTTTCTACCTCTTTGAAGGTAATGTGGTTTACTAGTGTTTTATGGAAATGGAGGGGTCAAGGTCAGAAACGATAGGGTGTAGGGGGGGATAGTTTTGGTCAGCTCCTGTAGCCCTTAATATTTCCTCTGCTGACCATTGTTACAACCAGCAATAGTGCATATGGTCACCTCATTATATGTACCTATCCTAATAAATGTGTCTCTGTTGCTTTACTTCATGCTTCCTGTTCTTCTAAATTATTTTTAAGTGTTTGCGACACACACAGTTCAGTTACACACACACACAGCTCTGCTACACACAGACATGCACACATGCATACACACACATACACACACACAGCTCTGCTACACACAGACATGCACACATGCATACACACACATACACACACACACAGCTCTGCTACACACAGACATGCACACATGCATACACACACATACACACACACACAGCTCTGCTACACACAGACATACACACATGCATACACACACATACACACACACTTACTCACTTAGCACCTTCAGTTAAAAACTCCCATCTCCCTACACCAGTGCTGGCTGTACAATCTTCCTGCTCTGGCTCCTCCCATTGATGACATCATCAAAGGCCCTTAAGCTGTACTGGAGTTCTCATGTCCTCTCAGGGCAGGACCTTCCTCCCGAGCACTGAACGATCCTGCTGTGCTCGGTGTCGGCTGGAAGAGAGAGGCGAGTACAGGACCATCCCATGCTGAACCGGCTGCACAGGAGCCATGTCCGCCCCTGAAGCACATCACAGTCAGCTCTATCTGTATTCCTAGTAACAGGCTCTGGGTGAGGTATAGACTCTGCTCACACTCAGGCTGTGGTGACTTCTGGCTGACTATCCTCCAGGTGTGGAGTATACAGCAATAAACGGCTTCACATGGCCATTACACATATGTCCTACCTTCCCAGCTTACCAACAATTTCCATAAGTATTGTCCACAACACAGACGCCTTCAGCTGCCAAGTGCACATGTAACAGGTCAGCCAGTGTCATAGGTGCAAAACTGCTGACAGATGCCCTTTATACAGCTCAGGGAAGATGGCCGCCTCATAATCATGTTTTTTATTCCATACCCTGATCTAGTCCCCTATGAAAGGAAGTAATATACATACATATATAAAGCTACAGCATATCCAGACCAGCCTGAGACTAGATGCTGTATACTGCAATATGACCATAATGCTGATACACTGTATAACCATGCTATTTATTACAGGCTATGGTTGTCCAAGAGCAAAATCCACCAGCAGAACCGCAGTACGACGTCATAACCATTGATCTGACCTGCCAATGCAGATTGTCATTCAGACCTTTACGGCATCTGTGTAATGGGATCAGGTCCGGGTGTAGGAGAGCTGCTAAAAGAATAAGAAGAGCTCTCCACCTCACCCCCCACTGAAGGAAGACACCAGCATGAAGTAGGAGAGTCCAAGGTCAGCGCAATCTCCTCCATCTCTGCACTCACCCACATTTTCCAGGCAGATTGCTTATAGCATTATTGAATATTCTTTCTGGTACCCGAGGTCTCACTTCCCACTTTGACTCTCAAAAACAGCAATCTATCAAAATATAACAAGTGTCTCTATTGTCAAGCTGCCACCTTATAATATAGAAAAGGTGGCCATGCTGCTGCCCATAAGAGCATGGTGACCCCCAGCTGCCAGGCTTATCACTAAGCTACCCCCCTATAATATTATAGAAAGGGAGACCATGCTGCTGCCCATAAGAGCATGGTGACCCCCAGCTGCCAGGCTTATCACTAAGCTGCCCCCCTATAATATTATAGAAAGGGAGACCATGCTGCTGACCACTAGAGCACGGTGACCCCCAGCTGCCAGGCTTATCACTAAGCTGCTACCTAAACTTATCTGCTATTACACCCAGTAATATGCTTATACTGTCATAGCCCAAAAAATGAAGAAGAGGAGTTTTATTTTCCCTATAGTTACCATTTAAGGCTAAGTTCATACAGAGGCATGACTTTAACCCCTTCCTGCTGCTCCAACGTAAAATTGTGCCAGCAGTGGGGGGTTTAAAGAGGGCACCATAGCCAACGGGTGCCTCCTGTTTAAAACAGATTACAGTCAAGACTAATGTATCTGATCGACAAAAACACCGAACGCATACACTTAACCCCTTAGATGCCGTGGTCTGATATGATCATCTGGGAGGTCGAAAACCAGGCGCACGCAACTCCTGGACATGCTCCCTCCAGTGAGGATCGGGGAAGTCCGAGTGTGCGTGCGACAACCTCCGTATTGCTAAGTGATACTAGGCTGCCACACATTTATTCCTATGGAGAGCCTGCATTTAGACCAGTGATAGGCAAACTCCAGCTGTTGCAGAACTACAACTCCCAGCATGCAAAGACTGCCTACAGCTTTCAGCCTACAGCAGGGCATGGTGGGCGTTGTAGTTTTGCAACAGCTGGAGAGCACCAGTTTGCCTATCACTGATTTAGACCATTTTCTACGCCTGAAACAGGAGTAGAAAATGATGAATGAGACAGGCCTGCTGGCCCACCCCTTCCACATAACGCCCACTTTTTTAGACGTGACAGGGAAAATTCACAGATTGCGGTGCAAGTAACCTTTGCTCCACAATCTGTGCAAGAAATACACCCAATATAGGCATATTTCTGGATAATAAATGACCCCCATAGTGTAATCTCCATAGAGTCCAGTGCTAATGAAGTCTATGAGAGAAGCTATCTAATGATTGCTTGTTAAGGTTCCCTAGGGGAACTATTAAAAAGTAAAAAAAAATATATATATATACATATGTGGTATCGCCATAATCGCACTGACCCAGAGAATGAAAGTAACAGGTCAGCTTGATCGCACAGTGAACACTGTAAAAGCTATTTTTTTTTATTTATAATTCCGCCCCATTTGGAATTTTTTACCCGCTTCCCACTACAACTGTAAATGGTGCCATTAGAAAGCACAACTTGTCCTTCAAAAGTCAAGCTCTCATACGGTGTCACGGACGGTGTACAGGAAACAAGACAAAGCAACATGCATATATGACTGAGTGGATCCAAAGCTAAGGAACCAAAAGGGAGACCCCTGCACAAGACCTGAGACTTTCCCTGGCTGCTCAGCCTATGCAAAGATCCCAGAGGTGGATGGTTGCATATCCACGTACCTCGACTATATAACCCCTGAACACCCTACAATAGTGAGGGGACACGACCACCGGCTCCCTACACCAAACACGGAGGGAGTCAGGGTCACCTGGGATCCAGCAAACAGAAAATAACAGATAAATGTTCAGCACTTAACTTTGTAGCAGACTGGAAAACAAGATCAGCATGCACACACACTCCAGGAAGTAGTATAAGCCGCCCAGTAATGCACCATGGGGAGGAATTTAAAGGGAAGCAATCAGTCCAACCACATGACAGCTGAGAGAGGCCAACGAGATGAGGAACTGAACAGCACAACAAAGAGAACTCAAGGAGGAGGTTCTGAAAGGCTTCTGTCAAAGCTTCTCAGCTGTCTGGTTGTGACAGTACCCCTCCCTCTACGAGTGGACTCCGGACACTCAGAGCCCACCTTCTCAGGATGGGACCTATGGAAAGCCCTGATGAGACGAGAGGCCTTAATGTCCGTCACTGGGACCCACATCCTCTCCTCAAGACCATAACCCTCCCAATGAACAAGGTACTGAAGAGAACCGCGGACAAGACGAGAATCCACAATCCTAGAGACCTGAAATTCAAGATTCCCATCAACCTATATCGGAGGAGGAGGCAAAGGCGAGGGTACAATGGGTTGAACATAAGGTTTCAATAAGGACTTATGAAAAACATTATGGATCTTCCAAGTCTGAGGAAGATCAAGACGGTAGGCAACAGGATTGATGACAGACAGGATTTTGTAAGGCCCAATAAACCTAGGACCCAACTTCCAGGAGGGAACCTTCAATTTGATATTCTTGGTAGACAACCACACCAGATCACCAACATTCAGGTCCGGACCAAGCACACGTCTCTTATCTGCCACACGCTTATATCTCTCACTCATGCTCTTTAGATTATCCTGAATCTTTTGCCAAATAGATGACAAAGACGAGGAGAATCTGTCCTCATCAGGTAAACCAGAAGACCCCTCTCCCGAGAAAGTCCCAAACTGCGGATGAAACCCATATGCACCAAAAAATGGTGACTTATCAGAGGACTCCTGACGACGGTTATTTAAAGCAAACTCAGCAAGGGACAAAAAAGAACACCAATCCTCTTGATTCTCCGCCACAAAACAGCGCAGATATGTCTCCAGATTCTGATTGACGCGCTCTGTCTGGCCATTCGACTGCGGGTGGAAAGCAGAAGAGAATGACAACCGAACCCCCAAGCGAGAACAGAAAGCCTTCCAGAATCTGGAAACAAACTGCGTGCCCCTATCAGAGACTATGTCTGAAGGAATACCGTGCAATTTGACAATGTGATCAATAAATGCCTGCGCCAGCGTCTTAGCATTGGGCAAACCAGGAAAAGGGATGAAATGCACCATTTTGCTAAAACGGTCCACCACCACCAGAATCACAGTCTTCCCCGAGGAACGAGGCAGGTCCGTTATAAAGTCCATGGACAGATGTGTCCAAGGACGGGAAGGAATGGGTAAGGGAAGGAGAGGACCTGATGGCCGTGAATGAGGGACTTTGGCACGAGCGCAAGTCTCGCAGGCTGCCACAAAACCCTCAACCGACTTACGAAGCGCAGGCCACCAGAATCTCCGAGCGATGAGATCCAGTGTGGCTCTTGCCCCCGGGTGCCCAGCAAGGACCGTATCGTGGTGTTCCTTAAAAATCTTGTGTCTTAAAGCGAGAGGCACAAACAACCTCCCAGGAGGACAAAGATCAGGAGCCTCTGACTGGGCTGCCTGCACCTCTGCCTCCAATTCAGAAAAAAGAGCAGAGACCACCACACCTTCAGCCAAAATGGGACCCGGGTCTTCAAAATTCCCGCCTCCCGGAAAACAACGTGACAGGGCATCTGCCTTCACATTCTTAACTCCAGGGCGGAACGTGACAACAAAATTAAACCTAGAAAAGAACAAAGACCATCTGGCCTGTCTCGGGTTCAGACGCTTGGCTGACTCCAAGTAGGCCAGATTTTTATGGTCAGTAAATACGGTAATAGGGTGTCTGGCTCCCTCTAGCCAATGGCGCCATTCCTCAAAAGCCAACTTGATGGCCAACAATTCCCTATCTCCCACATCGTAATTTCTCTCTGCGGAGGAGAGTTTTTTCGAGAAAAAGGCACACGGTCGCCATTTGGCAGGAGAGGAACCCTGAGACAAGACCGCCCCCACACCCACCTCAGAAGCATCAACCTCAACTATGAAGGGTAAAGAAATATCAGGTTGCACCAAGATGGGAGCCGAAGCAAAACTCTCCTTGATATTAGAAAAAGCCTTATGCGCCTCTACTGACCAAGAAGAAAAATCTACCCCCTTTCTGGTCATATCAGTGAGTGGTTTAACAATAGAGGAATAATTCAAAATAAACTTCCTGTAATAATTGGCAAAGCCCAAAAAACGCATCAGCGCCTTCTGATTCTCAGGAAGCTCCCACTCAAGCACAGCGTGGACCTTCTCGGGGTCCATGCGAAAACCAGAAGCGGAGAGAAGAAACCCCAGAAATTGAATTTCTGGAACCGCAAACACATATTTTTCCAGTTTCGCATATAATTTATTCTCCCGCAGGATGAGCAAGACCTGACGTAAATGTTCCTTATGAGTTTTGAAATCAGGAGAAAAAATCAAAATGTCATCCAAATACACTAATACAAATTTTCCCATCAAATGATAAAAAATGCTGTTCACGAATTGCTGAAAAACGGCTGGGGCATTCATCAAACTAAAAGGCATAACCAAATTCTCAAAATGGCCCTCAGGGGTATTGAAGGCCGTCTTCCATTCGTCTCCTTCTCTGACCCTGACCAGGTTGTATGCCCCTCTTAGATCTAATTTGGAAAAGACTTTAGCCCCAACAACCTGGTTAAACAGGTCCGGGATCAGAGGAAGCGGATAAGGGTCACGAATAGTGATACTGTTCAGCTCCCTGAAATCCAGACAAGGTCTTAAAGAACCATCTTTTTTCTTAACAAAGAAAAAACCAGCGGCAACAGGTGACTTCGAGGGTCGTATGTGTCCTTTTCTCAGACTCTCAGAGATATAAGCACGCATAGCGATCCTCTCAGGTTGGGAAAGATTGTATAAACGAGATTTAGGCAGTTTGGCGCCTGGGATGAGATTAATAGGGCAATCGTACTCCCTGTGCGGGGGCAAATCCTGAACTCGACTCTCAGAGAAGACATCCGAAAATTCAGAGAGAAAAGATGGTACAGTCTTAGTAGCAACCTCAGAAACAGATGTCGTGAGGCAATTCTCTCTGCAAAAGTCACTCCAACCATTTATTTGCCACGCTTGCCAATCAATGGTGGGGTTATGTTTAGTGAGTCAGGGTAGCCCCAACACTAGAGGAGTAGGCAAACCGCTAAGGACGAAACATGACACATCCTCAACATGAGCATCACTCACAATTAAACGGATATTGTGAACTATGCCCTTTAATGATTTCTGAGAAAGTGGAGCGGAATCAATAGCAAAAACAAGGAATATCCTTTATCAATGTGCGCACCTGGAAACCATGAGTTATTGCAAATTGATTATCAATGAGATTGACTGCTGCTCCACTATCCACAAAAATCTCACAAAAAATGTTCTTGCTCTCTAGCGCCACAAACGGGAACAAAACGGGAACTACAAGCAAACGGAAAACCTTTAATTTCCGCCTCAACCCTGCCAATAGTAACAGACGGAACATTTTTTAAAGATTTTTTCCTGTTTGTTTCTTTATTACTCCCAGAAAACTGCCTGAATCTCCTAGAGGGACAAATATTTGCCAAATGATTTATACCTCCACAACAAAAACAAACCCTCCCATGCGAGCTGAATCTTCTATTGTCAGAAGCAACCAACCCCAGCTGCATGGGTGTCATGGTCTTACCTCCTTGCTGTTCCCTTCGTTTGACATGTGCTGGCGGCCATCTTGGTTTCTGGGTTTTCTTGTAGCCTCCCACCCTGCGGCTCCTCCTTCCCACTGGGAGGAGCTGGATGCCCAGCTCATATATATAGGAGGTCTGTGGCTTCAGTTCCTTGCTTGGTCCTCCTGTGTTCACATGCTTCCAAGACTGCTGCTGCTTCTGGTTCCTGATCCTGGCCTCGTCTGACTACCCCGTTGGTTCCTGATTCCGGCTTCGTCTGACTACCCCGTTGGTTCCTGATTCCGGCTTCGTCTGACTACCCCGTTGGTTCCTGTTCCTGGCTTCGTCTGACTACCCTTCTGGTTCCTGACCTCTGTCTCCGCAAGACCCTGCTTCGGTTTAGCCATCCGTTCGGACTTTGCTTACGGCTTGCTCTTCAATAAAACCTTCTTATTTTCCACTTATCTCTTGTTGTACGTCTGGTTCATGGTTCCATGACATTAGGACCAAGCCATGAATTCTGACGGTACAGGGCCACCCTCGCTACCTACGCTGGTTGCCAGACTTGATCAGCAGGATCACCTGTTGGGTCGGTTCGCTGTGGCGTTGCAAACCCTGCTTGAACGCACGGCTCATTTAGCTTCCGTTGCCGATGGGTCGGTTGTCGCTCCTGGGCCCGCTCCTACTGCCGCTCCGGTTGTTGCGCCAGAGTCTACCCTGACACCTGTTGCTGCGCCTGTGGTGTTTCAGGGTATGACCGGTTCTGCCCCCCTTCCACAGCGCTTTGGGGGAGAGCCAACTCAGTGCCGAGGTTTCCTTAACCAGGTGGGCATTTACTTCGAGTTGCTGCCACATGCCTTTCCTACTGAGAGATCAAGGGTGGGCTTCTTGATCTCGCTGCTCTCGGACAAGGCCTTGGCCTGGGCCAGCCCTTTATGGGAGAACAACAATCCGGTGGTTGCCGAGTTTTCCGGTTTTGTTGCTTCTCTTCGGAAGGTATTCGATGTGCCGGCTCGTGCTGCCTCTGCTGCGAAGCTCCTTATGTCCATCAGACAGGGTTCACGATCCGTAGCTGAATACGCCATTGAGTTTCGTACCCTGGCAGCAGAGGTGGGCTGGAATAATGAGGCTCTGGTCGCTGCTTTCTCTCATGGTCTCTCGGATGCCTTGAAGGATGAGGTTGCAGCTAAGGACCTACCAGTGGAGCTCGAGTCTCTTATTTCTTTCCTGATTTTGATTGACACCAGACTCAGGGAGAGACCTTCCTTTAAGGAGAGCCTGCGGAGGTCTCCTAACAGATTGGCGCCTACGTTTGCTGTCCCACCCGTGCCTCCCTCTCCTCCCACGCCTCCTGGGGATGACTTGTCTGGGGGTGAACCCATGCAGCGGGGGTTTGCTCGCCTGTCTGAGGGGGAGAGGGTACTCCGGAGACGCGAGGGCCGATGCATGTACTGTGGTCTCGGTGGGCATTTTCGGTTGGCATGTCCGAACCGTCCGGGAGAACGCTCGCACCTGAGGTCCTGTCGGGGGCAGATCTTGGGTGGAGTCTCCTCGTCCCCGGTTTCCCGTGTTGACAAACCACTGATCACGGTTGTCCTCTCCTGGGTCGGGGGCTCGGTGACGACCCAGGCGTTGGTGGACTCTGGTGCTGGTGGTTTGTTCATTGATAGAGTGTTCGTTGCCGCCAATTCCATTCCTCTGCAGCCTCGAGGTTCCCCACTGGCTCTTGAGGCGATAGACGGCAGACCCCTTCTGCCGCCACACGTGACTCATGAGACCCTTCCAGTGGGGATAGCCATTGGTGCCGTTCACAGAGAGTCGGTCTGTCTCCAGGTTATTTCGTCTCCACACTACTCGGTGGTCTTGGGGTACCCCTGGCTCCAGAAGCATAATCCGACTTTCGATTGGAGATCGGTCGAGATCCTCTCGTGGTCACCGCAGTGTGGGGCTAGTTGCATCCATGGGCCTGTCAAGTTGCTGTGTACTTCCTCGGACTCTCTGTTGCCTCCTGAATACGAAGAGTACCGGGATGTATTCGATAAGGTGCGCGCGGTTGCCCTACCTCCGCACCGCCCATACGATTGTGCCATAGAGTTACAATCCGGTGCCGTTCCTCCTCGTGGCAAAGTCTATCCACTGTCGGTAGCGGAGAATGAGGCCATGGAGGAGTACGTGAGGGAGGCGCTTTCACGCGGACACATTCGCAAATCCTCGTCCCCGGCAGGGGCTGGATTTTTCTTTGTGAAAAAGAAGGGCGGCGAGTTGAGGCCTTGCATCGATTACAGGGGTCTCAATCGCATCACGATCAAGAACGCTTACCCGATACCCTTGATTTCCGAGCTGTTCGATCGCCTCAAAGGGGCCACGGTCTTTACCAAACTCGACCTGAGGGCGGCATATAACCTGGTAAGGATCAAGGCGGGCGATGAGTGGAAGACCGCGTTTAACACCAGGACCGGTCATTATGAATCCTTGGTTATGCCCTTTGGGTTGTGCAATGCGCCCGCAGTCTTCCAGGAATTCATCAACGATGTTTTCCGTGACCTGTTGCAGCAGTGTGTGGTGGTCTATTTGGATGACATCTTGGTATATTCTGCATCCATGGAGGCCCACATTCTGGATGTCAGACGAGTGTTGCAACGCTTACGAGAGAACAAGCTGTTCGGTAAGCTTGAGAAATGCGAATTTCACCGATCCCAGGTAACCTTCTTAGGTTACATCATTTCCGCTGAGGGGTTCTCCATGGATCCTGAGAAGGTTTCGGCTGTCTTACAGTGGCCCCAGCCCAGTGGGCTTCGTGCCCTGCAGCGCTTTTTGGGCTTCGCCAATTATTATCGGAAGTTCATCAGGGACTTTTCCATGCTAGCCAAGCCTCTCACGGATCTGACCAGGAAGGGCAGTAATCCTCAGGTCTGGCCGCTCGAGGCCATCCGAGCTTTTGAGGCTCTAAAGTCCGCCTTTGTGTCGGCTCCGATTCTGTCGCATCCCAACCCTGGGTTGCCTTTTGTCCTCGAGGTGGACGCGTCTGAGACGGGAGTAGGCGCCCTCCTGTCTCAGCGTAGAACACCAGAGGGTCCTCTGCTTCCTTGTGGGTTTTACTCCCGGAAACTGTCTTCCGCGGAGTGCAACTATCAGATTGGTGACAGGGAGTTATTGGCCATCGTGCAGGCCCTTAAAGAATGGAGGCACTTGCTCGAGGGCTCGGTGGTTCCGGTTCTCATCCTGACGGACCACAAGAATCTGACCTACCTCTCTGAGGCCAAGAGATTGACACCACGTCAGGCCAGATGGGCTCTGTTCTTGTCACGTTTTAATTACGTGGTCTCCTACCTACCCGGCTCCAAGAACATCAGAGCGGATGCCTTATCACGGCAGTACTCCGAGCTGTCCGGGGAGGAGTCGATTCCGACTACGGTCATACCCCCGAATCAGATCCTGGCCGCTATTCGCACCAGCCTGACTTCTCCTCTGGGTGAGCAGATTTTGGCGGCTCAATCTGGTGCTCCCTCTGGGAGACCCAACGGCAGATGTTTTGTGCCTGAGGAGTTGCGCACTCGGTTGTTGCGAACCTACCATAACTCCAAGGCCGCGGGGCACCCTGGAAAGAATCAGCTGTCCTGGGCGGTTTCACGTCTGTTCTGGTGGCCTTCTCTACGTTCCGACATCGCCGCATATGTAGCGGCATGCTCCGTTTGTGCCCAGAGTAAGTCCCCTCGGCACCTTCCGTTGGGCCTTTTGCAACCCATAGCCACCGGGGAGCGTCCATGGTCACACCTGGGGATGGATTTCATTGTGGACCTCCCTGCATCCCGAGGCCATACGGTCATTCTCATGATTGTGGATCGGTTTTCCAAAATGTGCCACTGTGTTCCTCTCAAGAAGTTACCCTCTGCACAAGAGTTGGCCTCGATTTTTGCCAGGGAGGTCTTCCGGTTGCACGGTTTGCCCAAGGAGATTGTGTCGGATCGGGGGAGTCAGTTTGTGTCCAGGTTCTGGCGCGCCTTTTGCTCCCAGTTGGGGATTCATCTCTCTTTCTCCTCGGCCTACCACCCTCAGTCCAATGGGGCCGCAGAACGATCCAATCAGGCCTTGGAGCAATTCCTTCGTTGCTATGTCTCCGATCACCAAGACAATTGGGTTGACCTCCTGCCTTGGGCTGAGTTTGCCAGGAACACGGCAGGTGAACTCTTCCTCTGGGACGTCTCCCTTCATGGCCAATTATGGGTTCCAACCTGCCGTGTTACCGGAGGTATTCTCTCCCAGGATATTCCGGCTGTGGAGGATCACCTTTCCGTCCTACGTGCTTCTTGGGTACAGATCCAGAGGTCCCTTGAGGTCTCTGCGCAGCGCCAGAAACTCCAGGCTGATCGCAGACGAGCGCCCGCTCCTTCCTACCAGGTCGGAGACCGCGTATGGTTGTCCACCCGCAACCTCAACCTTCGAGTGCCCACTCCCAAGCTGGCGCCTCGCTTTGTTGGTCCCTTCCGAGTGCTTCGCAGGGTAAACCCGGTAGCCTATGCCCTTGCGCTTCCTCCTGGCATGCGGATCTCCAACGTGTTTCATGTCTCCCTGTTGAAGCCACTGGTGTGTAATCGTTTCACTTCCTCGATTCCTCGGCCTCGTCCGGTCCAAGTGGGCAATCGTGAGGAGTATGAGGTGAGCAATATCCTGGACTCACGCCTGGTCCGCGGCCGGGTGCAGTTTTTGGTCCATTGGCGTGGTTATGGTCCAGAGGAGCGTTCCTGGGTTCCCTCCGCAGATGTCCATGCTCCTGCTTTGCTCCGAGCCTTCCACGCACGCTTCCCTCAGAAACCGTTCCTTACTCCGCGGAGGAGGGGCCCTTGAGGGGGAGGTACTGTCATGGTCTTACCTCCTTGCTGTTCCCTTCGTTTGACATGTGCTGGCGGCCATCTTGGTTTCTGGGTTTTCTTGTAGCCTCCCACCCTGCGGCTCCTCCTTCCCACTGGGAGGAGCTGGATGCCCAGCTCATATATATAGGAGGTCTGTGGCTTCAGTTCCTTGCTTGGTCCTCCTGTGTTCACATGCTTCCAAGACTGCTGCTGCTTCTGGTTCCTGATCCTGGCCTTGTCTGACTACCCCGTTGGTTCCTGATTCCGGCTTCGTCTGACTACCCCGTTGGTTCCTGATTCCGGCTTCGTCTGACTACCCCGTTGGTTCCTGTTCCTGGCTTCGTCTGACTACCCTTCTGGTTCCTGACCTCTGTCTCCGCAAGACCCTGCTTCGGTTTAGCCATCCGTTCGGACTTTGCTTACGGCTTGCTCTTCAATAAAACCTTCTTATTTTCCACTTATCTCTTGTTGTACGTCTGGTTCATGGTTCCATGACAATGGGCTCCTGCTCAGAAGGGGCTGACAGCGACCGAGACCCCTGTGCACAGGATGAGACCGCTGCACTGTCCTGGGACTGAGTATGACAGGGAGGGGAGATCTCTCCTCTCTCTCTAAGACGCCTGTCAATACGAACGGCCTGAGACATAGCAGAGTCCAAAGAAATAGGCCTCTCATGAAAGGCAAATGCATCTTTCAATCCCTCTGAAAGACCATGGCAAAATTGACTTCGGAGTGCAGCATCATTCCAACCAGTTTCAGCTGCCCATCTCCGAAATTCTGAGCAGTATATTTCTGCGGATTGTTTACCCTGGCATAATAGACGTAGTCTAGACTCAGCCAGAGCAATACGATCCGGATCATCATATATTTGACCCAGGGCTAAAAAGAATTCATCCACTGAACGGAGAGGCCGTGCCCCCTCCGGCAGCGAAAAGGCCCACGACTGAGCGTTACCCCTGAGCAGCGATATAATGATCCCCACTCTCCGTTCCTCATCACCAGAGGAATGGGGAAGAAGGCGAAAATTGAGTTTGCAAGCCTCTCTAAAACGCACAAAATTCTCACTACCCCCGGAGAACGTATCCGGGAGCGAGATCTTAGGCTCAGAACAAACTCCATGAACGCAAGCTGAACCGGTCACTTGAAGCTGAGAAAAAGTCTTACGGAGATCAGCTACCTCCAATGAAAGACCCTGGAAGCGTTCAGCCAAAAGTGAAACCGGATCCATGCTTGAGACGGTTTTGGTGGCTTATAATGTCACGGACGGTGTACAGGAAACAAGGCAAAGCAACATGCATATATGACAGGGTGGATCCAAAGCTAAGGAACCAAAAGGGAGACCCCTGCACAAGACCTGAGACTTTCCCTGGCTGCTCAGCCTATGCAAAGATCCCAGAGGTGGATGGTTGCATATCCACGTACCTCGACTATATAACCCCTGAACACCCTACAATAGTGAGGGGACACGACCACCGGCTCCCTACACCAGACACAGAGGGAGTCAGGGTCACCTGGGATCCAGCAAACAGAAAATAACAGATAAATGTTCAGCACTTAACTTTGTAGCAGACTGGAAAACAAGATCAGCATGCACACACACTCCAGGAAGTAGTATAAGCCGCCCAGTAATGCACCATGGGGAGGAATTTAAAGGGAAGCAATCAGTCCAACCACATGACAGCTGAGAGAGGCCAACGAGATGAGGAACTGAACAGCACAACAAAGAGAACTCAAGGAGGAGGTTCTGAAAGGCTTCTTTCAGAGCTTCTCAGCTGTCTGGTTGTGACATACGGCTATGCGAATGGAAAAGTTAAAAAGTTATGGCTTTGGGAAAGCTGGGAGTAAAAAAAATAAAAAACTGAAATCGCCTGGTCCTGAGGGTTGTCCACCTTTTACTAAGCGATGGTCTTTCCTCTGTATAGGCTATCACTAGCTGATTGATGGCGGTCTGACACCCCACACCCCTGCCATTCAGCTTTGTAGTGGACAGAGCTTGTCACTGTAGCACTATTTCCATTGACTTCAATGGGAGCACCCTCTACTCTACAGTTGACAGAGCGGTGTATTTCTTCTGCCAACTTCCAGCACCAGAGCTACAACCAAACTAATTGGCAGGAGTTTGGGGCATCGGACCACTGCCGATCAAGTAGTGGTGCCCTATCCTGAAGATAGTTCATCACTTAGTAAAAGCATCATAATCCCTTCAATTCGAAGGCCATGATGCCAAATATATACCAGAGCCCTGCATCTATCATACACCATAATAGTGCAGCAGTTTTTCATGGCATGGGCACTTTTGGGCTCTCTCAGACACCAGGGCCTGTGTGTGACTGCAACCTCTACGCCATGATAGTGAAATTCCTGGGTTTACACTTGTATTATAACATGTGCGCCATTTCTGACTTGTCCTGTAACAGAAAATCCAATCTTTGAAAGTAAATATATTATTATTACTATTAATTATAAATATTATAATATTTTCAATGAAATACAATATCCTGTCTTTTACAGACATTGGAACATCTGAATGTTGCACCAGTGACGGCTGACATGCTCGATGCTCCACCCTATATATGTAAGTGTCATAGTAAATACCAATGTATAGAAATTGTGTCCCCTAATGTCATCCTAAAGGCTCTGATAGAGACTGATATCACACACAAGGCTGTAGGGAAGTCAAACTCCCCAATGTTTTACCTGTCCGGGACCTGAATATCACAACTTTGATTTGGCTGCTTCACTGAATTTCACAAAGAAATTTAATTCGTGATGATTTACTTCTTCACAAAGCGCATTTCTTTGTACGTTGGGGGCGGAATCACAGGAATCAGCGATCGCACTGTTCCCTGTCATTGAACCCCTTTAGATGCCGCATTCATTACCGATCGCGACATCTGAGGCTACAATTTAGGCCTTTCAGAGGTTAATAAGGGTAAAAATAAAAAAATAAAAATCACCTTATCCATTTGCTCATGTGGAAAGCCGTTGCGGCCATCTTTATTGAAAACAACACGCGAAATCTCAAGAGGTGACATCACGCTGGCCAGGCATGATTTTGCATGGTTTTTACAATCAAGATGGCTGTGATAGCAAATGGATGACATGAGGCATGTTTTTTTTTTTTTTTTTACCACCATTTCAGTGAAAATTGATTCGTTACCACGAATCGGGAGGAAATTCGGCTTCATGACAAATCTAATTTTTCCTGAAATTTGAAGCCCACTTCTGATTCGATTCGCTCAACACTAATCACAAAACATTATGGGCTGTCAGTAGACTCCAGGCTGCACTATGTCCTCCTGCAGGTCGCACACCAATCTCATGCAGTCCGGTGTCCACTTATGAAAATGCTCGGGACTAGAAGAAGACATCAGGATAATAGCATCAGAACATGCAGATATTATCTTACACAATGTATACTTTTTTCCAGAAATCCTTATGATCAGCCGCCTGCTGCCAGGGGACTCTCTGAAGCCATACCTCACCTATATAAAGGTAGGTCATCATTAGTTACTACACAGTACTGGCTAGTAGCTCTGTACATTGAATAACATTGCAGATATGTCTTCTAGATTCTAGGTTTTCATATGTAATAGTATGATAGCAGCTAAGGACAGTAGGGGAATCTACCTGTGATATACCTGGCTGAACAAATATGGATGGGATCAAAGCATCATATCAGACCATTCAAGGACCTCAGCCAAAAGACTAGTGTTACAATATAAAGGCAATGTCAGGGCAAGACTTAGACTAAAATGCAGCCTGGCGCATATGCAGCGAGCCCCTGAGGAGCCGGTGCAGAGGATGGGAGTGATAGTGGCCCTGATCAATGGTCTGTCACAGTGCACTCCCTCAGGCCGTTGCTCCCTGGGGATCAGTGCAGTGGAAATGTAGTGTTGAAGAATGAGGCCAGAAGTAAATGTACAACAGTCTTTTTTACTAAGTGCAAAGTGTAACTTCAGGTACATCCAATAAGAGCAATTTCCAAGTGCAATTCTGGGGCACAAATGGGGGCATTCATTATGCTGGGGTTTGTGTTAAGCCACGCCCCAACAGAGCAACTTGGCCGGTATTTTCAGTATTCAGGTTAAATTGTTGTGTTGGGACTTTGCAATAAATCAGTGTTTTTTGGGTTGCAGTTTGGGCGCTCTGTCTCTAATAGGTTCACCATCACTGTCCTATGACATATGTTGCATCTAGATTATTAGTACCCAGATGCAGAACTTTTTTAAATTTATTCTTTATTGAAGTCTTTTTACAATTAAGAACAAAACCCTTTGATTTATTTATATATTATAATACATTTATATTCCGCAGCGCTTTACAGACTATTAGAATCACACTGTCCCCAATCTAAGTTTCAATTGTGAGGGTCCTAAATTAGATGCAGTGGCGGATCCAGAGCCTGGTCTCGGGAGGGGCACTTTCAGATTATTTTCTGTCCGCCGCCACAAAACAATGGTGCTTATAGAACAGACTACACAGTGTAGGCTATATGTGTATAACAAACATATTTCACATGAAAACTTACAGTTACTTGACTTGGCCCTTGGGAATCTCAAAGACCACTTCAACACTTTGGCTCGGCGGAGCTGATGTGTAATGTGCCAGTATAAAACACCCCTATATAGTGCCCCTAGTAAATGTCCCCATAGTGCTCCACACCCTCCTTCCTCCTAGTGCCCCCCATAATGTACCAGTATAAAATGCTCCAGTAGATGCCCTCAGTGTCCCCCATAATTTGCAAGTATAAAACACCCCTTCTTAGTGCCCCCCCTAGATGACCCCATAGTACTCCTCTCCCCCCTTCCCCATAGTACCAAACCATAATGTGTCCCAGTATAAAATTGTACTGTAAAGAGCGCCCATATAAAATACCCCTTCTTTGTGGCCTTAGTAGATGCCCCCCATGTGCCAGTATTAACAGCCACCCATGTGCCAGTATTAACAACCCCCCCCTGTGCCAGTAATAACCGCCCCCCCATGTGCCAGTAATAACAGCCCCCCCATGTGCCAGTAATAACAGCCACCCCATGTGCCAATAATAACAGCCCACCCCGTGCCAGCAATAACAGCCCACCCCGTGCCAGCAATAACAGCCCCCCTATGTGCCAGTAATAACAGCCCCCCCATGTGCCAGTAATAACAGCCCCCCCATGTGCCAGTAATAACAGCCCCCCGTGCCAGTAATAACAGCCCCCCCTGTGCCAGTAATAACAGCCCCCCCTGTGCCAGTAATAACAGCCCCCCCTGTGCCAGTAATAACAGCCCCCCCCCTGTGCCAGTAATAACAGCCCCCCCGTGTCAGTAATAACAGCCCCCCTGTGCCAGTAATAACAGCCCCCCTGTGCCAGTAATAACAGCCCCCCTGTGCCAGTAATAACAGCCCCCCTGTGCCAGTAATAACAGCCCCCCTGTGCCAGTAATAACAGCCCCCCCCTTTGCCAGTAATAACAGCCCCCCCCGTGCCAGTAATAACAGCCCCCCCCTTTGCTAGTAATAACAGCGCCCCCCTGTGCCAGTAATAATAGCCCCCCCGTGCCAGTAATAACAGCCCCCCCCTGTGGCAGTAATAACAGCCCCCCCCTGTGCCAGTAATAACAGCCCCCCCCCACTGTGCCAGTAATAACAGCCCCCCCTGTGCCAGTAATAACAGCCCCCCCTGTGCCAGTAATAACAGCCCCCCCTGTGCCAGTAATAACAGCCCCCCCTGTGCCAGTAATAACAGCCCCCCCTGTGCCAGTAATAACAGCCCCCCTGTGCCAGTAATAACAGCCCCCCCCTGTGCCAGTAATAACAGCCCCCCCTGTGCCAGTAATAACAGCCCCCCCTGTGCCAGTAATAACAGCCCCCCCGTGCCAGTAATAACAGCCCCCCCCCTTTGCCAGTAATAACAGCGCCCCCCTGTGCCAGTAATAATAGCCCCCCCCATGCCAGTAATAACAGCCCCCCCCCTTGGCCAGTAATAACAGCCCCCCCCTGTGCCAGTAATAACAGCCCCCCCCCCCCCCCCCGTGCCATTAATAACAGCCCCCCCAGGGGAAGCTGCATTCTCTTTTTTTTTTTTTTATTATGGCAGGGAAAGGAAACCAATAGATGTACGGCGAACTGCAGACGCTGTATACATAATCACATTAAAGGGGCAGTGCCGATAAATTGAAGTGCAAGTGGCGGTGCCACTAAGAGTATCCAGGCAGACATCAGATACCACGCTAATAGCGCTTTAGGCAGGGTAACTAGCTAATAGAGTGCAGTATAAATTACAGAGTGTCTGGTGTCGGCTGACACTACAGACACAAGATCAATTATACTACCTGCACTCCATTGTCAGAGGGATATGCAGCAATATCATCTGACCTACTGATCAAGTAGAGACACTATACCCCAAGCCCCATATACATTCGGCCCTCCATATGTATTTTTCAATTTTCACTTTATGTCTTTGTGGCAATGTCTGTTTAATAAAGTAAAAATAAAAGTTATATTTTAATAACATGACCAGAAAAGAATTATAGTCGCTGACTATTGGAACTGCATATTTTGACCTCCTGGGTCTAGTGGGTCATTTGAAACAATATACTGGTAATGTATATCATCAGGATGAGCTTGGAATATTAGGATTACATAGATATTGTAAGGGATCGTCTTCTCTCGGGTTTTCAAGCACAGATTTCCTTTCAGACAAAGGCTTTAATGTCTAAACAGTGCTTTATTGTGGCCCTCCAGCATAAACACAGCAAACAAAACAAACACCTGCCCGTCTAGGCACTACCTAATACATAACATATTCCCTGACCCACATGTAGAGCACAGTTCATACACTGTCTCAGGTGCAGCTTTCCCAGCCCATTGTTCATCAGCCTCCTGGCTGTACAGAGCACAGTTCACACACTGTCTTCAGTCCAATGTCTCTTGTGGGGGATTAAGGCTCAGTAGTTCGCCTGACTATGGCCCTGCGACCCTCCCAGGTGTCGCTTCGTCCCCCAACTCCAGGCTATCTCCCAGCCTCGTGGTTCCTCGGCGTAGCCCAGCTGAGACCACACTCACAGCCATCCCAGGCCTCTGCTTCCAAGTCTCCGGGCTATCTCCCAGCCTCTTAGGCTAGGTCTACACGACGACATTTGTCGCGCAACATTTTTTTGCACTAATGTCGTGCGACAATTTTTCTAATGGCAGTCTATGGTGTCGCACTGCAACATGCAACATGCTGTGACTGCGATGCAACAGTCGCAGAAAATCCATTTGAGATGTTGCATGTTGCAGTGCGACACCATAGACTGCCATTATAAAAATTGTCGCACAACATTGGTGCAACAAAATGTTGCGCTACAAATGTTGCAGTGTTGTTGTGCCCTATCTGTCGCGCGACAAATGTCGTCGTGTAGACTTAGCCTAACTTTGAGGATACTTTTAATCCCAGGTGATTACTGCACCTGGTCTTGCTTCAGACCTGGTGATTGTGGGGAAGACACAGAAAATCCTGCCATATATCTCCCTTAACAACCATGAGGCCTTTCACTGCCTCACAGTATATATAGAAGTTTATTGTTGAATTTTAGAGAAAGTGTTTCTTTGATTCTAATTATATTTTATCTTCACAGGCACGAGGTAACTCTCCAACATGAATGAAGAATTCCAGACTGAGGGATTAATGCTATTTTGGATCAGGATTGCAGCTCGTACAGCTCTCCCTTGGATCTTCATGTTCTGGAGATCATCTCCTCCTCTTTATTTTTCTATGAACTTGTGATACTGTTCAATACTTACGGTATTATGGTACAATACATGCGGTATAGGGACCGAGCATGTTGACATGTTACCTTTGAGCATGGATTTGGTATGGCATGCAGAGTAGACGGACCACAAGTAACTGATTCTGACCTTCCTTTGTGATGACATGGTCAGGAGAGGCTGATGCACAAATTCTCCCTTATGGACATTGGCGGCCCTTTGAATTGCTCTCTAATAGACACCTTAATTTTGGTGCATATGCTCCAGGGAAACCTGGATGTCTGAATCCCAAATGCACTAATTACTTGATTTTTTCAAGCAACACTTAACCTGCTGGAAATCTATCAGATGCAGACTTTATATCATATACACCTTATGGAATTTAACATTGGAAATGTTGCATTACACTTGTATTTTGATGAATAAAAGGACCACTTCCTTTATTTCAAGTCAAGAGTTTTTTTCTAAATACACAAAATAAGCCAAATATTGTTTTTGCAGTGTTTTTCTTCCTTGGAATTCCATTTAACATCCTTGTCATTCACAATTGCCTCTTTCACGCTTGTTTTCATATCACTCGATACATACAGCACACTTCACCACCTTTCTATTTGCCCTGTCTCAGGGGCTGGCTGGCAAATTGTAGCCTGAGGGACAAGCACACAGCACTGGCCCATGTGTAGCGCCCACCCTTAAATTGTTTACCCCCCCTACCATTGAAAGGCGGTATAGGTAAATGGGCTTTTAATCGTTAAAAGGCGGCAACTGGTTGTGTTTTCATGTTGGGATCGTACACACATGTGCAATCCCAGACACAGTACATGACTGAGTCTGTAACAACAACATGGTCATAAGAGGCAGGCTCGGACTGGCCCACCGGGGAGCTGTGGAAATTCTCGGTGGGCCTCCGAACCAGGAAGCAGTGACGTAGCGGCAGGGCACAGGGAGATGAGAACTTCCATTGTGGAAGCGCTCATCGCCATAGTCATCTGTATCGCCATCCTCAGGACAGTGATGCAGATGGATGCTGCGGGGCAGGGGAGAGGCATCTCCCTTCCCCGTTCCTCTGATAGGCTGCAGGCCTCGTGCCTGCAGCCTATCAGAGGACCGGTGCAGGCAGTGTGATGACGTCATCGCGCCGCCTGAGCCATACAGCGCAGGACACACGCCGGAAAAGGCCTGCATCGCATCGCTGACAGCATGATGGTGGTAAGTGTATGTGTTTATTTTTTTATATGGTACAATACAGGAGAGGAGCGCTGTAGGGGACACTTTTTACTGGCACATGATTGGGGGGGCACTTCTTACTGGCACATAATTGGGGGGCATCTATGAGGGGACTTCTTACTGGCACATTATTGGGGGGCACTTCTTACTGGCACATGATTGGGGGGCATCTATGGGCGGAACATCTTATTGGAACATTATTGGGGGCATCTATGGGGGGACTTCTTACTGGCACATTATTGGGGGGCATCTATGGGGAACTTCTTACTGGCACATTATTGGGTGGCACTATGGGGGCAACTATGGGGGCACTTCTTACTGGCACATTATTGTGGGGCATCTATGGGGGCTCTTCTTACTGGCACATTATTGAGGGGGCACTATGGGAGCCCTTTTCACTGACACATTATTTGGGGCACAATCGGGGCTCTTCTTACTGTCACATTATTATGGGGGCATCTATGTATTTTATATGGGGGGCACTATGGGGGAGATTCTACTGAGGCCACAAAGAAGGGGAATTTTATATTGGGGCTCTGTGTGGGGGCATTTTATACTGGGACACATCATGGTGGATTCTATGGGGAAGGGGGGAGAGGAGAACCATGGGGTCATCTACGGGGGGGCACTAAGAAGGGGTATTTTATACTTGCAAATTATGGCGGACACTGAGGGCCTCTACTGGAGTACTATATATGGGGCATTTTATACTGGTACATTATGGGGGGCACTAGGAGGAAGGGGGCGAGGAGCACTATGGGGGCATTTACTGGGGACACTATATAGGGGTATTTTATACTGGCACATTTTGGGGGCACTATGGGGACATTAGATCAAATGGGGGCCATTGAAATTGTATTTTTTTGCACTGGCACACAATATAATTGGGCATTTTTGTACTGTCACATTATAAGGAGAATTATTACTACTGGGGGGCATTATGGTGGACTTTATTACTACTGGGGGTCTATGGGGAACATTATTATTAGTATGGGCACTATGGGAGCATTATTACTTCTGCGGCACATTGGGGACATGTTGGGGTCACTGTAGGAGCACTATTACTACCATGTGTGCTCTAGCAGATAATTATTCCTATTGGTGGGACTTTTGGGAGCACTATTGCTGTGGGGGCACTATGGCACATTATCAGTTTGCCACAATTTTTTGGGGGGGATGTTATGTTTAAACTATTAGTGTCTGGGGCACTATTTGCTGGGCACAGTTATTTTAAGGCACTGTGTGCCAATAATTATTGAAGGGGGCATTATCATGGGAGGTACTAGTATTATCACGAGGTTTATCTGTTTCTGCAGTATAATATTGGGGAGCACAGCGGCACAATATTGGGGATGGTAGGATTATTTAAAGCTATTTAGTTCCAGTCCGTTGTATAGTGGGCACAAATCACAGTTCAGTCAATGCGTTATTTGGGACCGCGCGTTCCCTATCCATTTATGGTAGCTGTACGGTGGGCCCCCAGAATCAATTCCACTGGTGGGCCCAAGGCACCCCAGTCCGACACTGATTAGAGGGGCAAGACTTACCAACTCCTGAGCTGAGGAACCACCATTGGCCATATCGGGGGTTTGCTCAGAATGCTGCTCCTTTAGTGGACAGAAGATTATTGCATACAGGACTTTTTTGTCCGGTTTCTTTGACCGAATCTGTGAGAGTGGCCCGAACTCAGATCTGAATGAATAATATTAGATCAAAGCTGCACATTTAACACACAAATACAGCACTAGAACCAAGATCACTACATACATAGAGCACCAGAACCAAGGCTATAAGTCAAATGCAGCTCCAGAACCAAGTTCACTACATAAATACAGAACCAGAACCATGTTCACTACATACATACAGTGTAGCAGGCGCAGCACTATGAATTGCCTTTTGCGCTGTGCAGGGGCCCTGGTGCAAGAGTTCAGCTTGGGCCCCCCTTCCCTCAGTGCGTTGTGTGTCTTCTTATGTGGCACAAGGGTCTTTGGGCCTCCTCAGGCTCCTGGGCCCGGTAGCGACTGCTACCTCTGCACCCCCTATAGCTATGCCCATGGCGCTGTGGCATTAGAAGAATTTTGATATCTCTGACTTTTAGTCTAACCAGACTGTCTATTAGGCCTCATGCACACAACGTTGTGTGCACCCGTGGCCGTTTGACTTTCAATGGGTCAGTTGAAAACTCGGAAAATGCACCATTTGTCATCCGCCTCCGTGATCCGTGTATCCTGTCCGTCAAAAAAATATGACCTGTCCTATTTTTTTGACGGACAACGGTTCACGGACTCATTCAAGTCAATGGGTCCGTGAAAGAACACGGATGCACACAAGATTGGCATCCGCGTCCGTGATCCGTGGCCGTAGGTTACTTTCATACAGACGGATCCGAAGATCCGTCTGCAAAAAAACTTTTTCAGAGCTGAGTTTTCACTTCGTGAAAACTCAGATCCGACAGTATATTCTAACACAGAGGCGTTCCCATAGTGATGGGGACGCTTCTAGTTAGAATATACAACGAACTGTGTACATGACTGCCCCCTGCTGCCTGGCAGCACCCGATCTCTTACAAGGGGCTGTGATCCGTACAAATAACCCCTCAGGTGCCGCACCTGAAGGGGTTAATTGTGCGTATCATAGCCCCCTGTAAGAGATCCGGGGCTGCCAGGCAGCAGGGGGCAGACCCCCCTCCCTCCCTAGTTTAAATTTCATTGGTGGCCATTGGTGTCCGGCCGGGAGCTCCTCCTACTGGTAAGTGACAGTTCATTTAGCAATGCGCCGCACAGACCTGTCACTTACCAGTAGGAGGAGCTCCCGGTCAGAGACAGACATCGCAGCAGCCAGCAGGTAAGTATGATGCTTCTACTATTGCTAAGTAACCATGGCAACCAGGACTGCAGTAGCGTCCTGGTTGCCATGGTTACCGATCGGAGCCCCAGCGATTAAACTCTGACTCCTATCGGAACTCCGCTGCCACCAATGATCGGGAGTGGGGGGGGGGGGGAGGCCGCACACTGCCACCAATGTTCTAATTACAATAGAGTGAGGGAGGGGGGGCCGGGGGAGGCCGCACACTGCCACCAATGTTCTAATTACAATAGAGGGAGGGAGGGGGGGCCGGGGGAGGCCGCACACTGCCACCAATGTTCTAATTACAATAGAGGGAGGGAGGGGGGCCGGGGGAGGCCGCACACTTCCACCAATGTTCTTATTACAATAGAGGGAGGGAGGGGGGCCGGGGGAGGCCGCACACTGCCACCAATGTTCTAATTACAATAGAGGGAGGGAGGGGGGCCGGGGGAGGCCGCACACTGCCACCAATGTTCTTATTACAATAGAGGGAGGGAGGGGGGCCGGGGGAGGGGTTAATTGTGCTAAGGGGTTTATTGTGCTGATCACGGCCCCCTGTAAGAGATCGGGTGCTGCCAGGCAGCAGGGGGCAGTCATGTACACAGTTTGTAGTATATTCTAACTAGAAGCGTCCCCATCACCATGGGAACGCCTCTGTGTTAGAATATACTGTCGGATATGAGTTTTCACGATGTAACTCATATCCGACAGTATATTCTAACATAGAGGCGTTCCCATGGTGATGGGGACGCTTCAAGTTAAAATATACCATCGGATTGGAGAAAACTCTGATCCGATGGTATAAAAGGGACTCCAGACTTTATATTGAAAGTCAATGGGGACGGATCCGTTTGCAATTGCACCATATTGTGTCAACGTCAAACGGATCCGTTTGGCTCTGCACGGCCAGGCGGACACCAAAACGACTTTTTTTTCATGTCCGTGGATCCTCCAAAAATCAAGGAAGACCCACGGACGAAAAAACGGTCACAGATCACGGACCAACGGAACCCCGTTTTGCGGACAGTGAAAAAATACTGTCGTGTGCATGAGGCCTTACTCTGTAATTCCTCTAGCGCCGTTCTATGGAAACAGTAAGTTTAACCGCCTCCGGACCGCCTAACGCAGATCTGCGGTCCGGAGGCGGCAGCTCTGCGCAGAGTGACGCATATACGCGTCATCTCGCGAGAGCCGTGAATTCCTGTGAACGCGCGTACACAGGCGCGCGCGTTCACAGGAACGGAAGGTAAGAGACAGGATCTCCAGCCTGCCAGCGGCGATCGTTCGCTGGCAGGCTGGAGATGCGATTTTTTTAACCCCTAACAGGTATATTAGACGCTGTTTTGATAACAGCGTCTAATATACCTGCTACCTGGTCCTCTGGTGGTCCCTTTTGTTTGGATCAACCACCAGAGGAAACAGGTAGCTGTGTAAAGTACCACAAAACACCACTACACTACACCCCCCCCCCTGTCACTTATTAACCCCTTATGAACCCCTGATCACCCCATATAGACTCCCTGTACACCCCTCTGTCATTGATCACCCCCCTGTCATTGATCACCCCCCTGTCAGGCTCCGTTCAGACGTCCGTATGATTTTTACGGATCCACGGATACATGGATCCGCAAGACACATACGGACGTCTGAATGGAGCCTTATAGGGGGGTGATCAATGACAGGAGGGTGATCACCCATAAAGATTCCCTGATCACCCCCTGTCATTGATCACCCCCCTGTCATTGATCACCCCCCTGTAAGGCTCCATTCAGACGTCCGTATGATGTTTACGGATCCATGGATACATGGATCGGATCCGCAAAACACATATGGACGTCTGAATGGAGCCTTACAGGGGGGTGATCAATGACAGGGGGGTGATCACCTTATATACACTCCCTGATCACCCCCTGTCAGGCTCCGTTCAGACGTCCTTATGATTTTTACGGATCCACGGATACATGGATCGGATCCGCAAAACACATACGGACGTCTGAATGGAGCCTTACAGGGGGGTGATCAATGACAGGCGGGTAATCACCCATAAAGATTCCCTAATCACCCCCCTGTCATTGATCACCCCCCTGTAAGGCTCCATTCAGACGTCCGTATGATTTTTACGGATCCACGGATACATGGATCGGATCCGCAAAACACATACGGACGTCTGAATGGAGCCTTACAGGGGGGTGATCAATGACAGGGGGGGGTGATCACCTCATATACACTCCCTGATCACCTCCTGTCATTGATCACCCCCCGTCATTGATCACCCCCATGTCAGGCTCCGTTCAGACGTCCGTACGATTTTACGGATCCATGGATCGGATCCGCAAAACACATACGGACGTCTGAATGGAGCCTTACAGGGGGGGTGATCACCTCATATACACTCCCTGATCACCCCCTGTCATTGATCACCCCCCTGTCATTGATCACCCCCCTGTCATTGATCACCCCCATGTCAGGCTCCGTTCAGACGTCCGTATGATTTTTACGGATCCACGGATACATGGATCGGATCCGCAAAACACATAAGGACGTCTGAATGGAGACTTACAGGGGGGTGATCAATGACAGGGGGGTGATCACCCCATACAGACACCCTGATCACCCCCCTGTCATTGATCACCCCCTGTAAGGCTCCATTTAGACATTTTTTTGGGCACAAGTTAGCGGAAATAGATATTTTATTTTTATTTTATTTTTCTTACAAAGTCTCATATTCCACTAACTTGTGTCAAAAAATAAAATCTCACATGAACACACCATACCCCTCACGGAATCCAAATGCATAAAATTTTTTAGACATTTATATTCCAGACTTCTTCTCACGCTTTCTCCCTAAAATGCCAGGGCAGTATAAATACCCCACATGTGACCCCATTTCGGAAAGAAGACACCCCAAGGTATTCCGTGAGGGGCATATTGAGTCCATGAAAGATTGAAATTTTTGTCCCAAGTTAGCGGAAAGGGAGACTTTGTGAGAAAATACAAAAAAAAATTAATTTCTGCTAACTTGTGCCAAAAAAAAAAAATTCTATGAACTCGCCAGGCCCCTCATTGAATACCTTGGGGTGTCTTCTTTCCAAAGTGGGGTCACATGTGGGGTATTTATACTGCCCACGAAAGCGTGAGAAGAAGTCTGGGATCCAAATGTCTAAAAATGCCCTCCTAAAAGGAATTTGGGCCACTTTGCGCATCTAGGCTGCAAAAAAGTGTCACACATGTGGTATCGCTGTACTCGCTGTATCGCTGGGAAAAGTTGTGTTTTGCCAAGATATTTCTCTCACCCAGCATGGGTATATGTAAAATGACACCCCAAAACACATTCCCCAACTTCTCCTGAGTACGGCGATACCAGATGTGTGACACTTTTTTGCCGCCTAGGTGGGCAAAGGGGCACACATTCCAAAGAGCACCTTTCGGATTTCACAGGTCATTTTTTACACATTTTGATTTCAAACTACTTACCACACATTAGGGCCCCTAGAATGCCAGGGCAGTATAACTACCCCACAAGTGACCCCATTTTGGAAAGAAGACACCCCAAGGTATTCCGTGAGGGGCATGGCAAGTTCCTAGAATTTTTTATTTTTTGTCACAAGTTAGCGGAAAATGATGATTTTTTTTCTTACAAAGTCTCATATTCCACTAACTTGTGACAAAAAATAAAAAATTCTAGGAACTCGCCATGCCCCTCATGGAATATCTTGGGGTGTCTTCTTTCCAAAATGGGTTCACTTGTGGGGTAGTTATACTGCCCTGGCAATTTAGGGGCCCATATGCGTGAGAAGTAGTTTGAAATCAAAATCTGTAAAAAATGGCTGGTGAAATCCTAAAGGTGCTCTTTGGAATGTAGGCCCCTTTGCCCACCTAGGCTACAAAAAAGTGTCACACATCTGGTATCGCCGTACTCAGGAGAAGTTGGGGAATGTGTTTTGGGGCGTCATTTTACATATACCCATGCTGGGTGAGAGAAATATCTTGGCAAAAGACAACATTTCCCATTTTTTTTATACAAAGTTGGCATTTGACCAAGATATTTATCTCACCCAGCATGGGTATATGTAAAATGACACCCCAAAACACATTGCCAAACTTCTCCTGAGTACGGTGATACCAGATGTGTAACTCTTTTTTGCAGCCTAGGTGGGCAAAGATGCACACATTCCAAAGAGCACCATTCGGATTTCACCGGTCATTTTTTACAGATTTTGATTGCAAACTACTTCTCAAGAGTATGGGCCACTAAAATGCCAGGGCAGTATAACTACCCCCCAAGTGACCCCATTTTGGGAAGAAGACACCTCAGGGTATTCCGTGAGGGGCATGGCGAGTTCCTAGAATTTTTTATTTTTTGTCACAAGTTAGTGGAATATGAGACTTTGTAAGAAAAAAATAAAATAAAAAATAAAACATCATTTTCCGCTAACTTGTGACAAAAAATAAAAAGTTCTATGAACTCACTATGCTTATCAGTGAATACCTTAGGGTGTCTAGTTTCCGAAATGGGGTCATTTGTGGGGGTTTTCTACTGTCTGGGCATTGTAGAACCTCAGGAAACATGACAGGTGCTCAGAAAGTCAGAGCTGTTTCAAAAAGCGGAAATTCACATTTTTGTACCATAGTTTGTAAACGCTATAACTTTTACCCAAACCATTATTTTTTTTTACCCAAACATTTTTTTTTAATCAAAGACATGTAGAACAATAAATTTAGCGAAAAATGTATATATGGATGTCGGTTTTTTTGCAAAATTTTACAACTTAAAGTGAAAAATGTCATTTTTTTGCAAAAAAATTGTTAAATTTCGATTAATAACAAAAAAAGTTAAAATGTCCGCAGCAATGAAATACCACCAAGTTGCATGACCGAGCAATAAACGGTGAAAGTAGTGTAGTGCAGAAGTGTAAAAAGTGGCCTGGTCATTAAGGGGGTTTTAGCTAGCGGGGTTGAAGTGGTTAAAGAGCACACCAAATGCTTGAAATAACTTCTTTATGACCTTCAACTTTTCTTCATATAACACTGTCGCCACCGCAACAAAACACGTGTTGAATAAAGTATCGCAAAATGGCGGTATGCATAAGATGGTGGTTCAACTGTTCAATCTTGTCATTCAACAAAAAATGGTGGATGTATTTTTCTCTTGAGTATCTGTACTCAAGAGAAAAGTATCTGTACTCAAGTATATTTGAGGTCTAACTAATAGTTCATTTGCTGAATTAGGTCACAATTTGCAGTATGCAGTTAGCAGTAACTATTTGCAGATTGGTTGAGTATGATCTGGTATGGTTTTATGCAATTTGGATTGCAATATGGAATTTGAATTTGGATTGTGAACTTTGTATTTTGCAATTGAATTTATGGTTTGATGGAACTATTTTGGCCTCTTACTTCCATAAAACACAGCTCTTAGTGTAGTGTGTGTCTGTTCTGCTCCTCTTTCTGGTGTAATTATTCAAGCAGCTCCTGCTAGGGGAATTTCCCACACAGGCTGTGCGTGAGGCTGGCTGTGATTGGTCAAAACTCCTGCTGTGTGTGAGGCTGGCTGTGATTGGTCAAGACTCCTGCCCAGCAACAACAGTTTAACTCTATGCTTTCTGTTGTTTCTGCTGTGTCATTGAGCTTATCTCACATCCATATAATGAATCTTAAAGGCATATTATCTCCATCTTCTGTGAACACAATATATAACAGTTATATGACATCCAAACATGAAGTCACTGTAAATAACTCTGTATTTGTCTTTAACACACAAACATAGGAGCTGTATTAAGGTTATTGGCAGGTCTAGCTAAATAAACATATAAGCTATATTAGCAACCTAGGACAGGTCTTAATTGGCCAGCTACACTCCCACAAAAATTGCCTATAATTCTATGTTCTTAGTGGTAGGACTTGAACATGAATTTGAGGAATTTTCCATCAAGTTCTCAACTTCCAAGTGTCTTTTATCACTCTCAAGTAGAACAACTAACTTCTGTATAGGAGGTTCCAACTTGAGTGGAGTAGTGAGACGTTTTCCTTTTTTGTCAGGTTTTGAGTGTCCTATTTATAACAACACTCTAGTTTGTCTTCATCCTTTTGAACTTCTAGAACTGCTAGATAATTCTTCTTCTTTCACTAACACTATGTCACCAACTTCAAGGAATGGGTCCGCAACCGTGATGCGGGGTGCACATGGCTGGCGGCTGTGGATTGCCGATCCGTTCTTTGCTGGCCACAATATGGCCACGGCCGCCCAACAGCCGCGTGCATAAGGCCTCACATTTTTTTGATAATCGTTGTAAGAGTTATAATAGATGCAGTGGATATAGATACTATATACAGCAGTGGTGAAAAAAACAAGAGAACGGAGCTCATAGTACCAAAAGTAAAAATATATATTTTATTGTAACATGAGTAAAAAAAAATTATATGTAAAGAAACAAGTAAATAATATGCCATTAAAAAGTGAATGAGAGCAGAAAAAAAGCGCCACCCTGGGATAGCACATGTGTCAGTTGTAAAATATATATATATATGGATCAATGGAAAATACATGGTACAGTGACCAGCCAATGACCAGGGAACAGTATAATAACCTTGATGCACAGGTGAGTCAACAGTCAAAAATGAACCTACACGGCAATAGAGCAGGGTTTGTATTGCAAGTGCAACATGGAGAGCAGAAAACAAACCACAGTGAGGCCAGGTATAAAATATGCCATGAATCTAATGCCGTATAGGTAGGAGGAGAACGGAGACTCACCTGAAAAAGACTGTGTGCTATGTCACCCAGGATGACGCTACCCCATCATGTTACAATAAAATAAATATTTTTACTTTTGGTACTATGAGCTCCGTTCTCTTGTTTTTTCGCTATTTTACTCGGGAGCTTGTACCGGGTTACAAATTATGGGTGTCCTTTGTGGCTATATTAGGTGGGCACTGTTTTCCATTCCCCTTTGGGACACCCTTGGTCTTTTTTGTTTTTCTATATACAGCAGTGTGCTGATATGTGTGGTACTCAGTATAAACTACGGTACACCTTGTATGTCAAATGGAGTTCCAGCGTGTGCTCACGTCGCACAACAGTCGGTGAGCTGGTAATTTCAAGCGCTGCTGCAGCCTTCACAGACCAGCCAAAGCTGTCGGTGACTTGCGGAAATGTGCACACACGCAGCACACTTTCAACAGTAGCTCAGGCAGATTGGGGTATGTTTTTAGAAACCACTGACCCCACAAGGTTGAATACGTGGGCAAGGCATGGGATGTGTCTAAGGTTGCCCAGCTCCAAAGCCGCTAAGTTACGGCCATTATCAGACACAACCATGCCTGGTTCTAGGTTGAGTGGCTAGAGCCACACCTCAGTCTGGTCTCTTATCCCCTGCCACATCTCTACGACAGGTGCTGTTTGTCACCTAGGCAGATCAGCTTCATCACAGCCTTTTGCCGCTTCCCCACTGCTGTGCTACACTGCTTCCAGCTACCGACTGATGACTGGCTGGTGCTGCACGCGGACACTTCGGAGGTGGAAGTGGAGGAGGAGGCAGAGGAGGGGAAGTGGGGGTTGGATCCACTAACGTAGGTGGTGGCGGAAACCCTGATGGAATTGGGGCCCGCAACCCTTGGCGTCTTTCCAGGGTACGAGTCGCTCCCAGCCTCCGCAACATTCACGCAGTGTGCCATCAGGGAAATGTAGCATCCCTGGCCGAAAGCACTTGTCCATGTGTCCGTGGTTAAGTGGACCTTCCCAGTAACTGCGTTGGTCAGGGGACGTGTGATGTTAAGGGACACATGTTGGTGTAAGTCTGGCACGGCACACCTTGAAAAATAGTGGCGGCTTGAGACTGAGTAACGAGGGACGGCCACCGACATCAGGGTGCAGAAGGCCTCAGTGTCCACAAGCCTAAATGGCAACCTTTCCAGGGCCAGTAATTTGGAAAGCTGTGCATTTAGTGTTATGACCTGTGGGTGGGTGGTAGGATATTTGCGCTTGCGTTCAAATGCCTGGGGTAATGACATTTGGACGCTGCACTGGGACAGGGAAGTGGATGTGGTCGCGAAGGTCCAGGTGCAGGGCGAGAGGCATCCGGGCCTGCGTCTTGGACAGGGAATTGGCCAGCACGTAACACAGGGGAAGAGGCAGCAGTGGTATGACCCGCAAACAGAGATTTGGGACCCAGGCGTTCGGCCCACCTATTAGGGTGCTGTAATGCCATGTGGCAGACCATGCTGGTGGTGGTGAGGTTGCTAGTGTTCACGCCTCGGGTCATTTTGGTGTGGCACAGGTTGCAAACTACTTGTAACGTGGTGCCGAAGCCGCACTCGGTCTCCCATAAGTCGCAGACCTGCTGCTTAGCTTCGGGAGCGAGGATCTGTGTTTGACCTCGTTCCCAGGGCTGCTTTGCTAGCTGGGAGGTTCCCTGCTCCTAGGTCTGCCTTGAGCGCCGAGCTGATCACTCGGTGCTCGACTGGTCGGACTGTCGGTCATGTGACTCTGGCCACGTCACATGACCCTCACTCCCCACTATAAATACAGGCAGCCTGCTGGCCACAGGTTGCCTGTTAATTTCTAGGTTCCTGTCTATTTGTTGGACTACTGAATACTCACCTGATCCTGTTCCCTGACGATCCTTTGCCTGCTCCTCCTGTACTGCGCATCCGTCCTGGTATTGTGACCTCGGCTCCCACCTGACTACTCTTTGCGGACTCCTCTGGTACCTCTCTACTCTCCTGGTATTTGACCCCAGCTTCTCCTGACCAATCTTTGCTTAACCCTTTGTACTGCGTAGCTCTCTTGGTTCTGACCCGGTCCGTTCACGTTCCGTATTTTGTCTTGTCTGTCTTCCCTGCACATATCCTAAGTAGGGGACTGTCGTCCAGTTGTCCCCTGTCATCAGGACTCGTGAGGCAAGTAGGCAGGGCCAGGGGTGAGGTTGGAGCGCAGTGGTCACTATCCTTCCCCCTGTGTGTGTGTGGACGTGACCGTTACACTACTATTCTTTTGTCGTCCACTCTTTCCACAAAAAATCACCATACTGCCGAACACCTACCCCTTGGCAAGGGAGATTTACGCAAGGGGGTGCTCCGTGGAACAGTTGCGGGCCTGTTCATTGGTGCCCGCCTTCTATCTTTTGCCACACCACTGCCTCTTCCAGCCTGTTGCAGTGCTGCAGATCCCTCCCCCTCTGTTCTTTGTTGACCTAACCACAACCTCAGTGATTGACACTGTGTATCATCCTCTTCCTACTGTTTTCCTCTTTAAAACAGTAATTGTGGTTGAGTCATTGGCAACTGTGTCTCATCATCATCCACCTCATTAAACACTAATTGCCGTTCCCCAGCGTCATGTTCTTGTGACTCTGGATGCTCAAGAGGTTAGGAATTAGGGCACAAGATCTTCGGTCCCTCTTCAAGCGTGCTTGGTGAGAGGGCCAAATCCTTTAATGGAGATGCAAAGAGGTCCTCGGGATATCCGAGTGTGGGATCACTTGTTTGACCAAACTGTAAATGGTGCGAGGAAGAAGGATCAGGGTGAGTGAGGATTGTGTGGACCAGACTCCAGGCTACTGAGACTGGACTTGGTGGAAGACAGGGTGGTGCTTTACCGACTGGAAGCCCTATCTGCTGCAATCCAACCGACCACCTGCTTGCACAGGGCTGACTTCAAGAGTGATCTCCTGCGCCGCCCTGCAAACTGGGACATGAAGATAGGTATGATTGTTTTTCTTGTGCTCTGGCATGATTGTTTTTCTTGTGCTCTGGCAGCAGGCACAGTTTCAACGCGCCCAGGGTCACAGCATCTGGGTGCACCATCAGCATCATGGCCACTTCCCCGTCCCTTAATGCTCGCCTTCTTAATATTAAATGTTATATGTTATAAGGGACCGTTTTTAGGAAAAATGTGGATAAATTATGGAAAAATTTGCTAATATTTTTCCCAATATCTGGGCCTGACACACACACGCTATTGCAGCACAGATGTAACAATTCACTGCAGACACAATTTATAGGCAAAGTGTGGATAAATTATGAAAAAAATATAATTGTTTTCGCTAATATTTTTCCCAATATCTGGCCCTGACACACACACACTATTGCAGCACAGATGTAACAATTCACTGCAGGGACCATTTATAGGACAATTATGGAAAAATATATTTGTTGTCAGTAATATTTTTCCCAATATCTGGCCGTGGCACACAGAAGCTATTGCAGCACAAATGTGACAATTCACTGCAGGGACCGTTTATAGGAAAAATGTGGATAAATTATGTAAAAAATATGTTTTCGCTAATATTTTTCCCAATATCTGGCCCTGACACGCACACACACTATTGCAGAACAAATGTAACAATTTCTGTCAGGTACCGTTTATAGGACAATTATGTAAAAAATATATTTGTTGTCAGTAATATTTTTTCCAATATCTGGGCCTGACGGACACACCCTATTGCAGCAAAATGTGACAATTCACTGCAGGGACCGTTTATAGATAAAATGTTGATAAATTATGGAAATAATATAATTGTTTTCAATAATATTCTTCCTATCTCTGCTCCTGACACACAGAAGGTAATGCTGAACAGATGTCACAAGTCACTGCAGACACCCTCTATCGAAAAAGTATTGCAAAGTATGGGAAAAAATTTTTTTGCTGGATATATTATATTGCTGCCAGCCTGCCACCACACACAATAGTCCTTAAAAGGACTTTTGGGTCTTTGAAACGTTTTTCTATTGAATATATTGCGATCACACTCTCTACACTATCTGTCCCTTCTAATCGCAGCTCTCCGTGACTCACAATGAGCCGAACCCGCGTAATCGGGTGCTATATAGCACCCGATAACGTGTTCCAGCCAGCCAATCACTGTAATGCCAGTAGCCAACATGGTTACTGGTATTACAGAGATGGCAGTACTTACCTGCACGTTTATTGGCTGCTTAGCAGCCGGGAAACGTGCGGGAAGGAGACTCGAGCATGTCACTCGAACACATGCAGTACTCGGCCGAGTACCGCCATGTGCCGAGCATAACGATGCTCTAGCCGAACAGGTATTTGGCTGACCATGCTCGCTCGACACTACTGTATATACTATATGCAACGGCTGGGCCCAGCGCCTGAGGGATCCCTTGCCCCTTAGGAGGTTTCTACGAAATATGACCCTCTTATAGAGCAAGTAAACGTGATGCCAGTTAAGCAACGAGGATGTGGAGTCTCCTTTGTAGATGGTAATGTTGGTACCCAGTGTAGGAAGGCCAAAGTGGTGTTGAATAGGTAACAATATCCCTGGAGATGTTGTGTAGCACTTTTGTCACGGTGCTCCTACCTGAATACTGTTGGATCCCAGATGTGGTCCACCGAAGCAGTACAAAAGGGGATGAAGAACTTGGATGGGGTAGAACAAAGTTGAGTCCAAACTTGGTAAAAATTGAACAGTCGCTATTACTTGGCATAAAAGGTAATCCATACAGTTTCCAGACTTTATCGTGGTTTCCAATCGTTTTCAGCAGGCAAATGGCAGGCAAATACTTCTGAAAAAAAATCTTAGTCTGCTGTGCTGTAGCTTCCTCAGCTCTGCTATGTTAGCAATAGTAGTAGTCTCTTTCTGTATGTATTCCTAGGAACTTGTTGTCCTGGTATTTAGTACCTCAAGCTTCGGCTCAGCTTGGGTGAAGGCAATGCAAGCCCAAGGAGGGGACATGCACAACTATATAGTCCTTTGCAGGCAGAACCTGCAGGCCCAGAAGAGCAGGCAATGCTCTGCTGGTCTGTACACAACCTATCCCTTGGGAGGGTGGACTAGAACTCTCTGCAGGCTCGCCCAGGAGGGCCGAAATTCTGCTGCTTCCCCTTACAGGGGCTAAGCTAGACTCCCACTAACACTAAACTCCTCCTCTCCTTCTCCCTCTAGAGGGAGAGAGAGAATGGACAATCCAGTCCATTCCCTGCTAATAGCACTGCCAAGTTTTGCTGACACCTTGTGGCAACCTGGCACATTACATGAACATAACAATTACTTGGAGTAAATATGCACATTATCAGAAGATGACATAAATTACATTGGATGACAGGTATTAGCACATAGGAAATGGTAGCAAGGTGTCAAAAGGAGTGGTAATGGCACTCTGGGTCATTACATATATACCTGTACACACTTCTTCTTTTATTCCTTGTATCTGACATATCAATACACTGCTTTATATACTATATATCTGTACATACTGCGTCTATTATACCTCGTACCTGACGTAACGGTACTCTATGTGTATACTATGTGTCAGGTATAATAGATTCAGTAGGTACAGATATATGTGGACAGTCATATATTATGGTCACTGTGTGAGGTACATGAGGTTTTGGGGGTTGTAATTAAGGTTACGGTCAGGGTTAGGGCACATAAAGAGAATAGGGGAGGGCAGTCTATACTTACCTGTTCCGGCACAATCCCACAATGCAGCGATGCAGACCTGGCCTCCTCTGGCGGGTCTGCTCCTGTGGAATGTTGCATGCGACGCGAGTGCTTGCACACCCTACCTCACATCGATGCTCCTGGAATAGGATGGCAGGGAACCAGTGGTTCACTTGTCCGGCCAGCACTTCTGCATGGTTACTTGTACCTGCATCCAGTGGACACAGATACAATTGAGTTCAGGGGCCGCACAGAAACCGGCCGCCTTGAACATTTACCAGCCCAGGGGGTATGTGTACCCTTACCCCCCGGCCCAGCTCGCCCCTGTGGTAGATATTGTTTACTGCAGTATATTGACTGCTGGTACAAATTGGTGTGTACAGTATATTGACTGCTGGTAGATATTGGTATGTGCTGTATATTCACTGCTGGTAGGTATTGGTATGTGCTGTATATTCACTGTTGGTAGGTATTGGTGTGTACAGTATATTGACTGCTGGTAGATATTGGTATGTGCTGTATATTCACTGCTGGTAGGTATTGGTGTGTGCAGTATACTGACTGTTGGCAGATATCGGTATGTGCTGTATATTGAATGCTTGAACATAGTGGTGTATGTGGTACATTGACTGCTTGTAGATATTAGTATGTGCGGTATATTGACTGCTGGAATATATTGGCATGTGTAGTATATTTGTAGTGTCCCACTAGGTAGGAGTGGGCACTACACAAGGGTCAATTGGGTAGCGTGTACTTCTACTCACAAGGGACAGTGATATTGTATTGATCTATGCATTTAATGTAATTTACTGTGTGTTTTACATGCAATGGTTTTCCCTGTTATATGCTTTGCAGGCCTAGTGGGGTGTAATTTAGCCTCCCAGACACTAGAGGGAAATAGGGAGCCCCTAGTATAAATGTCCAGGCCCAGACAGGGAGGGGTTAGGTCATAGTCAGGAGTCTGTGGAGACAGAAGTGAGAAGGCACCAGCCCAGGATATGCTGAGGGCCTCCTCCTGACATGCAGCTGGATAGTCCTGGTTTCTAGCTGCACCAGGAGGCTAGATGGAGTACAGCCTGCTTGGAGACCGTGGTGTATTCCAGGGGACTAGAGGAGTTACCTCGTCAGCCTGAAGCTCCTGAGGCTAAGGATAGCTCAGTTGAGACACCCCAGTAGTAGGACAGCACCTCCTGGGAGAAACCTGCAGTCACCTGTCAGCGGAAGCAGAGAGATACAGCTAGGAAGCAAAGGTATTTGTAACCTTAAGCAAGCGCTAATACTGGAGGAAGGAATTCTTACCAAGGATTTAAGCCAGCGAATAGGCATCCGGGCCTTGGGATCCAGCCAGCTAGAATAGCTGTGGGGATAGAGCAGCATAGCACTGCCAAGCATTAATTATATACCCTCCAAGTATCTTGCAAGATTGCAAGCTACTGTGATATCAACCTGCTGTGATATAAACCTGCTGTGCTTTTGGAACTGTAAAGGACTGTATTAACCTCTTCTGTACTTGATGTATAAAGTTGGACTGTTAAGTAAAGCAACGTTTGGTTCACTATACCACCTGTGTACCTCACTTATTCCAACTATAAATCGGTGTGCCACCGTCACAGGCACTGGCGTCACGAACCTTAAAGGGACCTTGCCCCAGGCACTCAAAATACCCGTAACATCCAGGGCACCTCATCCACCATCAGGCCTGGTCCCTACATACAGAGTGTGCCCCAGAGGAACCGTGTCTACCTCTCCTTCACTGCCACGCGCCTGCCCAGGGTTCTCCAATACAGTGAGCAACCCTCGATTGCCCATTTACCGTGACCTCACTTCGCTATACCCTGCAGGTCTGGCGTGTTGCATATTCTCTGCTGGTAGATATTAGTATGTATAGTATATTCACTGCTGGTAGATATTGGTATGTGCTGTATATTCACTGCTGGTAGATATTGGTATGTGCTGTATATTCACTGCTGGTAGATATTGGTATGTGTAGTATATTCACTGCTGGTAGATATTGGTATGTATAGTATATTCACTGCTGGTAGATATTGGTATGTATAGTATATTCACTGCTGGTAGATATTGGTATGTGTAGTATATTCACTGCTGGTAGATATTGGTATGTATAGTATATTCACTGCTGGTAGATATTGGTATGTGTAGTATATTCACTGCTGGTAGATATTGGTATGTGTAGTATATTCACTGCTGGTAGATATTGGTATGTGTAGTATATTCACTGCTGGTAGATATTGGTATGTGTAGTATATTCACTGCTGGTAGATATTGGTATGTGTAGTATATTCACTGCTGGTAGATATTGGTATGTGCTGTATATTCACTGCTGGTAGATATTAGTATGTGCTGTATATTCACTGCTGGTAGATATTGGTATGTGCTGTATATTCACTGCTGGTAGATATTGGTATGTGCTGTATATTCACTGCTGGTAGATATTGGTATGTGTAGTATATTCACTGCTGGTAGATATTGGTATGTGTAGTATATTCACTGCTGGTAGATATTGGTATGTGCTGTATATTCACTGCTGGTAGATATTAGTATGTGCTGTATATTCACTGCTGGTAGATATTGGTATGTGCTGTATATTCACTGCTGGTAGATATTGGTATGTTTATTCACTGCCGGTATATATTTATGTGTGTGGTATATTCAGTTGGCTACTTGGCTTTTTACCTTTGGGGGTTGGGGCACCATTTCAATTTTAGCCTCAGGAAGCTGAAAAGCTAGAATCGGCCCTGCAACATCTAACCTCACGGGCACCCCAGCTACCACCCAAAAATATATAATAAATAAGAAAATCCATATAAAAACGACATCTTTTTCCTTGGATAAAACTTTTTTCAATGGCAAAAATAAAATCTCTTCCACGTGGTATTACCGCATCCATAACGAACCACACTACACAATTATCATGTAATTTATCCCATACAGAGAATGTTGCAAAAAAAAACAAAAAAAACTCAATGGCAGTATTGCTGATTTTTTCTACCCCCCTCCCAGATAGTTAGGGCTTTTGTACATGGGCGAATCCATTGCGGGAATCGCGCTCGTGTGTGAGTGTGATTTACAGGAGCGGCGCAGGCATTATACTGATTTATAATGCTGTCTGCTTGACCTTCCTTCTACAATATGATCCTGTAGCAATAAGGTCATACAGAGGCACAAAGCATTATAAATCAGTATCATGCCTGCGCTCCTGCAAGTCCAGAACGGAGGGTCACGCTCACACACAGGGCGTGATTCCCACAATTGACTCGCTCAGTTTGAAGCAGCCCTTAACCACCTCCCGACCGCCTAACGCACCGATGCGTCCGGGAGGTGGTTGATTTGTTCCTCCTGGACGCATCGGCGCGTCATCTTGCGAGACGCGAGATTACGTCACAGCCGACCCGCGCATGCGCATCGCGGGCCGGCATTTTGCAGCAGAGTATTTCGTCAGCAGCCTGCCGGCCACGATCATTGGCTGGCAGGTTGCTGATTTTTAAAAAATCCAATCAGCAGCCATTTAACCCATCATATTAGTAAATATGATGTGGTTATATGGCTGCTGTGCTCCTCTGCTCCTTCTTTTGGTCGGTTGGTTCCAGCAGAGGAGCACACATCACTGTGAGTACCCACTACACCACACTTAGCCCCCAGATCACCCCTATTAACCCTTTGATCACCCCTTTGATCGCCCCTGTCAATCACAAGTGAAAAGAAAAAAGTGATCAGTGCAAACTGTCACTTTTTTTTTTCACTGGTATTGACTGTTAGGTTTTAGTATAGTTTAGGCCCCTTGGTTAGGTAGTTTAGGGATCGGTTAGCGCCCAGCCCACCGCACCACAGTCCGCTATTCGCTGATTAGCGTATCGCTAATCAGCATTTGTACTTTTATAGTATCTGGAAGTGATCAAAACTGATCACGGTCAGATCTATAATTGTATTAGTGTCACTTTAGTTCTCCCTCCACCCAAAACGCAGTGTTTGCCCGATCAGGCCTGATCGGTCGCCCACACGTGCGTTCGCCCACGCCCGCCCCACCGCAGTGCAAAAAAAAATTTTTTTTTGATCGCTGCACATTCACTTTACACGCACTGCGGCGATAAAAAAATCAGTTTTGATATTTTTTATCAACCGCAGCAGCCTCCGGTACTTCGCTAGCCTCCCCTTTGTAAGACAGGCTTGCTTTTTTTTTCTTGGGTAGTCTCAGGGAATACCCCTAAATTTAGTTGCCCACATGTCAAACAGGGGGTATTCCTCTGAAGAGGCCTACAGGCTTCTGACCCAGTCGGATGAGGAGTGGGAACCCTCGTCTGATGAATCCAGCGGGTCAGAATACGAACCTGTAGAAAGCAGTGGCAGTCTGACCCAAAGTTCGGACGAGGAGGCTGAGGTCCCTGATAGCAGCAGGCGTACCCGGCCCCGTGTCGCTAGACCGCAGGTTGCGCAGGATCCGCTTCAAGAGCAGCAGAGTGGGGCTGGTGCTGTCGGATTACGTGGTGAGGCATACACCAGCAGCCCAGCCCTTCCTGGACCTAGTACCAGCACTGCCGTAGAACATGGTGAAGTAGCGAGCACCAGAAGGGCAGTTGAAGCTGGTACGGTGGCACGTGCAGTAGTGACCCCGTCGCAGCCACCACAAAGACGTGCCCGTAGAGCCCCTAGAATCCCAGAGGTGCTGGCAAACCCTGATTGGCAGTCCCCAACTTCAGCCGCACCTGTAGTTCCCCCTTTCACCGCCCAGTCTGGAGTTCGGGTTGAAACAGCTCAGATCGGTTCGGCCCTGGGATTTTTTGAGCTGTTCTTGACTGCGGAGCTCTTGGACATAGTTGTGGCAGAGACAAACCGGTATGCCACACAATTTATAACCGCCAACCCGGGAAGCTATTATGCCCAGCCTTTCCGGTGGAAACCAGTCCAAGTTTCCAAAATTAAAACTTTTCTGGGCCTCCTCCTCAACATGGGCCTGACAAAAAAGCATGAATTGCGGTCATATTGGTCCACGAACCCGATTCATCACATGCCCATGTTCTCTGCTGCTATGTCCAGGACACGATTTGAGACCATCCTGCGTTTCCTGCACTTTAGTGACAACACCACCTCCCGTCCCAGAGGCCACCCTGCTTTTGACCGGCTCCACAAAATTCGGCCCCTCATAGACCATTTCAACCTGAAATTTGCAGATATGTATACCCCAGAGCAAAACATCTGCGTAGACGAGTCCCTTATACATTTTACCGGGCGCCTTGGCTTCAAACAATACATCCCAAGCAAGCGCGCCCGGTATGGGGTCAAATTGTATAAGCTCTGTGAAAGGGCCACAGGCTATACACACAAATTTCGTGTCTATGAGGGAAAAGATCAGACCCTGGAGCCGGTCGGTTGCCCTGACTACCTGGGGAGCAGTGGGAAGACAGTTTGGGACTTGGTGTCACCCTTATTCGGCAAGGGGTACCATCTTTATGTGGACAATTTTTACACAAGTGTGGCCCTCTTTAGGCATTTGTTTCTAGAACGGATTGGCGCCTGTGGTACCGCGCGAACTAGTCGCGTGGGCTTCCCCCAACGGCTCGTTAGCACCCGTCTTGCAAGGGGGCAGAGGGCCGCACTGTGTAACGAAGAACTGCTCGCGGTGAAATGGAGAGACAAGTGTGACGTTTACATGCTCTCCTCCATTCACGCAGACACGACAATACAAATTGAGCGAGCAACCCGTGTCATTGAAAAGCCCCTCTCAGTCCACGACTATAACCTTTACATGGGAGGGGTGGACTTCAATGACCAGATGTTGTCTCCGTATTTAGTTTCCCGCAGAACCAGACGCTGGTATAAGAAGGTGTCTGTATATTTAATTCAATTGGCTGCATATAATAGTTTTGTTCTCTACAGTAAGGCTGGGAGAACTGGATCCTTCCTCAAATTTCAGGAAGAGATCATCGAGAACCTCCTGTATCCAGGAGGTTCCGTGGCCCCATCCACCAGTGTAGTTAGCCGTCTACACGAGCGACATTTCCCCAATGTCGTTGCTGGTACCTCAACCCACCCGTCACCCCGAAAAAGATGTCGTGTCTGTAGCAGGAGTGGAATAAGGCGTGACACCCGCTATTTCTGTCCTGACTGTCCTGACCACCCTGCCCTATGCTTAGGGGAGTGTTTCCGGAAGTACCACACACAGGTACACCTAGCATAGGGATCATCTCACCAGGACAGGCACACAGGGCTATTAGGGCCCATTCACTCACAGCTGCTGCAAACGTCTCCTTTCACATGGGACAAAGTGCATAACGCACTTCGCCACATCTTTGGGCGATTTGCGCTTTGCACATTGACCCATGGGGAAGGAGAGGTTTGTTCTATAAAGGTAAGCAAACACGTTAATGTTTAGTTCAAAAAGTTAAAGTTTACATGTTCTGTTCCAAAGTTAATAAAATTATTGCGTTGTGGCCTGTTTTTTTTTTTTTTTTTTTACCTTCTGACAGAAGCATTGCGCTGCTGTCAGATTACACGCAAGTCAGTGTATGCGGCGCTGCAAGACGGGATTTTCTCCTCTGCAGTGACAGATACGTTTGCCAAGGCATACGAGCTGAGGAGGAGGCGGCGTTCCTATGCTTTGGCAAACACTTTGTATATATATAAAAAAAATATAAAAAAATCCCGGCAATGATTTATTCATCCACATCGATTGATGCGAATGGAGAAATCTGGTTTGCCAGGGCATACGAGCTAAGTGGGTATGGATGTAGGGCGGAGCTCCTATGTCCTGGCAGACGCCTTTCCCCTCCATTATTTTTTTTTTGCCAGAGATTTTTTCATCCACATTGATCGATGCGAATGAAGAAATCTGTGCCGTTCATTTTTTTCTTTCAGCCCAGAGGCTGAACGGAAAAAAAAATCTCATTACCTGTATGCTCAATATAAGGAGAATAGCAGAAACTCCTAATGCTGGCCATACATGTAATGATTGCGGAGACCCTCAAATGCCAGGGCAGTACAAACACCCCACAAATTACCCCATTTTGGAAAGAAGACACCCCAAGGTATTCGCTGAGGGGCATATTGAGTCCATGAAAGATTGAAATTTTTGTCCTAAGTTAGCGGAAAGTGAGACTTTGTGAGAAAAAAATAAAATAAAATCAATTTCCGCTAACTTATGCGAAAAAAAAAAAAATTCTATGAACTTGCCAGGCCCCTCATTGGATACCTTGGGGTGTCTTCTTTCCAAAGTGGGGTCACATGTGGGGTATTTATACTGCCCATGCTTTTTAGGAGCCCTAAAGCGTGAGAAGAAGTCTGGGATCCAAATGTCTAAAAATGCCCTCCTAAAAGGAATATGTGCCCCTTTGCCCACCTTGGCATCAAAAAAGTGTCACACATCTGGTATCGCCGTACTCAGAAGAAGTTGGGGAATGTGTTTTGGGGTGTCATTTTACATATACCCATGCTGGGTGAGATAAATATCTTGGTCAAATGCCAACTTTGTATAAAAAAATGGGAAAAGTTGTCTTTTGCCAAGATATTTCTCTCACCCAGCATGGGTATATGTAAAATGACACCCCAAAACACATTCCCCAACTTCTCCTGAGTACGGCGATACCAGATGTGTGACACTTTTTTGATGCCAAGGTGGGCAAAGGGGCACATATTCCAAAGTGCGCCTTTCGGATTTCGCAGGCCATTTTTTACACATTTTGATTGCAAAGTTCTTCTCACACATATGGGCCCCTAAATTGCCAGGGCAGTATAACTACGCCACAAGTGACCCCATTTTGGAAAGAAGACACCCCAAGGTATTCCGTGAGGGGCATGGCGAGTTCCTAGAATTTTTTATTTTTTGTCGCAAGTTAGTGGAATATGAGACTTTGTAAGAAAAAAAAAAATAATCATCATCATTTTCCGCTAACTTGTGACAAAAAATAAAAAGTTTTATGAACTCACTATGCCCATCAGCGAATACCTTAGGGTGTCTACTTTCCGAAATGGGGTCATTTGTGGGGTTTTTCTACTGTTTGGGCATTGTAGAACCTCAGGAATCATGACAGGTGCTCAGAAAATCAGAGCTGTTTCAAAAAGCGGAAATTCACATTTTTGTACCATAGTTTGTAAACGCTATAACTTTTGCCCAAACATTTTTTTTTTATCAAAGACATGTAGAACAATAAATTTGGCGAAAAATTTATATATGGATGTCGTTTTTTTTGCTAAATTTTACAGCTGAAAGTGAAAAATGTCTTATTTTTGCAAAAAAAATCGTTACATTTTGATTAATAACAAAAAAAGTAAAAATGTCAGCAGCAATAAAATACCACCAAATGAAAGCTCCATTAGTGAGAAGAAAAGGAGGTAAAATTCATTTGGGTGGTAAGTTGCATGACCGAGCGATAAACGGTGAAACTAGTGTAGTGCCGAAGTGTAAAAAGTGCTCTGGTCATGAAGGGGGTTTCAGCTAGCGGGGCTGAAGTGGTTAATGGGAACCTGTCACCTCCAAGTGATATAAAACTGCCAGCATTACCTTATAGCAGCCCCCAGTCTGTTATTGATCATGTGTGTGAGCCAGAGGTTCGATAATCCATACTTGAGAAAAACAATTTTTTAATCTCCATGAGCGATATGTTTCCTGTGAGCTTGAAGTCAAGGGGGCAGCGGCCTCCTTGCTTCAAGTCAAGTAAAGCCCGCCTCTTACCCGTCCCCTCTTGACTGTGATTTACATATTTTCTATTCGTTTGGATCGGGCAAGTCTGGCGCCTGCGCGGTGCGCCCCTTGTGACTACATAATTCCGTCTCGGGGTTCTGCAGTCAGCCGGGCATAATTTTCTCACTGCCCATGCACCGGCAAGAATCAGTGTGAGTGCTCGCGCCGGCGAGGTATATTCACAGCACGAGCGTGATCACTGGCTTGAGTTCTTCTGCTCCTGCAACCAGTGATCACGCTTGCGCTGTGAATATACCTCACCGGCGCCAGCGCACACACTGATTCTTGCTGCCGTGCGCACAGAGAAAATTATGCCCGGCTGACTGCGGGAGCCGGAGACGGGATCGTGCAGTCACAATGGGCGCACCGCGCAGGCGCCAGACTTGCGCGATCCGAAGGAATAGAAAATATATAAATCAAAGTCAAGAGGGGACGGGTAAGAGGCAGGCTTTGCTTGACTTCAATCTCACAGGAAACAGAGCGCTCATGGAGATTAAAAAAGCGTTTTTCTCAAGTATGGATTATCGAACCTCTGGCTCACACACATGATCAATAACAGACTGGGGGCTGCTATAAGGTAATGCTGGCAGTTTTATATCACTTTTGGAGGTGACAGGTTCCCTTTAATAAAAGTTAATCAGTAAGTTATGTGTAACCGCAAAATGATAACATTAAAAACTAGAACTTGTCCTGCAAAATGCAAGCCCCCATATGGCTACATCAACAGAAAAATAATAAAGTTATAGTTCTTGAAAGAAAAAAAAAAAAGAAAAAAAAATATTGCTTGGTCTGTAACAGTCTGGTCACTAAGTGGTTAATGGTGATGTAACAATTGCAGCTGCTTCTGAGGATGATGTCACAACAGAGTTCTAGTCCTAAAGTTCCCATAGATGATTTATTCCCATTTTGCGCTAGATAGTTGATCGGTGTGTATCCTATCGCTCGCAATTTTTTGGCTATTTCTTTGCTTTCTGGAAATAACATCTGGACCAGGACGTTACTGTCTGACTGACAGGTAAGGCGCAGCATTTATCCGCTATAATGTCATTAGGTATAACTCTGTAGGTTACTATACGAGGTGTATACTCTCTCTGCGTCTTATATACGGCCAGATTGACTCTGGACACAAGTGATACCGTTTCTAATCACACCGATACCTCACCACAGCTGTACGCGGGAGGACTTCTCTTCATCCGGATTATCAGCAGTTGGGCTGTGATTCAGGGAAATGTCTTATAAACTGCCAAGTCCAAACTGGACCAGTGGAGCTTGTGACATATTTCCTCATTGTAGATACAGATTTCTCTAATTAATTCCTCCTCGAAAACGTGTTGGTCAATAATGTGGCAATGGAAGTTGGAGTTCGCCATTTTCATTAAAATAATAAAAAAACATTGTAAAGCTGAATGTAGACTCTGATGTGTGAACTAGACCTGAAAGAGGAGCAGTCAGCAGGACCAATCCAGGTATAATCCAGACATGCACAGTAAGTAGAGGTGTCCTTGAAATAATAGGGCCCTATAGCAAAACTCAGAATTGGTCCCCCTTCCCCCAAAGTACAATCATTGTAACTAGCCTCTATATTCTCATTGGAAAACTGGCATAAATGATAAATCTACCAGGGCGGGTGGCCCTGTTCTCACCATGCCAACCATCACTACATTTAGTCGCAATGGCGTTTAAACAATGGCAAACCCACAGTTTGCCAATTTTTATAAAATAGCTTCTGGCATAGGGACCATTGTAAATTACCCCTGATGTGCTAAGCTTTCCTCCTCTTCAGCCTCTCCTTACTCCATTCCCTGGAGGAAGCATCTGGAGGAGGACAGGGACAGGATGCCCAGGGGCAGGAGCGTACAATATGTTCTCCTGATCCGGCAGCTGCTGGTCTAGTGTTACTGTGTCAATGCCATGGGGTGAATTTAGGTCAGAAGACCGTCATTGCCATTCAGCCCAGCCTGGCCCACTGACCTCAGGGTCCCCATAGGGACTGTGTGGTCTGCCTCCATTGATGGTACTAACCCACTGGCAGTAAGCATTTTATCAGCAGGAAAACCTAGTGAAGTGCACGGGGCAAGCGGTGATAATAGAGTCAACAATGTTTTTGTGGGCCTTACAGGGCCAGGCCAGAGGACAAGGGCCTAGGGTCTGCCCCTCGGTGCACTGAAGTCCTAATTTGCATATTGATTAAAAACGACCAGATCTCTGGAATGGAGCAGCAGGTTTTAAGATATCGTTTTAATCAACAGGAGTAACACTACCAGCAGTATGCCAGTCTTATAGGCTTGATCCTGCAGACAGGTGTTTACCCCCTTCCCAAGTGAGACGAGCGGGCGCATAGGCACTGGGGGACTTCTGTTTTCTACAGCAGACACCAAGGGCTGATGTCTGCGATCGGTGATAAGATCGAACGCAGGAAATTAACCCTCAGATGCGGTGACCATGGCATCTGGGGACTAAAGGTCCGGGGAGCGCTGTGTGTGGCGGTCTAAGTCCTCCTGAACGATTCGATGCTGTATTTCACAATATTCACATGATGACCTCAAATAAAACACAGGAGGTCAAACACATGGGTATATATGATTCTATCTATAGGTCAGTCACAGATGGAAACGTTTATTGGGGGCAGTGAGTCCAGTGACAAAGGAACGTATAGAAGTCATTCATTTTCATTTTCTGTGAATTTCAATCACAGATGGGGTCAATAAAGGGGCCACATTTCCACGTGCTGGTGATCGGCGTCCACATTGTAATGGGTAGTTATAGCTGAAGCTGCATCTCCTATAGATTGCTGCTTCCACCATTTCTGATGATGTCATCTGGTCGGTCATTTACCACAGTTATGGCCATTTACAGGGACAGATTGTCAGACCGGTTATCGGGATTGTGTGCTAAATGTGTTTTGTAAAAATGCTGCCGATTGAGCGATGCCACATTTACGCCACACAAGTCATCAGCGTTTGTCGGCAGCACAGCTCTGTGTGTGACCAGGGATCTGCCACCGACAGATAATGAATCTGTATGGGGATGAGCGATGGTGGTAATGATTGTTCACCCCCGTACACAGGGAGGATTGCTGCCTGTAAGGCTACTTTCACACTGGTGTTTTGGCGTTCCGTTTGTGAGATCCGTTCAGGGCTCTCACCAGCGTCCAAAACGGATCAGTTTTGCCCTAATGCATTCTGAATGGAAAAGGATCCGCTCAGAATTCATCAGTTTGCCTCCGTTCAGTCTCCATTCTGCTGTCCATCTGATGAAACTGAGCCAAACGGATCCGTCCCCATTGACTTACATTGTGTGTCAGGACGGATCCGTTTTCTATGACACAATCTGGCACAATAGAAAACGGATCCGTCCTCTATTGACTTTCAATGGTATTCAAGACAGATCCGTCTTGGCTATGTTAATTAAAGATAATACAAACAGATCCGTTCTGAACGGATGCAGACGTTTGTATTATCTGAACGGATCCGTCTGTGCAGATCCATGACTGATCCGCACCAAACGCGAGTGTGAAAGTAGCCTAACTGCAGCTGAACCAGAGGGCAGATTATTGCTGCTGGATGATGGTCGGGAAATATTTGCTTCTTCCTTTGTTTTAGACTTTTTTAGTTTTGCATATGGCGTCTTGTTTTGTTTAGTTCACTGTCTGAATACTTTATAATATATGAATAATTCTTTATTTTCTTAGTTATTATGAAGACTTTAAGAAGTCTGAATTTTTCCACTGAGGTAAACTGCTTTATCTTACCCTTCTGTCTATGTACTAGTGGCTTATATACCGTGTCTGTGTATAATCCGCACATCTCTGGTATATACCGTAACCATACAATACCTACAAAAACACATGGATGCCCAGATCATTCAGAATCCAAACGATCATAAAGTATCAAAAAATCTTTATTTAATGTCATACTAATAAAAGGCTAAAAAACATACATAGAGGTCCACATTGCAAGGTGACCTGCATAAGAGGGACCACTGGAGTGAGGCTAGCGATGAGACATTAGATGTATACATAGACCAGCATAGACTAATGGCATGTCAATACCTTACTACATTTCATAGGATCAAAGTTTAAAATAGCATGTAGATACCTTCATAAGTTATATACAGTCAACCGATGCGATCAAAGCGGTAACAGAGGCGGAAAAGCCTAAAGCAGTGACTCGCATATATAGAACAATAATATACCAATTGCTTATCTAATACATCTCTGCAACACCAGTGTCCCTCACTTATCCACTGCGTTTCGCCCAATGGCTTCGTCAGGGGAATGGCTTCAAAGCGCAGCCACTATACAACGTGCGGCGCTGTGCTTGGTACGCTGTAAGGAGGCGGCAGCACTCAATATAGCGCAGCGGCCACTTCAAACAGTTGACCGACTGGAGGTGCTGGGAGATGGACCCTTACCAATCAGATGTTAATGTCCTGTCGGATAGGCCATCAATATCGAACTCTCGAGAAGCCGCTTTAAGATTCTGGTTAGGACGTTTTTCATTATTTACTATAGTAAGGGATTAGTTAATGAGGTATTATGGTGACATGTTGGCCGGGACATGCAGCAATGTTCCTGCTAGATTATCCATTCGTCCGATTTCTATCTATGGATCATTAGCTGGTAAAATGATCAATATCAAACTCTCGGAAAAAAAACTTTAATATCCTGGTTACTATGTTTTTTATTTTCTATAATACGGGATTAGTTATTATCTATATGTTTAATGATTTAGCAGGATCTGGTATTGTATGTACTGCCCTCTCTATAACATCTCTTCTACACCAGCTCTCTGTAATGTTCATGTGTCACATGTGACAAATTACAGGAGTGTTTTCTGATTTTTGCCTCTTCTCCTCTGTCTTCACTATAGGACGATATGACGAGGTCTTCACCTCCGATGTCCTCAACAAGTGAGACCAGCATCCACAATTATGCTGAGGTATTTTCTATAGATATTCAGTTGTGAAGACTTCTATAAAATGTTATAGTTACCTACTGTTCTGTGTCTGGAAGAAGCAGCCATGATTTTCTAATCTCATACACGTTGTATCCTACATAAGTCATTTACGTTTCTTCTTTATCATTCCCTTACTAATACTGACACCATACTCAGAAATGGTCATTTTTATATAATATTCTTTCATCTTGTCTTCACAGATTATGACAGAATTCTCTGAACTACCAGGCTACTGGTTTGAATATCGAGTAGAGGTTAGATTTATTTTGTCTTCCATTTTACTCCAGCAGAGATCCGGATGCTTTCCGGCATCTATGCCATGAATCGTCCAGACAAAATCACGGGCATCCGGTGGTAGATGGTCGTATCCGACAATGCCCGATACTGTGAGCTCCATTAGCCTGATCCTCAGATGGATCAGACTACCAGATTCCAAACCTAACTGTGAATGGGGCCTTACTAATAGAATAGGTGATCCTACTAACTGAGGAAAAACCCTACTTATGTTCTTAGATGGTAGCCCCACAACTCTTCTTCCAAGTAATGTCCCCACCTGAAGGGTCCTATAGATGTGTGGATAGATTTCATGTGCTCCAAGAACAGACGATAAGAATCTGCTTCTATTTTACTAAACTCCAACCGAAATTTCACAATTAAAAATGTAAGAAATAATTCCCTATAGAATTAGCAGAACATGAAATGCCGGTCATAGTGAACACCACTTTATAACTGATAAGAATTATCTTCTAAGAAGGGGCTCAAGGGATTTACCAGACCCCCGTATGTGTCTGTGTTATTAAAGGGTGGAGAAGAATATCTGATGTAAAACTTTTATACTTATGGATTACACTCACCACTAATTTTATTTCAGGTTCCCCCTAAAGTAACATCTCAGCTCTCACACTTTTATGACTCTGAGGTATTTCTATTTATTGATATATTAATAGATATTAGATCTAATTATCTACCGATCTATCTGTCTGCCTTAGACTATTGTGTCTTTCTTTGCTCTCATTTTCATGTTTGATATTCAATACATTTGCTAAATGCAGCGCCCAAGGGCCGATTGGGTCCCAGTGTTTAGAAATGGAGAGTGGTGCTGTGGCCTTTATAGTTTGTGTCACGGTGCTCCTACCTGAATACTGTCGGTCCTTGGAGTTAGGCTCCGTAGCAACAAAGGAGTTGTAGTTGGTGGAATAAGTAGAGTCCAGACTTGGTAAACTTCAACGGTTGTTACTTGAATAAACGTGCAATAAACTTGTGTCCTCCAGACAATACTCGATCTTTCTCTTGGCTCCAGCAGGCTAAGGGTAAAATAGCAGGTAAACTTGTATACTTTGCTTTATGTCTCTAGTTACTGGACTTTGTAGAGGTTCTGGTACCGTTAAGTGGGGTGCCTTTTGGCTGTTGACCCCCTCATTATACTGTTTTTGAACTGCAAGGAGTCAGGGAGCTTACCAAAATCTGCTCCTCCTAGAAGACTTCTGCTGCAGGAGGGAACAACGTTCCGCTCACTGCTTGTCATGGAACCATGAACCAGACGTACAACAAGAGATAAGTGGAAATAAGAAGGCTTTATTGAAAATCAAGCTGTAAGCAAAAGTCCAAACGGATGGCTAAACCGAAGCAGGGTCTTGCGTAGACAGAGGTCAGGAACCAAAAGGGTAGTCAGACGAAGCCTGGATCAGGAACCAGCAGGGTAGTCAGACGAAGCCAGGATCAGGAACCAACGGGGTAGTCAGACGAGGCCAGGATCAGGAACCAGAAGCAGCAGCAGTCTTAGAAGCATGTGAACACAGGAGGACCAAGCAAGGAACTGAAGCCACAGACCTCCTATATATATGAGCTAGGCATCCAGCTCCTCCCAGTGGGAAGGAGAAGCCGCAGGGTGGGAGGCTACAAGAAACCCAGAAACCAAGATGGCCGCCAGCACATGTCAAACGAAGGAGAACAGTAAGAAGGTAAGACCATGACAGTACCCCCTCAAGGGCCCCTCCTCCACGGAGTAAGGAACGGTTTCTGAGGGAAGCGTGCGTGGAAGGCTCGGAGCAAAGCAGGAGCATGGACATCTGCGGAGGGAACCCAGGAACGCTCCTCTGGACCATAACCACGCCAGTGGACCAAAAACTGCAACCGACCGCGGACCAGGCGTGAGTCCAGGATATTGCTCACCTCATATTCCTCACGATTACCCACTTGGACCGGACGGGGCCGAGGAACCGAGGAAGTGAAACGATTACACACCAATGGCTTCAACAGGGAGACATGAAACACGTTGGAGATCCGCATGCCAGGAGGAAGCGCAAGGGCATAGGCTACCGGGTTTACCCTGCGAAGCACTCGGAAGGGACCAACAAAGCGAGGCGCCAGCTTGGGAGTGGGCACTCGAAGGTTGAGGTTGCGGGTGGACAACCATACACGGTCTCCGACCTGGTAGGAAGGAGCGGGTGCTCGTCTGCGATCAGCCTGGAGTCTCTGGCGCTGCGCAGAGACCTCAAGGGACCTCTGTATCTGTACCCAAGAAGCACGTAGGACGGAAAGGTGATCCTCCACAGCCGGAATATCCTGGGGAGAGAATACCTCCGGTAACACGGCAGGTTGGAACCCATAATTGGCCATGAAGGGAGACGTCCCAGAGGAAGAGTTCACCGCCGTGTTCCTGGCAAACTCAGCCCAAGGCAGGAGGTCAACCCAATTGTCTTGGTGATCGGAGACATAGCAACGAAGGAATTGCTCCAAGGCCTGATTGGATCGTTCTGCGGCCCCATTGGACTGAGGGTGGTAGGCCGAGGAGAAAGAGAGATGAATCCCCAACTGGGAGCAAAAGGCGCGCCAGAACCTGGACACAAACTGACTCCCCCGATCCGACACAATCTCCTTGGGCAAACCGTGCAACCGGAAGACCTCCCTGGCGAAAATCGTGGCCAACTCTTGTGCAGAGGGTAACTTCTTGAGAGGAACACAGTGGCACATTTTGGAAAACCGATCCACAATCATGAGAATGACCGTATGGCCTCGGGATGCAGGGAGGTCCACAATGAAATCCATCCCCAGGTGTGACCATGGGCGCTCCCCGGTGGCTATGGGTTGCAAAAGGCCCAACGGAAGGTGCCGAGGGGACTTACTCTGGGCACAAACGGAGCATGCCGCTACATATGCGGCAATGTCGGAACGTAGAGAAGGCCACCAGAACAGACGTGAAACAGCCCAGGACAGCTGATTCTTTCCAGGATGCCCCGCGGCCTTGGAGTTATGGTAGGTTCGCAACAACCGAGTGCGCAACTCCTCAGGCACAAAACACCTGCCGTTGGGTCTCCCAGAGGGAGCACCAGATTGAGCCGCCAAAATCTGCTCACCCAGGGGAGAGGTCAGGCTGGTGCGAATGGCGGCCAGGATCTGATTCGGAGGTATGACCGAAGTCGGAATCGACTCCTCCCCGGACAGCTCGGAGTACTGCCGTGATAAGGCATCCGCTCTGATGTTCTTGGAACCGGGTAGGTAGGAGACCACGTAATTAAAACGTGACAAGAACAGAGCCCATCTGGCCTGACGTGGTGTCAATCTCTTGGCCTCAGAAAGGTAGGTCAGATTCTTGTGGTCCGTCAGGATGAGAACCGGAACCACCGAACCCTCGAGCAAGTGCCTCCATTCTTTAAGGGCCTGCACGATGGCCAATAACTCCCTGTCACCAATCTGATAGTTGCACTCCGCGGAAGACAGTTTCCGGGAGTAAAACCCACAAGGAAGCAGAGGACCCTCTGGTGTTCTACGCTGAGACAGAAGGGCGCCTACTCCCGTCTCAGACGCGTCCACCTCGAGGACAAAGGGCAACCCAGGGTTGGGATGCGACAGAATCGGAGCCGACACAAAGGCGGACTTTAGAGCCTCAAAAGCTCGGATGGCCTCGAGCGGCCAGACCTGGAAATTACTGCCCTTCCTGGTCAGATCCGTGAGAGGCTTGGCTAGCATAGAAAAGTCCCTGATGAACTTCCGATAATAATTGGCGAAGCCCAAAAAGCGCTGCAGGGCACGGAGACCACTGGGCTGGGGCCACTGTAAGACAGCCGAAACCTTCTCAGGATCCATGGAGAACCCCTCAGCGGAAATGATGTAACCTAAGAAGGTTACCTGGGATCGGTGAAATTCGCATTTCTCAAGCTTACCGAACAGCCTGTTCTCTCGTAACCGTTGCAACACTCGTCTGACATCCATAATGTGGGCCTCCATGGATTCAGAATATACCAAGATGTCATCCAAATAGACCACCACACACTGCTGCAACAGGTCACGGAAAACATCGTTGATGAATTCCTGGAAGACTGCGGGCGCATTGCACAACCCAAAGGGCATAACCAAGGATTCATAATGACCGGTCCTGGTGTTAAACGCGGTCTTCCACTCATCGCCCGCCTTGATCCTTACCAGGTTATATGCCGCCCTCAGGTCGAGTTTGGTAAAGACCGTGGCCCCTTTGAGGCGATCGAACAGCTCGGAAATCAAGGGTATCGGGTAAGCGTTCTTGATCGTGATGCGATTGAGACCCCTGTAATCGATGCAAGGCCTCAACTCACCGCCCTTCTTTTTCACAAAGAAAAATCCAGCCCCTGCCGGGGACGAGGATTTGCGAATGTGTCCGCGTGAAAGCGCCTCCCTCACGTACTCCTCCGTGGCCTCATTCTCCGCTACCGACAGTGGATAGACTTTGCCACGAGGAGGAACGGCACCAGATTGTAACTCTATGGCACAATCGTATGGGCGGTGCGGAGGTAGGGCAACCGCGCGCACCTTATCGAATACATCCCGGTACTCTTCGTATTCAGGAGGCAACAGAGAGTCCGAGGAAGTACACAGCAACTTGACAGGCCCATGGATGCAACTAGCCCCACACTGCGGTGACCACGAGAGGATCTCGGCCGATCTCCAATCGAAAGTCGGATTATGCTTCTGGAGCCAGGGGTACCCCAAGACCACCGAGTAGTGTGGAGACGAAATCACCTGGAGACAGACCGACTCTCTGTGAACGGCACCAATGGCTATCCCCACTGGAAGGGTCTCATGAGTCACGTGTGGCGGCAGAAGGGGTCTGCCGTCTATCGCCTCAAGAGCCAGTGGGGAACCTCGAGGCTGCAGAGGAATGGAATTGGCGGCAGCGAACACACTATCGATGAACAAACCACCAGCACCAGAGTCCACCAACGCCTGGGTCGTCACCGAGCCCCCGACCCAGGAGAGGACAACAGTGATCAGTGGTTTGTCAACACGGGAAACCGGGGACGAGGAGACTCCACCCAAGATCTGCCCCCGACAGGATCTCAGGTGCGAGCGTTTCCCGGACGGTTCGGACATGCCAACCGAAAATGCCCACCGAGACCACAGTACATGCATCGGCCCTCGCGTCTCCGGAGTACCCTCTCCCCCTCGGACAGGCGAGCAAACCCCAGCTGCATGGGTTCACCCCCAGACAAGTCATCCCCAGGAGGCGTGGGAGGAGAGGGAGGCACGGGTGGGACAGCAAACGTAGGCGCCAATCTGTTAGAAGACCTCCGCAGGCTCTCCTTAAAGGAAGGTCGCTCCCTGAGTCTGGTGTCAATCAAAATCAGGAAAGAAATAAGAGACTCGAGCTCCACTGGTAGGTCCTTAGCTGCAACCTCATCCTTCAAGGCATCCGAGAGACCATGAGAGAAAGCAGCGACCAGAGCCTCATTATTCCAGCCCACCTCTGCTGCCAGGGTACGAAACTCAATGGCGTATTCAGCTACGGATCGTGAACCCTGTCTGATGGACATAAGGAGCTTCGCAGCAGAGGCAGCACGAGCCGGCACATCGAATACCTTCCGAAGAGAAGCAACAAAACCGGAAAACTCGGCAACCACCGGATTGTTGTTCTCCCATAAAGGGCTGGCCCAGGCCAAGGCCTTGTCCGAGAGCAGCGAGATCAAGAAGCCCACCTTTGATCTCTCAGTAGGAAAGGCATGTGGCAGCAACTCGAAATAAATGCCCACCTGGTTAAGGAAACCTCGGCACTGAGTTGGCTCTCCCCCAAAGCGCTGTGGAAGGGGGGCAGAACCGGTCATACCCCGAGACACCGCAGGCGCAGCAACAGGTGTCGGGGTAGACTCTGGCGCAACAACCGGAGCGGCAGTAGGAGCGGGCCCAGGAGCGACAACCGACCCATCGGCAACGGAAGCTAAATGAGCCGTGCGTTCAAGCAGGGTTTGCAACGCCACAGCGAACCGACCCAACAGGTGATCCTGCTGATCAAGTCTGGCAACCAGCGTAGGTAGCGAGGATGGCCCTGTACCGTCAAAATTCATGGCTTGGTCCTAATGTCATGGAACCATGAACCAGACGTACAACAAGAGATAAGTGGAAATAAGAAGGCTTTATTGAAAATCAAGCTGTAAGCAAAAGTCCAAACGGATGGCTAAACCGAAGCAGGGTCTTGCGTAGACAGAGGTCAGGAACCAAAAGGGTAGTCAGACGAAGCCTGGATCAGGAACCAGCAGGGTAGTCAGACGAAGCCAGGATCAGGAACCAACGGGGTAGTCAGACGAGGCCAGGATCAGGAACCAGAAGCAGTAGCAGTCTTAGAAGCATGTGAACACAGGAGGACCAAGCAAGGAACTGAAGCCACAGACCTCCTATATATATGAGCTAGGCATCCAGCTCCTCCCAGTGGGAAGGAGAAGCCGCAGGGTGGGAGGCTACAAGAAACCCAGAAACCAAGATGGCCGCCAGCACATGTCAAACGAAGGAGAACAGTAAGAAGGTAAGACCATGACACTGCTTCATGTCTGGTTCCTTGGACTCTCAATTCAACTCCCCACAGCTTCCTGCAACTCCTCCCTTGGTAGGAAACAGGACTAGCTCACTTCTGCCTAAAAGGAGGAAGAATGGGATGGTAAGTTCCATTCTGTCCAAAGATTTTCTCTGCTAGTGATGGACGAACAACGTCCGGGACATTCACTTTAATGGCAGGCGAACCTGAAAAACCTTCAGGTCATATTTGTAGCCAGAAAACACTTACTAGAAGTACACAAATAGTCCCACCACATGTACAGTGATATACCAGAGGGGGATCATTGGCAACAATTCCCACAAAAATATGTATTTTAATTAGGGGCCATTTTTATGCGTATTAAAGGGAAACTCTCAAAAATGTGCCCTGCTGGAGCCTAGAAATGTTTTATTTTTGGCCACGGGAGTACGGTCCCCAACAATTAGGCATTCACCTCACAGAAAAGAACTTGTCATTATGTGGCTGGAGGTACATTAGGAGGTCACTGGATAAAAATGGCACTGTCTACAGGTATATCACAGCCGTTGCAATTAGTTGTTCCGATACCGTTTGTCCCTCTATGTAGCTGCAGTATCGCAGCAGAACCGCACACAACTGCTGCACAGTACAAATGTACAATAATATACTTTCTATGTTAGAAAGTATATTATAAGTATATCACACTCCTCTTTATATCACACCTATCGATAGCACACCTATACCAGTCCTTAAAAGGACTTTTGTGGCCCTATTAGCTAGCGTTTGGCGTCCCTAACAGCCTGTCCCTGCTCCACACAGCAACCTCTCCCTACACTGGCAAAAGACTGAATGTAAAATGTCTGCCAGATCAGGTTTATTGATACGGTAGGGGGTATGTCCATGTGCTGAAATGTCTCAATTGGCTGTCCTGTCCTATCTGATGGATGTGTCATGGGTCAAAGTTCGGTGCAATGCAAAAGAATATGGCGCCCGCGAACATTGCATATGTTCAAATGTTCGGCGGATTCTTTGCTAGCCATTAGAGATAACAGCTAGGTGTAGGAATTGTAGTGCCCCCTTTGCGGTACTACACTTACATTGTGGCCTAGGAATGAGATGAATGCAACGGTTCTTTAAAATAAACCTATGTAATTAATTCTTATCAAAATGGTTTTTCTAGTCCCTCTTTCCAGGTTGAGAGGCGGCGGTGCTTGTACTTGGCCTCTCTCTGTTATAGATTATGGGAGATATATATGGAAACAGTCATAAACAAGAGACTTCTTATCAGAATCTATTATTAACCACTTCAGCCCCGCTAGCTGAAACCCCCTTCATGACCAGAGCACTTTTTACACTTCTGCACTACACTACTTTCACCGTTTATCGCTCGGTCATGCAACTTACCACCCAAATGAATTTTACCTCCTTTTCTTCTCACTAATAGAGCTTTCATTGGGTGGTATTTTATTGGTGCTGACATTTTTACTTTTTTTGTTATTAATCGAAATGTAACGATTTTTTTGCAAAAAAATGACATTTTTCACTTTCAGCTGTAAAATTTTGCCAAAAAAACGACATCCATATATACATTTTTCGCTAAATTTATAGTTCTACATGTCTTTGATAAAAAAAAAAATGTTTGGGCAAAAAAAAATGGTTTGGGTAAAAGTTATAGCGTTTACAAACTAAGGTACAAAAATGTGAATTTCCGCTTTTTGAAGCAGCTCTGACTTTCTGAGCACCTGTCATGTTTCCTGAGGTTCTACAATGCCCAAACAGTAGAAAAACCCCACAAATGACCCCATTTCGGAAAGTAGACACCCTAAGGTATTCGCTGATGGGCATAGTGAGTTCATAGAACTTTTTATTTTTTGTCACAAGTTAGCGGAAAATGATGATGATTTTTTATTTTTATTTTTTTCTTACAAAGTCTCATATTCCACTAACTTGCGACAAAAAATAAAAAATTCTAGGAACTCGCCATGCCCCTCACGGAATACCTTGGGGTGTCTTCTTTCCAAAATGGGGTCAATTGTGGCGTAGTTATACTGCCCTGGCAATTTAGGGGCCCAAATGTGTGAGAAGAACTTTGCAATCAAAATGTGTAAAAAATGGCCTGTGAAATCCGAAAGGTGCACTTTGGAATATGTGCCCCTTTGCCCACCTAGGCTGCAAAAAAAGTGTGACACATCTGGTATCGCCGTACTCAGGAGAAGTTGGGGAATGTGTTTTGGGGTGTCATTTTACATATACCCCTGCTGGGTGAGAGAAACATCTTGGCAAAAGACAACTTTTCCAATTTTTTTTATACAAAGTTGGCATTTGACCAAGATATTTTTCTCACCCAGCATGGGTATATGTAAAATGACACCCCAAAACACATTCCCCAACTTCTCCTGAGTACGGCGATACCAGATGTGTGACACTTTTTTGCAGCCAAGGTGGGCAAGGGCACATATTCCAAAGTGCACCTTTCGGATTTCGCAGGCCATTTTTTACACATTTTGATTGCAAAGTTCTTCTCACACATTTGGGCCCCTAAATTGCCAGGGCAGTATAACTACGCCACAAGTGACCCCATTTTGGAAAGAAGACACCCCAAGGTATTCCGTGAGGGGCATGGCGAGTTCCTAGAATTTTTTATTTTTTGTCGCAAGTTAGTGGAATATGAGACTTTGTAAGGAAAAAAGAAAAAAAACGAAAAATCATAATTTTCCTCTAACTTGTGACAAAAAATAAAAAATTCTAGGAACTCGCCGTGCCCCTCACGGAATACCTTGGGTTGTCTTCTTTCCAAAATGGGGTCACTTGTGGCGTAGTTATACTGCCCTGGCAATTTAGGGGCCCAAATGTGTAAGAAGTACTTTGCAATCAAAATGTGTAAAAAATGGCCTGTGAAATCCGAAAGGTGCTCTTTGGAATGTGTGCCCCTTTGCCCACCTTGGCTGCAAAAAAGTGTCACACATCTGGTATCGCCGTACTCAGGAGAAGTTGGGGAATGTGTTTTGGGGTGTCATTTTACATATAACCATGCTGGGTAAGAGAAATATCTTGGCAAAAGATAACTTTTCCCATTTTTTTATACAAAGTTGGCATTTGACCAAGATATTTTTCTCACCCAGCAAGGGTATATGTAAAATGACACCCCAAAACACATTGCCCAACTTCTCCTGAGTACGGCGATACCAGATGTGTGACACTTTTTTGCAGCCTAGATGCGCAAAGGGGCCCAAATTCCTTTTAGGAGGGCATTTTTAGACATTTGGATCCCAGACTTCTTCTCACACTTTCGGGCCCCTAAAAAGCCAGGGCAGTATAAATACCCCACATGTGACCCCACTTTGGAAATAAGACACCCCAAGGTATTTAATGAGGGGCCTGGCAAGTTCATAGAATTTTTTATTTTTTTGCATAAGTTAGCGGAAATTGATTTTTTTTGTTTTTTTCTCACAAAGTCTCACTTTCCGCTAACTTAGGACAAAAATTTCAATCTTTCATGGACTCAATATGCCGCTCACGGAATACCTTGGGGTGTCTTCTTTCCGAAATGGGGTCACATGTGGGGTATTTATACTGCCCTGGCTTTTTAGAGGCCCTAAAGCGTGAGAAGTCTGGAATATAAATGTCTAAAAATGTTTACGCATTTGGATTCCGTGAGGGGTATGGTGAGTTCATGTGAGATTTTATTTTTTGACACAAGTTAGTGGAATATGAGACTTAGTAAGAAAAAACAAAAACAAACAAAAAATTTCCGCTAACTTGGGCCAAAAAAATGTCTGAATGGAGCCTTACAGGGGGGGTGATCAATGACAGGGGGGTGATCACCCATATAGACTCCCTGATCACCCCCTTGTCATTGATCACCCCCCTGGTAAGGCTCCATTCAGACGTCCGTATGATTTTTACGGATCCATGGATACATGGATCGGATCCGCAAAACACATGCGGACGTCTGAATGGAGCCTTACAGGGGGGTGATCAATGACAGGGGGTGATCAGGGTGATCACCCCCTGTCACTGATCACCCCCCTGTAAGGCTCCATTTAGACGTCCGTATGATTTTTACGGATCCATGGATACATGGATCGGATCCGCAAAACACATGCGGACGTCTGAATGGAGCCTTACAGGGGGGTGATCAATGACAGGGGGTGATCAGGGTGATCACCCCCCTGTCACTGATCACCCCCCCTGTAAGGCTCCATTCAGACGTCCGTATGATTTTTACGGATCCATGGATACATGGATCGGATCCGCAAAACACATGCGGACGTCTGAATGGAGCCTTACAGGGGGTTGATCAATGACAGGGGGGTGATCAGGGAGTGTATATGGGTGATCACCCGCCTGTCATTGATCACCCCCCTGTAAGGCTCCATTCAGACGTGCGCATGTGTTTTGCGGATCCGATCCATGTATCCATGGATCTGTAAAAATCATACGGACGTCTGAATGGAGCCTTACAGGGGGGGTGATCAGTGACAGGGGGGTGATCACCCTGATCACCCCCTGTCATTGATCACCCCCCTGTAAGGCTCCATTCAGACGTCCGCATGTGTTTTGCGGATCCGATCCATGTATCCATGGATCCGTAAAAATCATGCGGACGTCTTAATGGAGCCTTACAGGGGGGTGATCAATGACAGGGGGGTGATCAATGACAGGGGGGTGATCAGGGAGTGTATATGGGTGATCACCCGCCTGTCATTGATCACCCCCCTGTAAGGCTCCATTCAGACGTCCGCATGTGTTTTGCGGATCCGATCCATGTATCCATGGATCCGTAAAAATCATGCGGACGTCTGAATGGAGCCTTGAAGGGGGGTGATCAATGACAGGGGGTGATCAGGGAGTGTATATGGGTGATCACCCCCCTGTCATTGATCACCCCCCTGTAAGGCTCCATTCAGACGTCCGTATGATTTTTACGGATCCATGGATACATGGATCGGATCCGCAAAACACATGCGGACGTCTGAATGGAGCCTTACAGGGGGGTGATCAATGACAGGGGGGTGATCAATGACAGGGGGTGATCAGGGAGTGTATATGCGTGATCACCCGCCTGTCATTGATCACCCCCCTGTAAGGCTCCATTCAGACGTCCGCATGTGTTTTGCGGATCCGATCCATGTATCCGTGGATCCGTAAAAATCATACGGACGTCTGAACGGAGCCTGACAGGGGGGGGTGATCAATGACAGGGGGGTGATCAGGGAGTTTATATGGGGTGATCAGGGGTTCATAAAGGGTTAATAAGTGACGGCGGGGGGGTGTAGTGTAGTGTTTGGTGCGACTTTACTGACCTACCTGTGTCCTCTGGTGGTCGATCCTAACAAAAGGGACCACCAGAGGACCAGGTAGCAGGTATATTAGACGCTGTTATCAAAACAGCGTCTAATATACCTGTTAGGGGTTAAAAAAATCAGATCTCCAGCCTGCCAGCGAGGGATCACCGCTGGCAGGCTGGAGATTCACTCGCTTACCTTCCGTTCCTGTGAGCGCGCGCGCCTGTGTGCGCGCGTTCACAGGAAATCTCGGCTCTCGCGGGAGGACGCGTATATGCGTCCACCCAGAAGAGCAGGGCCGCCGGCAGGACGCAATCCTGCGTACGGCGGTCCTGAGGAGGTTAATATGGGAAAAAGTTGTATTTGAGTATTATGGCGAAATGTTGGCCGGGACATGCAGCAATGTTCCTGCTAGATTATCCATTCGTCCTATTTCTATCTATGGATCATTAGATGGTAAAATGATCAATATCAAACTCTCGAAAAACCCCTTTAAGATTCTGGTTACTATGCTTTTTATTTTCTATAATACGGGATTAGTTATTATCTATATGTTTAATGGTTTAGCAGGATCCGGTATTGTATGTACTGCCCTCTCTATAACATCTCTTCTACACCAGCTCTCTGTAATGTTCATGTGTCACATGTGACAAACTACAGGAGTGTTTTCAGATTTTTGCCTCTTCTCCTCTGTCTTCACTATAGGACGATATGACGAGGTCTTCAACTCCGATGTCCTCAAAAAGTGAGACCAGCATCCACAATTATGCTGAGGTATTTTCTATAGATATTCAGTTGTGAAGACTTCTATAAAATGTTATAGTTACCTACTGTTCTGTGTCTGGAAGAAGCAGCCATGATTTTCTAATCTCATACACGTTGTATCCCACATAAGTCATTTACGTTTCTTCTTTATCCTTCCCTTACTAATACTGACACCATACTCAGAAATGGTCATTTTTATATCATATTCTTTCATCTTGTCTTCACAGATTATGACACAATTCCCAGAGCTGCCAGGACACTGGTTTGAATGTAGAGTGGAGGTTAGATTTATTGTGTCTTGCATTTTACTTGTTAGGGTACTTTCACACTTACGTTGTTTGATTCCGGCAGGTAGTTCAGTTACCTGATCAGGAAAACTGTGCGCAGACGCATGTCATTTGCAGACTGATCATGATCCTGGTCAATCGGACAAATGCATTGCAATACGGGATCCGGTGTCTTCTGGAAAAACAGATCCGATGTTTATTATTTTTCAAATTTTTAAAGGTCTACGCACGCGCTGACCTGGAAAACAGATCAGTTTTACTGGAACACTTGATACTGGATCTGGCATTAATACATTTCAATGGAAATTAATGACGGGCATTCAGGCAAGTGAACCGGAATTTTGGCCGGAGAAAATACCACAGCATGCTGCGGTATTTTCTCCGTCCAAATACTCTAAGTGACTGAACTGAAGACATCCTGATGCATACTGAACGGATTGCTTTCCATTCAGAATGCATTGGGACAAAAGTGATCAGTTTTTTTTCCAGTATTGGTGTAACGGTCACGTCCACACACACACAGGGGGAAGGATAGTGACCACTGCACTCCACCCTCCCCCCTGGCCCTGCCTACTTGCCTCACGAGTCCTGATGACAGGGGACAACTGGACGACAGTCCCTTACTTAGGATATGTGCAGGGAAGACAGACAAGACAAAATACGGAACATGAACGGACCGGGTCAGAAGGCTGCCTGTATTTATAGTGGGGAGTGAGGGACATGTGACGTGGACAGCTTCACATGACCGACAGATCGACCAGTCGAGCACCGAGTGATCAGCTCGGCGCTCAAGGCAGACCTAGGAGCAGGGAGCCTCCCAGCTAGCAAAGCCGCCCTTGGAACGAGGTCAAACACAGATCCTCGCTCCCAAAGCTAAGCAGCAGGTCTGTGGCTGATGGGAGACCGAGTGCGCCTTCGGCACCCCGTTACAATTGGGCCCCTAGGACAGAACTCAATACCGGAAAAGTTTAACACTAGTGTGAAAGTACCCTTATGTATATATGTTATAGATTTTGTTATCTTTATTCTGTTTGAAATAAGAATATTGGGCCCCATTCCCAGTTGAGTTTGGAATCCGGTAGCCTAAACCGGCTGAGTATGAAGCTACCGGAGCTCACCGTACCCAGCATTGCCGGATATGACTGTGTATCACTGGATCTTCATTGACTATAATGGGATCCAGCAGAAATTTGGACGCTTTCCAGCATATATGCCATGAATCGACCAGACAGAATCACGGGCATCTGGCAGTATACAGTCGTTTCCGACAATGCCAGATACTGTGAGCTCCGGAAGCCTGATCGTCAGATGGATCAGGCTATCAGATTCACGTAACTGTGAACGTGGCCTTACTAATAGAATAGGTGATCCTACTAACTGAAGAAAAACCCTACTTATGTTCTTAGATGGTAGCCCCACAACTCTCTTCTTCCAAGTAATGTTCCCACCCGAAGTGTTCTATAGATTTCATATCCTCCAAGAACAGACTATAAGAATCCGCTTCCACTTTTTTTTTCTTTTTTTTTACTAAACTGAAATTTCACAAATATAAATGTAAAAAAAAGAAACTTATAGAATTAGCAGAACATGAAATGCCGGTCATAGTGAAAACCACTTTATAACTGATAAGAATTATCTTCTAAGAAGGGGCTGAAGGGATTTACCAGACCCCCGTATGTGTCTGTGTTATTAAAGGGAGAAGAAGATCCGATATAAAACTTTTATATTCTTATGGATTACACTCACCGCTAATTTTATTTCAGGATTCCCCCAAAAGCAACATCCCAGCTCTCACAGTTTTACATCTCTGAGGTATCTCTATTTATCGATCTAATATCTATCAATATATCTAACTATCTGTCTGTCTATCTCTCTGTCTGCCTATTTCTATCTATGGATCATTAGATGGTAAAATGATCAACATCAAACTCTCGAAAAACCCCTTTAAGATTCTGGTTACTATGTTTTTTATTTTCTATAATACGGGATTAGTTATTATCTATATGTTTTAGCAGGATCCTGGTATTGTATGTACTGCCCTCTCTATAACATCTCTTCTACACCAGCTCTCTGTAATGTTCATGTGTCACATGTGACAAATTACAGGAGTGTTTTCTGATTTTTGCCTCTTTTCCTCTGTCTTCACTATAGGACGATATGACGAGGTCTTCAACTCCGATGTCCTCAACAAGTGAGACCAGCATCCACAATTATGCTGAGGTATTTTCTATAGATATTCAGTTGTGAAGACTTCTATAAAATGTTATAGTTACCTACTGTACTGTGTCTGGAAGAAGCAGCCATGATTTTCTAATCTCATACACGTTGTATCCCACATAAGTCATTTACGTTTCTTCTTTATCATTCCCTTACTAATACTGACACCATACTCAGAAATGGTCATTTTTATATCATATTCTTTCATCTTGTCTTCACAGATTATGACACAATTCCCAGAGCTGCCAGGACAATGGTTTGAATGTAGAGTGGAGGTTAGATTTATTGTGTCTTGCATCTTACTTGTTCGGGTACTTTCACACTTGCGTTGTTTGATTCCGGCAGGTAGTTCAGTTGCCTGATCAGGAAAACTGTGCGCAAACGCATGTCATTTGCAGACTGATCATGATCCTGATCAGTCAGACAAATACTTTGCAATACCAGATCCATTTTTCCGGTGTCATCCGGAAAAACAGATCCGGTATTTATTATTTTTCAAATTTTTGAAGGTCTGCGCATGCCAGACCAGACAAAATCTCGGGCATCTGGCAGTATACAGTCGTATCCGACAATGCCAGATACTGTGAGCTCCGGTAGCCTGATTGTCAGATGGATCAGGCTACCAGATTCACGTAACTGTGAACGTGGCCTTACTAATAGAATAGGTGATCCTACTAACTGAGGAATAACCCTACTTATGTTCTTAGATGGTAGCCCCACAACTCTCTTCTTCCAAGTAATGTTCCCACCCGAAGTGTTTTATAGATTTCATATCCTCCAAGAACAGACTATAAGAATCTGCTTTCACTTTTTTTTTTTTTTTTGTTACTAAACTGAAATTTCACAAATATAAATGTAAGAAATAATTCCTTATAGAATTAGCAGAACATGAAATGCCGGTCATAGTGAACACCACTTTATAACCGATAAGAATTATCTTCTAAGAAGGGGCTCAAGGGATTTACCAGACCCCCGTATGTGTCTGTGTTATTAAAGGGAGAAGAAGATCCGATGTAAAACTTTTATACTTATGGATTACACTCACCGCTAATTTTATTTCAGGTTCCCCCAAAAGCAACATCCCAGCTCTCACAGTTTTACATCTCTGAGGTATCTCTATTTATCGATCTGATATCTATTAATATATCTAACTACAGGTGAAACTCGAAAAATTAGAATATCGTGCAAAGTTTATTTATTTCAGTAATGCAACTTAAAAGATGAAACTAACATATGAGACTCATTACAGGCAAAGCGAGATATTTCAAGCCTTTATTTGTTATAATCTGGATGATTATGGCTTACAGCTTATGAAACCCCAAAGTCTTAATTTTGAGGTACCCTTTGCTCAGGGAGTATGGATTAATTAGCTGACTAGAGTGTGACACTTTGAGCCTAGAATATTGAATCTTTTCACAAATTTCTAATATTAAGCTGCATTAATGCAATTTCTTTTAATTTGCATTACTGAAATAAATGGACTTTTGCACAATATTTTAATTTTTCGAGTTTCACCTGTATCTATCTATCTCTCTGTCTGACTTAGACTATTCTGGTTTTGTTTGCTCTTATTTTCTGCATGAAGAGGCTGCAGTGTTTCGTGAGCACCACAGTCTCTTCCTAGGCCATATGACATCACATTCATCGTTCACATGCCCTAGGTGCAGCTCTGTCCCATCAGGGTGATTGGGTCTGAGCTGCAATACCAAGCAGAGTGCTATCAAATGGACAGCGCTGTGCTTGGTAAAGAGCAAAGAGGCTTCGGTGCTCACTGGAACATCGCGGTCTCCTCAATCAGCTTATTGGTGGGGGTGCCAGGAGTCGGACCCCCCCCCCCACCATCTCATAACTTTCATACATATGTCATAGATGTTACTGCAGTCCTATGTAACGCCCCACGTAACACAGTGAATTATTGTGTTATGTTAGGTGCTACATAAAACTGCAGGGAACATCTAGTACGTTATCTGTACACACAACGTTTTAACTGTTATCTGGCTGTTACAAATTTGCCAAATTTAAAATACATATAATTATAATAAAAAAGACTTGGAGGAGAATACAGCACCACATATCTCTTACATCCAGGGACATCTGCTGTCATGTAGACCTTCTCTTTCCTCTTCTCCTGCGTCTGACCCAGACCACCATGACAAATTCTTTCAGCCACATCTCGTCTCTACAGAGTTTGTTACACAGACACGTTAGATTTCTAAATTTTTCCATCAACCTCCCCACCCTGGTGTCCCAACAGTGTCATCCTGCTGCCACTCCCAATACTGTGCCCTTTGTGCTCCCAATGTCCCAGGTACTATACTGCTGAAAAAATAGTGACCCAAGTGGACATAATTGGGGTCATTTATCAAACTGGTGGAAAGTAGAACTGTCTTGGTTGCCCATAGCAGCCAATCAGATTCCACCTTTAATTTTCCAAAGGAGCTGTCAAAAATTAAAGGTGAGATCTAATTGGTTGCTATGGGCAACAAAGCTAGTTCTATTTTACACCAGTTGTGCCCCAGTAATAACATCCTATATTGTGCTCCAGGTAATAATGCCTGAATAGAGTGTCCCCAAAAATAATGTCCACTAAAATGTCCTGTAATAGAAATGCCCCTAGAGCGCCTCCCCAATAGCAACGTCACCCACACTGCCCCATTTAGTAATTTCCCCCACACTGCTCCATATAGTAATTTCCCCAACACTGCCCCAAATAGTAATTTTCATTACACTGCCCCATATAGTAATTTTCCTTACACTGCCCCCATATAGTACTTTCCCCCACACTTCCCTCATATATTAATTTCCCCCACACTGCCCCATATACTAATTTACCCCACACTTCCCACATATATTAATTTCCCCCACAATCCCTTCATATAGTAATTTCCCCTACACTGCCACATATAGTATTTGGCCCCACGTTGCTACCATATTGTAATTTCCCCTACACTGCCACTATATAGAAATTTCCCTCACACTGCCCCCAAAAAGTAATTTGCCCCCACACTGCCCCCATGTATTAGTTTATCCCCACAAAGTAATTTTCCCCCCGACTGTCGCCACATAGTAATTTCTGCCACACTGCCCCATATAGTAATTTCCCCCACACTGCCCTCATGTAGTTGTTTGCCCCCACTAAGTAATTTGCCCCCAGACTGTCGCCACAAAGTAATTTGCCCCCAGACTGTCGCTACAAAGTAATTTGCCCCCACGCTGCCCCATGAAGAAATTTTCCCCCACACTGCCCATTAAGTAATTTCCCCCCACATTGCCCCCATTGAGAAATTCGCCACCACACTGCACCCATTAAGTAATCTGCCCCCACACTGTCCCCATTAAGTAATTTGTCCCCACACTGCCCCATTAAGTAATTTGCCTACACACTGCCCCATTAAGTAATTTGCCTACACACTGCCCCATTAAGTAATTTGCCCCATGTAATCATTTGCCCCCCCACTGTCCCAGCATTAATATAACCTCCTCTGCCCCCCAAAGTTGGCACACACAAAAAAAAAAAAAACACTTAACTCTAATACTTACCTGTGTCCGTGATAGTAAGGCAGGCGCGTGTACATCAAAGCCCTGCACCCCGGCACAGGCACACGATGACATCATCGCGCGTGATGAAGTCAAGTCATCGCGCACGCCTGCGACGGGCTTTTACCCTACTAGGCCTGAAGCCTATGGCGGTTATAGGCAACGCAGTATGCGGGCTTTCGGGTCGGTGTTGGGCCCCTCAGCGATGCTGGGCCCAGGGCTGCCGACACGAAAGCCTGAATTATAATCCGCCATTGACTGTAACCTCCTCTTAGGCCAGTGATATCATGCTGTGAGGAGGCCGCAGAACTCACTGGAGTGTAGCTGCCTCTTCAAACATTTGGCCAGTGGACCATCACTGACCAAATATTGATGGACTATCGGATACGCTATTAATACCGAACTCGAAGAACCCTTTTAAGATACTGGTTAGGAAGTTTTCATTTTTCAACCCAGTACTAGGTTAGGTATCATTTATATGTTTAATGGTTTAGCAGGATCCGGTATTGTATGTACTGCCCTCTCTATAACATCTCTTCTACACCAGCTCTCTGTAATGTTCATGTGCCACATGGGACAAATTACAGGAGTGTTTTCTGATTTTTGCCTCTTCTCCTCTGTGTTCACTATAGGACGATATGACGAGGTCTTCCCCTCTGATGTCCACACCAAGTGAGAGCAGCATGGAGGAATATGCTGAGGTATTTTCTATAGATATTCAGTTGTAAAGACTTCTACAAAATGTTATAGTTACCTACTGTACTGCTTCTAGAAAAAGCAGCCATGTTTTTCGAATGTCATATAAGTTAGCTCCAAGTTATTTCCCATTTAAAGGGGTGTGCAGAGGTTTTATATTGATGATCTATCCTCAGGATACAGTAGGTTATCAATATCTGATTGGCGGGGGCCCTACACCAGGCATCCCATCCCATCATCTGTTTGAAGAGGTGGCAGTGCTCCATGCAAACACTACTTCTTCTTCATTACACCGCCCGTCGCCTTGGAAGTCTCGGAGACGCAGTACGGTTACAAGTACACAATACATTCACTTGAATGGAGTGAGTACTTGTAATTACACTGCTCTGCTGTTGCAAGGGAAACAATGCACTGAGTAATAAGTAGTTGCGCTCAAATGGAGCAAAGCCTCCTCTGCAAACAGCTGATAGTCAAGGTCAGGCCAACATCATAGTCAAGGACAGGCCAAGATCAGGGCAGTCAGAGTATGTGCTTAATGGTAAATGGTCAGAGATCATTGTATGAAGAGAAGGATCAATACAGAGGTAAGGCATGGATCAGGTCTGGCAGTAGAGGGTCAGATTGAAATAAACAGGCAGAGGTCGGTACACATGCAGACAACAGTGACAGCACACCTTTTCAGGAACTTAGTAACAAGCTATTGAACCCGTTGCTCAGGCACACTGCCACAGGGGAAGGTGCCTTAAGTTCCCTTAGGTAGCAAGCATAGGCTGGAGCAGATTAGGGTGAGTGCATGCTGGCCTTTGAAGAGCTAAAGGGGAGTGTGTGACCACCCTATGGCCACAGAAGGAGAGTCCAGGCCAGCCAGCACAAGACTAGTCAGGGGGGAGTTCAAACCTCCTGGAAGCCAAAACACGGGACCGGTGGGTGAAGCAGCAGTGGCCACAGGCCGTCACTTTAACAATTACAATTATAATTCATGATTGTTTACTCTTTTTCACTATAGGGGAATGAATTGAGGGCGTCACCACCATCACAAACACATAACATGCTGAGTTATTTTATCCGTCCAAATACCGTAAAAGTGACTGAACCGAAGGCATCCTGATGCAAACTGAACGGATTGCTTTCCATTCAGAATGCATTGGGACAAAACTATCAGTTTTTTCCAGTATTGAGCCCCTAGGACAGAACTCAATACCGGAGAAGTTTAACGCTAGTGTGAAAGCACCCTTATGTATAAATGTTATAGATTTTGTTATCTTTATTTTGTTTGAAATAAGAATATTAGGCCCCATTCCCAGTTGTGTTTGGAATCCGTTATAAAGCTACCGGAGCTCACCGTACCCGGCATTTCCGGATATGACTGTGTATCGCTGGATCTTCATTGACTATAATGGGATCCAGCAGAGATTCGGACAATTTTTAGCATACAGTATATGCCATGAATCGACCAGACAAAATCACGGACATCTGGCAGTATACAGTCGTATCTGACAATGCCAGATACTGTGAGCTCCATTAGCCTGATCCTCAGATGGATCAGACTACCAGATTCCAAACGTAACTGTGAACGTGGCCTTACTAATAGAATAGGTGATCCTACTAACTGAGGAAAAACCCTACTGATGTTCTTAGATGGTAGCCCCACAACTCTCTTCTTCCAAGTAATGTTCCCACCCGAAGTGTTCTATAGATGTGTGGATAGATTTCATATCCTCCAAGAACAGACTATAAGAATCTGCTTCCACTTCTTTTTTTTTTCTTTACTAAACTGAAATTTCACAAGTACAAATGTAAGAAATGATTCCTTATAGAATTAGCAGAACATAAAATGCCGGTCATAGTGAACACCACTTTATAACTGATAAGAATAATCTTCTAAGAAGGGGCTCAAGGGATTTACCAGACCCCCGTATGTGTCTGTGTTATTAAAGGCTGGAGAAGATCTGATGTAAAACTTTTATACTTATGGATTACACTCACCGCTAATTTTATTTCAGGTTCCCCCAAAAGCAACATCCCAGCTCTCTCAGTTTTACATCTCTGAGGTATCTCTATTTATCGATCTAATATCTATCAATATATCTATCTATCTCTCTGTCTGCCTTAGACTATTCTGGTTTTCTTTGCTCTTATTTTTATGTCTGACCTTCAATACTAGGGATGAGATGAACAATAAAACTATGGAATTAATGCATATCTAAATGGTTTTCCAGCTCTAGTCCCTCTTTCCAGGTTGAGAGGCGGCTGTGCTTGTATTTGTTCACTCTCTATTATAAGTTATCGGAGATATGGAAACAGTCATAAACTAGAGACCTCTTATAAGAATCTATCGTTAATATGTGAAAAAGTTGCAAAAGTTGAGTATTATGGGGAAATGCAGCAATGTTCCTACTCTATTATCCATTAGTCCTTCTTCTTTCTATGGATCATTAGATGGTAAAATGGTAAATCTCCGGTTCCCTCTTCTGATCTGTACTTTCCTAACCTGTGTTTTATTAGGAGAACATTAGAAGACCTGGCTCTGTAGGGCCTGGGAATAACATCTGCTCTATATGTACACTGTACAGATGTATACTGAGTCTGTTTCCAGAACAGCTCCATAACGTCCTGTCCATGAAAATATAGTTTTCCTCAGGATAGGTCATCAACATCTGATTGGTGGGGGCAGGGCCGTTTCTAGGGGCGGGCGGGACGGGCGGCCGCCCGGGGCGCTGTCAGAAGCAGGGGGCGCCCGTTGAGGTGTAAAAAAAAAAAAAAAAAAAAAAAAAAAAATTCGTTATGATGGTAAAGGATCGGGCGGCCGGCCGGCGGCGCCCCTCATGCTGAGCCTCCTGAGCGGCCGGCTCAGTGCTGCGCAGCCTGCCTGCGCTGCAGACTGCTGAGTTGTTAGTGTAGCGTGGCCGAGCTCTGTTCGGTCCGGCCCGGGGTACAGGAGCATTTGTTTCTTGTACCCGGCCGGACTGAAAGGAAGTGCACACTAAGTGAGCACTTCCTGTCAGCCGGGTACAGGAAACAAAAGCTCCTGTACCGCGGAGCGAACAGAGCTCGGCCACTACATTAGAGGTGAGAGTGACAAGGGAGGGGGGGAGGAGGGAGGGAGAAGAGAGTGACAAGGGAGGGGGGGAGGAGGGAGGGAGAAGAGAGTGACAAGGGAGGGGGGGAGGAGGGAGGGAGAAGAGAGTGACAAGGGAGGGGGGGGGAGGGAGAAGAGAGTGACAAGGGAGGGGGGGGAGGGAGAAGAGAGTGACAAGGGAGGGGGGGGGGAGGGAGAAGAGAGTGACAAGGGAGGGGGGGGAGGGAGGGAGAAGAGAGTGACAAGGGAGGGGGGGAGGGAGGGAGAAGAGAGTGACAAGGGAGGGGGGGGAGGGAGGGAGAAGAGAGTGACAAGGGAGGGGGGGGAGGGAGAAGAGAGTGACAAGGGAGGGGGGGAGGGAGGGAGAAGAGAGTGACAAGGGAGGGGGGGGGAGGGAGGGAGAAGAGAGTGACAAGGGAGGGGGGGGAGGGAGAAGAGAGTGACAAGAGAGGGGGGGGGGGGAGGGAGAAGAGAGTGACAAGAGAGGGGGGGGGGGGAGGGAGAAGAGAGTGACAAGGGAGGGGGGGAGGGAGGAGAAGAGAGTGACAAGGGAGGGGGGGAGGGAGGGAGAAGAGAGTGACAAGGGAGGGAGAAGAGAGTGACAAGGGAGGGAGAAGAGAGTGACAAGGGAGGGAGAAGAGAGTGACAAGGGAGGGGGGGAGGGAGAAGAGAGTGACAAGGGAGGGGGGGGAGGGAGAAGAGAGTGACAAGGGAGGGGGGGGAGGGAGAAGAGAGTGACAAGGGAGGGGGGGAGGGAGAAGAGAGTGACAAGGGAGGGGGGGAGGGAGAAGAGAGTGACAAGGAGGGGGGAGGAGAGAGTGACAAGGGAGGGGGGGAGGAGAAGAGAGTGACAAGGGAGGGGGGGAGGGAGAAGAGAGTGACAAGGGAGGGGGGGAGGGAGAAGAGAGTGACAAGGGAGGGGGGGGAGGGAGAAGAGAGTGACAAGGGAGGGGGGGGGAGAAGAGAGTGACAAGGGAGGGGGGGAGGGGAAGAGAGTGACAAGGGAGTCCGACAATGCAATATGTGTATTATTTAATTGTTTAGTTATTAATACTACATTTTGCGGACCGCACATTGCCGGCACTAAGAGAATATGCCTATTCTTGTCCGTTATTGGGGACAAGAATAGGACATGTACTATTTTTTTTCAGGTTCGGAATTTCGGATCCGGGTCTGCAATTCCGGATCTGATAAGGGGGGGGCGGGGGTGCCAATTTTTATCTTGCCTAGGGCGGCAAAAATCCTTGCACCGGCCCTGGTCAGACTTACTGATGTAACGCGCCTGATCCTCCCACTAGGCGGCGCAGGCGCGTGACATACAGTGACTGAGTGAGCGCCGCACTGCCTGCCTGTTACCGCCCGCCCTGAGCCCCTGAGCAGTGCTGATGCCTGCTGTGAGGCGAGTGATGGTCCTGGGGGGGCATTAATTACAATGGGGGGGATGGGGGTTATTACAATAGGGGGGGGGCATTAATTACAATGGGGGGAATTAATTACAATGGGGGGGCCACTGTGGGAGACATGAAAATGGGGGCCACTGTCACTGTGGGGGACATTAAGTTTAATAAGGATCACTATGGACATTATTTAGAATGGAGGCTGCTGTTGGTGTCATTACTCATTATAACTATAATGTCTGATAGGCCTAGTCCTGAGCTGAGTTATATTACCCTGCCCTGTATAATAATGTACCCATCCCTGATACCCCTTAGTTATATTACCCCACTGGAGTAATATAACTAAGGGGTATCAGGGTACATTATTATACAGGGCAGGGTAATATAACTCAGGACTAGGCCTATCAGACATTATACAGTTATAATGACATCCACAGCAGCCTCCATTCTAAATAATGTCCATAGTGATCCTTATTAAAAATAATGTCCCCCCACAGGCAGGCAGTGCGGGCGGCGGCGCTCACTCACTGTACCGCCCGCACTGCCTGCCTGTCTGTTACCGGGGGGGGGGGGAGTTTTTTTGACACTCGCCCTGAGAGAAATTTTACCTAGAAACTGCACTGGGTGGGGGCCCAACTCCCGGCACCCACACAGATCAGCTGTTTAAGGCTACTTTCACACTTGCGCTTGATCGGATCCGTTCTGAACGGATCCGATCATATTAATGCAGACGGAGGCTCCGTTCAGTACGGATCCGTCTGCATTAATAACTTAGAAAAATTTCTAAGTGCGAAAGTAGCCTGAGCGGATCCGTTCAGACTTTCAATGTAAAGTCAATGGGGGACGGATCCGCTTGAAGATTGAGCCATATGGTGTCATCTTCAAGCGGATCCGTTCCCATTGACTTACATTGTAAGTCTGGACGGATCCGCACGCCTCAGCACGGCCAGGCGGACAGCTGAACGCTGCAAGCAGCGTTCAGCTGTCCGCCTGGCCGTGCGGAGGCGAGCGGAGCGGAGGCTGAACGCCGCCAGACTGATGCAGTCTGAGCGGATCCGCATCCATTCAGACTGCATCAGGGCTGGACGGAAGCGTTCTGCTCCGCTCGTGAGCTCCTTCAAACGGAGCTCACGAGCGGACAGCAGAACGCTAGTGTGAAAGTAGCCTAAGGAGGCCGAAGCTCCCTGGTGAGAACTGTAACCAGCGGAGGATTAAGGGTACTTTCACACTAGCGTTTTTCTTTTCCGGCACTGAGTTCCGTCACAGGGGCTCTATACCGAAAAAGAACTGATCAGGCATATCCCCATGCATTCTGAATGGAGAGTAATCTGTTCAGGATGCATCAGGATGTCTTCAGTTCAGTCGTTTTGACTGATCAGGCAAAAGATAAAACCGTAGCATGCTACGGTTTTATCTCCAGCGAGAAAAACTGAAGACTTGCCTGAATGCCGGCATTTTTCCCCATAGGAATGTATTAGTGCCGGATCCGGCATTCAAAATACCAAAATGCCGGATCCATCCTTCTGGCCTGTGCATGCGCAGACCGGTAAACATGTGAAAAAAAAATACAAGACGGATCCGTCTGTCCGCATGACAAGCGGAGAGGCGGATCCGTTCTTGCAATGCATTTGTGAGACAGATCCGCATCCGGATCCGTCTCACAAATGCTTTCAGTCACGGAACTGCCTGCCGGATCACACTGCCGCAAGTGTGAAAGTAGCCTAAGTACATGATAGGTCCGGGGTTGTCTACCCATCTTGGGCCCCTCCCTCCATTTTAGTTAAAAAAATCTGTATGAATTGGCTGCAGTGCTTCGTGAGCACCACAGTCTCTTCCTAGGCCATATGACATCACATTCATCGTTCACATGCCCTAGGTGCAGCTCTGTCCCATCAGGGTGATTGGGTCTGAGCTGCGATACCAAGCAGAGTGCTATCAAATGGACAGCGCTGTGCTTGGTAAAGAGGCTGCGGTGCTCACTGGAACATCGCGGTCTCCTCAAGCAGCTTATTGGAGGGGGTGCCAGTGTTGCACATATGCTGAAAGTATAGTCAATAATTCCAATTGCGAAGGGAGCGGGCTGGGTGAAGACAGAAGTGATTTTATTGAACATGTTCTGGAATGAACAAACACATGACCTTCAGTATACTGTACAGTCATACTTGTGGATTGTTGAAGCTAGAAATTATATAGATATTAGTTTATTCTTATGGGGTGCCTATTTTTGAAATCTCTTACACCAGGAGTCGGACCCCCCACCATGTCATAACTCTTTGAGTACAGATGTCATAGATGCTACTGCAGTCCTATGTAACACCTCACATAACACAGTGAATTATCGTGTTATGTTAGGTGCTACATAGGACTGCAGAGAACATCTACTACGTTATCTGTACACACAAAGTTTTCACTGTTATCTGGGCTGTTACAAATTTGCCAAATTTAAAATACATATGATTATAATAAAAAAGACTTGGAGGAGAATACAGCACCACATATCTCTTACATCCAGGGACATCTGCTGTCATGTAGACCTTCTCTTTCCTCTTCTCCTGCGTCTGACCCAGACCACCATGACAAATTTTTTCAGCCACATCTCGTCTCTACAGAGTTTGTTACACAGACACATTAGATTTCTACATTTTTCCATCAACCTCTCCATCCTGGTGTCCCAACAGTGTCATCCTGCTGCCACTCCCCATACTGTGCCCGTTGTGCTCCCCAGTGTCCCAGGTACTATACTGCTGAAAAAATAGTGACCCCGGTAGACATAATTGGGGTCATTTATCAAACTGGTTGAAAGTAGAACTGTCTTGGTTGCCCATAGCAGTCAATCAGATCCCACCTTTCATTTTCCAAAGGAGCTGCTGTCAAAAATGAAAGGTGGGATCTGATTGGTTGCTATGGGCAACAAAGCTAGTTCTATTTTACACCAGTTTGATAAATTATCCCAAAGGTCCCTATAGTGTCTACAGCAGTTATAATGCCCCATAGAGTGCCCCCAGTAATAATACCACCCTCTATTGTGCTCCAAGTAATAATGCCTGAATAGTGTGTCCCCCAAAAAAATGTTCACTTAAATGTCCTGTAATAGAAATGCCCCTACAGCGCCTCCCCAATATCAACGTCCCCCACAATGACACCACATAGTAATTTCCCCTACACTAACCTCATATATTAATTCCCCCCACACTGCCCCATATAGTATTTTCCCTAACACTGCTACCATATTGTAATTTCCCCTACACTGCCACCATATAGTAATTTCCCTCACACTGCCCCCACAAAGTAATTTTCCCCCACACTGCCCCATGTAGTAGTTTGACCCCACAAAGTTATTTGTCCCCAGACTGCCCCCACATATTATTTTGCCCTCAGACTGCCCCCTATAGTAATTTCCCCCACACTGCCACATATAGTAATTGTCCCCACACTGCCCTATATATTTATTTCCCCCAAACTGCCCCATATAGTCATTTTCCCTACACTGCCCCATATAGTAATTTCCCCCACACTTCCCCCATATAGTAATTTCTCCTGCACTGCCCCATATAGTATTTTCTGCAACACTGCCACAATATAGTAATTTCCCTCATACTGTCCCCACAAAGTAGTTTGCCCTCAGACTGCCCCCCATGTAGTAGTTTGCCCCTACAAAGTAATTTGTCCCCAGACTGCCCCCAAATATTAATTTGCCCCCACACTGCCCATGAAGTAATTTCCCCCACACTGCCCCCATGCAGTAGTTTGCCCCCACACTGCCTGCCATAAAGTATTTTGACCACACACTGCCCCCACAAAGTAATTTGCCCCCTACACTGCCCCATGAAAAATTTTTCCCCCACACTGCCCCAATTAATGAAATTTCCCTCACACTGCCCCCATTAGGTAATTTGCCACCACACTGCCCCATTAAGTAATTTACCACCACACTGCCCCATTAAGTGATTTTCCCCCATGTAATCATTTGCCCCCCACTGTCCCTGCATGAATATAACCTTCTCTGCCCACCCAAAGTTGACACACACACAAAAAAGATAACTAAACTCAAATACTTACCTGTGTCCGTGATAGTAAGGCAGGTGTGCGTACATCAAAGCCCTGCACCCCGACACAGGCACGCAATGACATCATCGCGCGTGATGAAGCCATCGCGTGCGCCTGCCTTTTACCCTACTAGGCCTGAAGTCTATGGTGGTTATAGGCAACACAGTATGTGTGCGTTCGGGTGGGTGTTGGGCCCCCCAGCGATGCCGGGCCCAGGGCTGCCGACCCGAACGCCCCTATTATAATCCGCCATTGACTGTAACCTCCTCTTAGGCCAGTGACGTTATGCTGTGAGGAGGCCGCAGCACTCACTGGAGTGTAGCTGCCTCTTTAAACATTTGGCCAGTGGAGGTGCTGGGAGTTGGACCATCACTGACCAGATAGTGATGGACTATCGGATACACTATCAATGCTGAACTCGAAAAACCCTTTTAAGATACTGGTTAGGAAGTTTTCATTATTCAACCCAGTACTAGGTTAGGTATCATTTATATGTTTAATGGTTTAGCAGGATCCTGGTATTGTATGTACTGCCCTCTCTATAACATCTCTTCTACACCAGCTCTCTGTAATGTTCATGTGCCACATGGGACAAATTACAGGAGTGTTTTCTGATTTTTGCCTCTTCTCCTCTGTGTTCACTATAGGACGATATGACGAGGTCTTCACCTCCGATGTCCACATCAAATGAGAGCAGCATGGAGGAATATGCTGAGGTATTTTCTATAGATATTCAGTTGTGAAGACTTCTACAAAATGTTATAGTTACCTACTGTACTGCTTCTAGAAAAAGCAGCCATGTTTTTCGAATGTCATATAAGTTAGCTCCAAGTTATATCCCATTTAAAGGGGTGTGCAGAGGTTTTATATTGATGATCTATCCTCAGGATACAGTAGGTCATCAATATCTGATTGGCGGGGGCCCTACACCAGGCATCCCAGCCCATCATCTGTTTGAAGAGGTGGCAGTGCTCCATGCAAACACTACTTCTTCTTCATTACACCGCCCGCCGTCTTGGAAGTCTCGGAGACGCAGTACGGTTACAAGTACACAATACATTCACTTGAATAAAGTGAGTACTTGTAATTACACTGCTCTGCTGTTGCAAGGGAAACAATGCACTGAGTAATGAAGTAGTTGCGCTCAAATGGAGCAAAGCCTCCTCTTCAAACAGCTGATAGTCAAGGTCAGGCCAACATCATAGTCAAGGACAGGCCAAGATCAGGGCAGTCAGAGTATGTGCTTAATGGTAAATGGTCAGAGATCATTGTATGAAGAGAAGGATCAATACAGAAGTGAGGCATGGATCAGGTCAGGCAGTAGAGGGTCAGTATGGCGGTCAGTCATGGTTAAGGTCAGACAGTAGAGGGTCAGATTGAAATAAACAGGCAGAGGCCGGTACACATGCAGACAACAGCGACAGCACACCTTTTCAGGAATTTAGTAACAAGCTATTGAACCCGTTGCTCAGGCACACTGCCACAGGGGAAGGTGCCTTAAGATCCCTTAGGTAGCAAGCATAGGCTGGAGCAGATTAGGGTGAGTGCATGCTGGCCTTTGAAGAGCTAAAGGGGAGTGTGTGACCACCCTATGGCCACAGAATGAGAGGCCAGGCCAGCCAGCACAAGCCTAGTCAGGGGGGAGTTCAAACCTCCTGGAAGCCAAAACACGGGACCGGTGGGTGAAGCAGCAGTGGCCACAGGCCGTCACTTTAACAATTACTATTATAATTCATGATTGTTTACTCTTGTTCACTATAGGGGAATGAATTGAGGGCATTAAAACCTTCACCAACACATGACCTGAATGACATCCATGAGGTATGTACAAAACTGACAAGTCTATGTTCACATACTGGCCTTTATTCACTTGACAGAGACCTTTTAGCCTAATTTTGGGCATTAAGTGGTGATAATGTACATTTTTAACTATGTAAGAAAGCACAGTAGACTGCAGCTTACTTTAGAGTGCACCTTTCTCCTTTTACCCCTTTATATAATGGAAAATCTGGGCCTAAAGTAACATTTTCTTGTAAAAAATGTAATATTTATTGTTCACAGCCAAATATGTCTAAATTCTGTTAAACGCTTGTTGGGTAAAAGTGCTCACTACACTCCTTGAAAATTCCATTGGGGATGCTGTTTCCAAAATGGGGTCATTTTTGGGGGGTTTCTACTATCGGGGTGCCTCAGGGTCTCTTCAAATGCAACATGCACCCAAAAACCATTCCAGCAAAATCTGCTTTCCAAAAGCACAAGGCGCTCTTTCCCTTCTGAGCCTTGTGGTGTGCCTGTACAGCATTTTATGACCATATATTGGGTGCTACTGTATTCAATAGCAATTTCATGACAAAGTGTAGGGTATTTTTTGCTACTGTTACCCCTTGTGAAAGTGAAAAATCTGGGGCTAAAGCAGCATTTTATTGAAAAAAAATAAAAATTTTAATTTTAACAGTCAAGTGTTTCTAAATGCTATGAAACGTCGGTGGGGTCGAAGCACTCACTACACCCTTCGGTACATTCCTTCAGGGGTGTACTTTCCAAAATGGGGTCAAATTTTCGGGGTACCTCAGGGTCTCTTCAAATGTGACATGGTACAAGAAAAGGAGTACACAAAAATCTGCCATTAAAAAAAACTCATGGTGCTCTTTCCTTTATCAGCCCTGAGGTTTAATGTCTCATCAATCTTTGCTTTACTTGCGCTGTTATATTTATTTCAAGCTGGAAGCTCACATTTTTCTTTTTCTGCTACAGCTCTCTTTCTGAGACATAGATCAGTGGGTGTGTCCTTTAAGGAACGTGTCATTTTTAGTTGTGTCCTTTTTGCTGCAGTTCTCTGCTTGTAACTTTTACAGATTCTAACACTAGATATTGCTTGTGACAAACATAGGATTGAACTGAGAATGTGCAACCATGCTTATCCAGCTCAATAGTGGATGTGTACATTACTATACAGATTAAACACTAGGGGGCACCATTAGAACATAGAACAATGCCCCCTTATAATGCGCACCAGTACAAAAATACTCCCATTAATGTCCGACAATAAAAAAACACACCCCTTTTCCCTTCAGACCCCCCATATCATACCTCAAATCAGATCCTCAAATCAAATCGCCATATCAGATGCTCAGACCCCCATATCAGATGCTCAGACCCCCATATCAGATGCTCAGACCCCCATATCAGATGCTCAGACCCCCATATCAGATGCTCAGACCCCCATATCAGATGCTCAGACCCCCATATCAGATCCTCAGACCCCCATATCAGATGCTATCCATGTCCAGCGGTCTCTCCTGCAGTCCCTGCTCACTGGCCTCCTCCAGCCCGCGCTGCACTGTCACCTGGCTGCGTACAATGTCAGGTCATAGTGAGCGCTGAAGATGTTCATAGGACAGTGCAGAGCGGTCCGGAGGAGACCAGAGAAGAGGGGTGAGTACAGCTCTCACAGCGCTTCACTCCCCTGCTTCCTGCAGACTAGTGAGCTCACTAGTATTCACTGGACACATTGCGCCTTATAAAGTGAAATATACGGTAATTAGCACTGCTCCACTGGCAAGGGGCCTTGGCTTAGGAGACGGTTGCAATTGTGACGGTTGCGACATCTGTAGCTACACCACAGGATCTACCGTATGTTTTGCTTTATAAGACGCACTGGACTATATGCCACACCCCAGTTTAAACAGAAAATGATAAAAAATACTTTCTACCTCTTTGAAGGTAATGTGGTTTACTAGTGTTTTATGGAAGTGGAGGGGTCAAGGTCAGAAACGATAGGGTATGGGGGGGGGGGGGGATAGTTTTGGTCAGCTCCTGTAGCCCTTAATATTTCCTCTGCTGACCATTGTTACAACCAGCAATAGTGCATATGGTCACCTCATTAAATGTACCTATCCTAATAAATGTGTCTCTGTTGCTTTACTTCATGCTTCCTGTTCTTCTAAATTATTTTTAAGTGTTTACGACACACAGTTCAGTTACACACACACAGCTCTGCTACACACAGACATGCACACATGCATACACACACATACACACACACAGCTCTGCTACACACAGACATGCACACATGCATACACACACATACACACACACAGCTCTGCTACACACAGACATGCACACATGCATACACACACATACACACACACTTACTCACTTAGCACCTTCAGTTAAAAACTCCCATCTCCCTACACCAGTGCTGGCTGTACAATCTTCCTGCTCTGGCTCCTCCCATTGATGACATCATCAAAGGCCCTTAAGCTGTACTGGAGTTCTCATGTCCTCTCAGGGCAGGACCTTCCTCCCGAGCACTGAACGATCCTGCTGTGCTCGGTGTCGGCTGGAAGAGAGAGGCGAGTACAGGACCCTCCCATGCTGAACCGGCTGCACAGGAGCCATGTCCGCCCCTGAAGCACATCACAGTCAGCTCTATCTGTATTCCTAGTAACAGGCTCTGGGTGAGGTATAGACTCTGCTCACACTCAGGCTGTGGTGACTTCTGGCTGACTATCCTCCAGGTGTGGAGTATACAGCAATAAACGGCTTCACATGGCCATTACACATATGTCCTTCCTTCCCAGCTTACCAACAATTTCCATAAGTATTGTCCACAACACAGACTCCTTCACCTGCCAAGTGCACATGTAACAGGTCAGCCAGTGTCATAGGTGCAAAACTGCTGACAGATGCCCTTTATAACAGCTCAGGGAAGATGGCCGCCTCATAATCATGTTCTTGATTCCATACCCTGATCTAGTCCCCTATGAAAGGAAGTAATATACATACATATATAAAGCTACAGCATATCCAGACCAGCCTGAGACTAGATGCTGTATACTGCAATATGACCATAATGCTGATACACTGTATAACCATGCTATTTATTACAGGCTATGGTTGTCCAAGAGCAAAATCCACCAGCAGAACCGCAGTACGACGTCATAACCATTGATCTGACCTGCCAATGCAGATGGTCATTCAGACCTTTACGGCATCTGTTTAATGGGATCAGGTCCGGGTGTAGGAGAGCTGCTAAAAGAATAAGACGAGCTCTCCACCTCACCCCCAACTGAAGAAAGACACCAGCATGAAGTAGGAGAGTCCAAGGTCAGCGCAATCTCCTCCATCTCTGCACTCACCCACATTTTCCAGGCAGATTGCTTATAGCATTATTGAATATTCTTTCTGGTACCCGAGGTCTCACTTCCCACTTTGACTCTCAAAAACAGCAATCTATCAAAATATAACCAGTGTCTCTATTGTCAAGCTGCCACCTTATAATATTATAGAAAAGGTGGCCATGCTGCTGCCCATAAGAGCATGGTGACCCCCAGCTGCCAGGCTTATCACTAAGCTGTCACCTTATAATATTATAGAAAGGGAGACCATGCTGCTGACCACTAGAGCACGGAGACCCCAGCTGCCAGGCTTATCACTAAGCTGCCCCCCTATAATATTATAAAAAGGGAGACCATGCTGCTGACCACTAGAGCATGGTGACCCCCAAGTGCCAGGCTTATCACTAAGCTGCCACCCTATAATATAGAAAGGGAGACCATGCTGCTGACCACTAGAGCATGGTGACCTCCAGCTGCCAGGCTTATCACTAAGCTGCCACCTAAACTTATCTGCTATTACACCCAGTAATATGCTTATACTGTCATAGCCCAAAAAATGAAGAAGAGGAGTTTTATTTTCCCTATAGTTACCATTTAAGGCTAAGTTCATACAGAGGCATGACTTTAACCCCTTCCTGCTGCTCCAATGTAAAATTGTGCCGGCAGTGGGGGGTTTAAAGAGGGCACCATAGCCAACGGGTGCCTCCTGTTTAAAACAGGTTACAGTCAAGACTAATGTATGTGATCGACAAAAACACCGTACGCATACACTTAACCCCTTAGATGCCGTGGTCTGATATGATCATCTGGGAGGTCGAAAACCAGGCGCACGCAACTCCTGGACATGCTCCCTCCAGTGAGGATCGGGGAAGTCCGAGTGTGCGTGCGACAACCTCCGTATTGCTAAGTGATACTGGGCTGCCACACATTTATTCCTATGGAGAGCCTGCATTTAGACCAGTGATAGGCAAACTCGAGCTATTGCAGAACTACAACTCCCAGCATGCAAAGACTGCCAACAGCTTTCAGCCTACAGCAGGGCGTAGTTTCCCAACAGCTGGAGAGCCGTAGTTTGCCTATCACTGATTTAGACCATTTTCTACGCCTGAAACAGGAGTAGAAAATTATAAATGAGACAGGCCTGCTGGCCCACCCCTTCCACATAACGCCCACTTTTTTAGACGTGACAGGGAAAATTCACAGATTGCGGTGCAAGTAACCTTTGCTGCACAATCTGTGCAAGAAATACACCCAATATAGGCATATTTCTGGATAATAAATGACCCCCATAGTGTAATCTCCATAGAGTCCAGTGCTAATGAAGTCTATGAGAGAAGCTATCTAATGATTGCTTGTTAAGGTTCCCTAGGGGAACTATTAAAAAGTTAAAAAAAAAAAAATATATACATATGTGGTATCGCCATAATCGCACTGACCCAGAGAATGAAAGTAACAGGTCAGCTTTACCGCACAGTGAACACTGTAAAAGCTATTTTTTTTATTTATAATTCCGCCCCATTTGGAATTTTTATCCCGCTTCCCACTACAACTGTAAATGGTGCCATTAGAAAGCACAACTTGTCCTTCAAAAGTCAAGCTCTCATACGGTGTCACGGACGGTGTACAGGAAACAAGACAAAGCAACATGCATATATGACTGAGTGGATCCAAAGCTAAGGAACCAAAAGGGAGACCCCTGCACAAGACCTGAGACTTTCCCTGGCTGCTCAGCCTATGCAAAGATCCCAGAGGTGGATGGTTGCATATCCACGTACCTCGACTATATAACCCCTGAACACCCTACAATAGTGAGGGGACACGACCACCGGCTCCCTACACCAAACACGGAGGGAGTCAGGGTCACCTGGGATCCAGCAAACAGAAAATAACAGATAAATGTTCAGCACTTAACTTTGTAGCAGACTGGAAAACAAGATCAGCATGCACACACACTCCAGGAAGTAGTATAAGCCGCCCAGTAATGCACCATGGGGAGGAATTTAAAGGGAAGCAATCAGTCCAACCACATGACAGCTGAGAGAGGCCAACGAGATGAGGAACTGAACAGCACAACAAAGAGAACTCAAGGAGGAGGTTCTGAAAGGCTTCTGTCAAAGCTTCTCAGCTGTCTGGTTGTGACAGTACCCCTCCCTCTACGAGTGGACTCCAGACACTCAGAGCCCACCTTCTCAGGATGGGACCTATGGAAAGCCCTGATGAGACGAGAGGCCTTAATGTCCGTCACTGGGACCCACATCCTCTCCTCAAGACCATAACCCTCCCAATGAACAAGGTACTGAAGAGAACCGCGGACAAGACGAGAATCCACAATCCTAGAGACCTGAAATTCAAGATTCCCATCAACCATTATCGGAGGAGGAGGCAAAGGCGAGGGTACAATGGGTTGAACATAAGGTTTCAATAAGGACTTATGAAAAACATTATGGATCTTCCAAGTCTGAGGAAGATCAAGATGGTAGGCAACAGGATTGATGACAGACAGGATTTTGTAAGGCCCAATAAACCTAGGACCCAACTTCCAGGAGGGAACCTTCAATTTGATATTCTTGGTAGACAACCACACCAGATCACCAACATTCAGGTCCGGACCAAGCACACGTCTCTTATCTGCCACATGCTTATATCTCTCACTCATGCTCTTTAGATTATCCTGAATGTTTTGCCAAATAGATGACAAAGACGAGGAGAATCTGTCCTCATCAGGTAAACCAGAAGACCCCTCTCCCGAGAAAGTCCCAAACTGCGGATGAAACCCATATGCACCAAAAAATGGTGACTTATCAGAGGACTCCTGACGACGGTTATTTAAAGCAAACTCAGCAAGGGACAAAAAAGAACACCAATCCTCTTGATTCTCCGCCACAAAACAGCGCAGATATGTCTCCAGATTCTGATTGACGCGCTCTGTCTGGCCATTCGACTGCGGGTGGAAAGCAGAAGAGAATGACAACCGAACCCCCAAGCGAGAACAGAAAGCCTTCCAGAATCTGGAAACAAACTGCGTGCCCCGATCAGAGATTATGTCTGAAGGAATACCGTGCAATTTGACAATGTGATCAATAAATGCCTGCGCCAGCGTCTTAGCATTGGGCAAACCAGGAAAAGGGATGAAATGCACCATTTTGCTAAAACAGTCCACCACCACCAGAATCACACTCTTCCCCGAGGAACGAGGCAGGTCCGTTATAAAGTCCATGGACAGATGTGTCCAAGGACGGGAAGGAATGGGTAAGGGAAGGAGAGGACCTGATGGCCGTGAATGAGGGACTTTGGCACGAGCGCAAGTCTCGCAGGCTGCCACAAAACCCTCAACCGACTTACGAAGCGCAGGCCACCAGAATCTCCGAGCTATGAGATCCAGTGTGGCTCTTGCCCCCGGGTGCCCAGCAAGGACCGTATCATGGTGTTCTTTAAAAATCTTGTGTCTTAAAGCGAGAGGCACAAACAACCTCCCAGGAGGACAAAGATCAGGAGCCTCTGACTGGGCTGCCTGCACCTCTGCCTCCAATTCAGAAAAAAGAGCAGAGACCACCACACCTTCAGCCAAAATGGGACCCGGGTCTTCAAAATTCCCGCCTCCCGGAAAACAACGTGACAGGGCATCTGCCTTCACATTCTTAACTCCAGGGCGGAACGTGACAACAAAATTAAACCTAGAAAAGAACAAAGACCATCTGGCCTGTCTCGGGTTCAGACGCTTGGCTGACTCCAAGTAGGCCAGATTTTTATGGTCAGTAAATACGGTAATAGGGTGTCTGGCTCCCTCTAGCCAATGGCGCCATTCCTCAAAAGCCAACTTGATGGCCAACAATTCCCTATCTCCCACATCGTAATTTCTCTCTGCGGAGGAGAGTTTTTTCGAGAAAAAGGCACACGGTCGCCATTTGGCAGGAGAGGAACCCTGAGACAAGACCGCCCCCACACCCACCTCAGAAGCATCAACCTCAACTATGAAGGGTAAAGAAATATCAGGTTGCACCAAGATGGGAGCGGAAGCAAAACTCTCCTTGATATTAGAAAAAGCCTTATGCGCCTCTACTGACCAAGAAGAAAAATCTACCCCCTTTCTGGTCATATCAGTGAGTGGTTTAGCAATAGGGGAATATTTCAAAATAAACTTCCTGTAATAATTGGCAAAGCCCAAAAAACGCATCAGCGCCTTCTGATTCTCAGGAAGCTCCCACTCAAGCACAGCGCGGACCTTCTCGGGGTCCATGCGAAAACCAGAAGCGGAGAGAAGAAACCCCAGAAATTGAATTTCTGGAACCGCAAACACACATTTTTCCAGTTTTGCATATAATTTATTCTCCCGCAGGATGAGCAAGACCTGACGTAAATGTTCCTTATGAGTTTTGAAATCAGGAGAAAAAATCAAAATGTCATCCAAATACACCAATACAAATTTTCCCATCAAATGATAAAAAATGCTGTTCACGAAATGCTGAAAAACGGCTGGGGTATTCATCAAACCAAAAGGCATAACCAAATTCTCAAAATGGCCCTCAGGGGTATTGAAGGCCGTCTTCCATTTGTCTCCTTCTCTGACCCTGACCAGGTTGTATGACCCTCTTAGATCTAATTTGGAAAAGACTTTAGCCCCAACAACCTGGTTAAACAGGTCCGGGATCAGAGGAAGCGGATAAGGGTCACGAATAGTGATACTGTTCAGCTCCCTGAAATCCAGACAAGGTCTTAAAGAACCATCTTTTTTCTTAACAATGAAAAAACCAGCGGCAACAGGTGACTTCGAGGGTCGTATGTGTCCTTTTCTCAGACTCTCAGAGATATAAGCACGCATAGCGATCCTCTCAGGTTGGGAAAGATTGTATAAACGAGATTTAGGCAGTTTGGCGCCTGGGATGAGATTAATAGGGCAATCGTACTCCCTGTGCGGGGGCAAATCCTGAACTCCACTCTCAGAGAAGACATCCGAAAATTCTGAGAGAAAAGATGGTACAGTCTTAGTAGCAACCTCAGAAACAGATGTCGTGAGGCAATTCTCTCTGCAAAAGTCACTCCAACCATTTATTTGCCTCGCTTGCCAATCAATGGTGGGGTTATGTTTAGTGAGCCAGGGTAGCCCCAACACTAGAGGAGTAGGCAAACTGCTAAGGACGAAACATGACACATCCTCAACATGAGCATCACTCACAATTAAACGGATATTGTGAACTATGCCCTTTAATGATTTCTGAGAAAGTGGAGCGGAATCAATAGCAAAAACAGGAATATCCTTTCCCAAAGTGTGCACCTGGAAACCATGAGTTATTGCAAATTGATTATCAATGAGATTGACCACTGCTCCACTATCCACAAAAATCTCACAAAAAATGTTCTTGCTCTCTAGCGCCACCCTAGCCGGCAGGACAAAACGGGAACTACAAGCAAACGGAAAACCTTCAATTTCCACCTCAACCCTGCCAATAGTAACAGACGGAACATTTTTAAAAGATTTTTTCCTGTTTGTTTCTTTATTACTCCCAGAAAACTGCCTGAATCTCCTAGAGGGACAAATATTTGCCAAATGATTTATACCTCCACAACAAAAACAAACCCTCCCATGCGAGCTGAATCTTCTATTGTCAGAAGCAACCAACCCCAGCTGCATGGGCTCCTGCTCAGAAGGGGCTGACAGCGACCGAGACCCCTGCGCACAGGATGAGACCGCTGCACTGTCCTGGGACTGAGTATGACAGGGAGATCTCTCCTCTCTCTCTAAGACGCCTGTCAATACGAACGGCCTGAGACATAGCAGAGTCCAAAGAAATAGGCCTCTCATGAAAGGCAAGTGCATCTTTCAATCCCTCTGAAAGACCATGGCAAAATTGACTTCAGAGTGCAGCATCATTCCAACCAGTTTCAGCTGCCCATCTCCGAAATTCTGAGCAGTATATTTCTGCGGATTGTTTACCCTGGCATAATAGACGTAGTCTAGACTCAGCCAGAGCAATACGATCCGGATCATCATATATCTGACCCAGGGCTAAAAAGAATTCATCCACTGAACGGAGAGGCCGTGCCCCCTCCGGCAGCGAAAAGGCCCAAGACTGAGCGTTACCCCTGAGCAGCGATATAATGATCCCCACCCTCCGTTCCTCATCACCAGAGGAATGGGGAAGAAGGCGAAAATGGAGTTTGCAAGCCTCTCTAAAACGCACAAAATTCTCACTACCCCCGGAGAACGTATCCGGGAGCGAGATCTTAGGCTCAGAACAAACTCCATGAACGCAAGCTGAACCGGTCACATGAAGCTGAGGAAAGTCTTACGGAGATCAGCTACCTCCAATGAAAGACCCTGGAAGCGTTCAGCCAAAAGTGAAACCGGATCCATGCTTGAGACTGTTTTGGCGGCTTATAATGTCACGGACGGAGTACAGGAAACAAGACAAAGCAACATGCATATATGACTGGGTGGATCCAAAGCTAAGGAACCAAAAGGGAGACCCCTGCACAAGACCTGAGACTTTCCCTGGCTGCTCAGCCTATGCAAAGATCCCAGAGGTGGATGGTTGCATATCCACGTACCTCGACTATATAACCCCTGAACACCCTACAATAGTGAGGGGACACGACCACCGGCTCCCTACACCAGACACAGAGGGAGTCAGGGTCACCTGGGATCCAGCAAACAGAAAATAACAGATAAATGTTCAGCACTTAACTTTGTAGCAGACTGGAAAACAAGATCAGCATGCACACACACTCCAGGAAGTAGTATAAGCCGCCCAGTAATGCACCATGGGGAGGAATTTAAAGGGAAGCAATCAGTCCAACCACATGACAGCTGAGAGAGGCCAACGAGATGAGGAACTGAACAGCACAACAAAGAGAACTCAAGGAGGAGGTTCTGAAAGGCTTCTGTCAGGGCTTCTGAAAGGCTTCTGTCAGAGCTTCTCAGCTGTCTGGTTGTGACATACGGCTATGCGAATGGAAAAGTTAAAAAGTTATGGCTTTGGGAAAGCTGGGAGTAAAAAAGAATAAAAAACTGAAAATCGCCTAGTCCTGAGGGTTGTCCACCTTTTACTAAGCAATGGTCTTTCCTCTGTATAGGCTATCACTAGCTGATTGATGGCGGTCTGACACCCCACACTCCTGCCATTCAGCTTTGTAGTGGACAGAGCTTGTCACTGTAGCACTATTTCCATTGACTTCAATGGGAGCACCCTCCACTCTACAGTTGACAGAGCGGTGTATTTCTTCTGCCAACTTCCAGCACCAGAGCTACAACCAAACTAATTGGCAGGAGTTTGGGGCATCGGACCACTGCCGATCAAGTAGTGGTGCCCTATCCTGAAGATAGTCCATCACTTAGTAAAAGCATCATAATCCCTTCATTTCGAAGGCCATGATGCCAAATATATACCAGAGCCCTGCATCTACCATACACCATAATAGTGCAGCAGTTTTTCATGGCATGGGCACTTTTGGGCTCTCTCAGACACCAGGGCCTGTGTGTGACTGCAACCTCTCCGCCATGATAGTGAATTTCCTGGGTTTACACTGGTATTATAACATGTGCGCCATTTCTGACTTGTCCTGTAACAGAAAATCCAATCTTTGAAAGTAAATATATTATTATTACTATTAATTATAAATATTATAATATTTTCAATGAAATACAATATCCTGTCTTTTACAGACATTGGAACATCTGAATGTGGCACCAGTGACGGCTGACATGCTCGATGCTCCACCCTATATATGTAAGTGTCATAGTAAATACCAACGTATAGAAATTGTGTCCCCTAATGTCATCCTAAAGGCTCTGATGGAGACTGATATCACACACAAGGCTGTAGGGAAGTCAAATTACCTAATGTTTTACCTGTCCGGGACCTGAATATCACAACTTTGATTTGGCTGCTTCACTGAATTTCACAAAGAAATTTAATTTGTGATGATTTACTTCTTCACAAAGCGCATTTCTTTGTACGTTGGGGGCGGAATCACAGGAATCAGCGATCGCACTGTTCCCTGTCATTGAACCCCTTTAGATGCCGCATTCATTACCGATCGCGGCATCTGAGGCTACAATTTAGGCCTTTCAGGGGTTAATGAGGGTAAAAATAAAAAAATAAAAATCACCTTATCCATTTGCTTGTGTGGAAAGCCGTCGCAGCCATCTTGATTGAAAACAACACGCGAAATCTCAAGAGGTGACATCATGATGTCATCACGCTAGCCAGGCATGATTTTGCATGGTTTTTACAATCAAGATGGCTGTGATAGCAAATGGATGAGATGAGGCATGTTTTTTTTTTTGTTTTTTTTTTACCACCATTTCAGTGAAAATTGATTAGTTACCACGAATCGGGAGGAAATTCGGCTTCGTGACAAATCTAATTTTTCCTGAAATTTGAAGCCCACTTCTGATTCGATCCGCTCAACACTAATCACAAAACATTATGGGCTGTCAGTAGACTCCAGGCTGCACTATGTCCTCCTGCAGGTCACACACCAATCTCATGCAGTCCGGTGTCCACTTATGAAAATGCTCGGGACTAGAAGAAGACATCAGGATAATAGCATCAGAACATGCAGATATTATCTTACACAATGTATACTTTTTTCCAGAAATCCTTATGATCAGCCGCCTGCTGCCAGGGGACTCTCTGAAGCCATACCTCACCTATATAAAGGTAGGTCATCATTAGTTACTACACAGTACTGGCTAGTAGCTCTGTACATTGAATAACATTGCAGATATGTCTTCTAGATTCTAGGTTTTCATATGGAATAGTATGATAGCAGCTAAGGACAGGAGGGGAATCTACCCGTGATATACCTGTGTCACGGCTGGCGGTGGGGGAAACCCCCAGCCGTGCGGTACCCGGAGATGTTTGGTCGCTGCAAGACCATAGGATCAGGGAGCAGGTCACCTCCTAAAGTCTCCCTGATCTGACCCTAACTCCTAACCTGCATGGGCCGACCTTTAGGGTAGGAGGACCCATGCGCAGGAACCTCGGGTCCCTACTATCCCTCCGCAGGTCCCTAGGCTAGGAGCTAGATAGACTACCTGTTCCTCCAGAACACGGAGGAACAGGAGCCTAGAAAGGCCAAGCTGGTAATAAGGGGAATCCAATACCACTTATGGCAGTGGCAGGTATGTGGAACTACAACTTCACCTACCTGCCACAAACACACCTCCCGGAACCCATACATCACACAGGGAACCAGGGAACCATAAGGTGCAACAAGCCAGCAACCACATACACATAAACATAACATCAGACAAGGTAACAAAGGTTTTACTAACAAGGTTTTGTGACCAGAAGGATGGTCCTCACCAGGCAGATGGAGGAGACAGGAGGCTGCTCCAGCCAGCATGGCTGAGAGCAACCTACTGAAGCCTGCAAGAGACTCAGGCTATATAGGCCAAGTGGCCACACCCAAACGGCCAGACACACCCAGTGACTCACACACACTGGGAAGGGAGTTAACCCTTCCTACACCACAGAAGAGAAGGGAAAACACCAACTTAAAGGGAAATAGCACACACACTCACTCACCTGTTACCGCTGGCAACGGCATGCGTGGCAGCCGTGACCTGAAGAAACAACCAGCAGGCCGAGACCCTGCCACCACATGCACACAACACCAGACGTTGCCGCGGACCACCGCAGGTGAAGGGAGGCGTCCAAGTGCATACAACCAACACAATCTCGTGCACAACAAACACACAAAGGGAGTGCACATAAACACAGACGAAGGACGTGCACACCAAAACACGTTGCCAAGGGCAACCGCACGCATGCCTGTTATTCGCGGCAACCGCACCTGAGGCAAACCACTAAGTGCCCCCAGCTGCGGTTGCGACAACACCAGACCGCGGATAACTGCATGCGGCTCCCAAGGAGTCACGACCATGACCAGGGGTCGTGACAACCTGGCTGAACAAATATGGATGGGATCAAAGCATCATATCAGACCATTCAAGGACCTCAGCCAAAAGACTAGTGTTACAATATAAAGGCAATGTCAGGGCAAGACTGAGACTAAAATGCAGCCTGGCGCATATGCAGCGAGCCCCTGAGGAGCGGGTGCAGAGGATGGGAGTGATAGTGGCCCTGATCAATGGTCTGTCACAGTGCACTCCCTCAGGTCGTTGCTCCCTGGGGATCAGTGCAGTGGAAATGTAGTGTTGAAGAATGAGGCCAGAAGTAAATGTACAACAGTCTTTTTTACTAAGTGCAAAGTGTAACTTCAGGAACATCCAATAAGAGCAATTTCCAAGTGCAATTCTGGGGCACAAATGGGGGCATTCATTATGCTGGGGTTTGTGTTAAGCCACGCCCCCACAGATCAACTTGGCCGGTATTTTCAGTATTCAGGTTAAATTGTTGTGTTGGGACTTTGCAATAAATCAGTGTTTTTTGGGTTGCAGTTTGGGCGCTCTGTCTCTAATAGGTTCACCATCACTGTCCTATGACATATGTTGCATCTAGATTATTAGTACCCAGATGCAGAACTTTTTTTAATTTATTCTTTATTGAAGTCTTTTTACAATTAAGAACAAAACCCTTTGATGACTTATTTATATATTATAATACATTTATATTCCGCAGCGCTTTACAGACATTAGAATCACACTGTCCCCAATCGAAGTTTCAATTGTGAGGGTCCTAAATTAGATGCAGTGGCGGATCCAGAGCCTGGTCTCGGGAGGGGCACTTTCAGATTATTTTCTGTCCGCCGCCACAAAACAATGGTGATTATAGAACAGACTACACAGTGTAGGCTATATGTGTATAACAAACATATTTCACATGAAAACTTACAGTTACTTGACTTGGCCCTTGGGAATCTCAAAGACCACTTCAACACTTTGGCTCGGTGGAGCTGATGTGTAATGTGCAAGTATAAAACACCCCTATATAGTGCCCCTAGTAAATGTCCCCATAGTGCTCCACACCCTCCTTCCTCCTAGTGCCCCCCATAATGTACCAGTATAAAATGCTCCAGTAGATGCCCTCAGTGTCCCCCATAATTTGCAAGTATAAAATACCCCTTCTTAGTGCCCCCCCTAGATGACCCGATAGTACTCCTCTCCCCCCTTCCCCATAGTACCAAACCATACAACCAGTATAAAATTGTACTGTAAAGAGCGCCCATATAAAATACCCCTTCTTTGTGGCCTCAGTAGATGCCCCCATGTGCCAGTATTAACAACCCCCCCTGTGCCAGTAATAACAGCCCCCCCCTGTGCCAGTAATAACAGCCCCCCCCCTGTGCCAGTAATAACAGCCCCCCATGTGCCAGTAATAACAGCCCCCCTGTGCCAGCAATAACAGCCCACCCCGTGCCAGCAATAACAGCCCCCCCATGTGCCAGTAATAACAGCCCCCCCATGTGCCAGTAATAACAGCCCCCCCATGTGCCAGTAATAACAGCCCCCCCATGTGCCAGTAATAACAGCCCCCCCCTGTGCCAGTAATAACAGCCCCCCCCTGTGCCAGTAATAACAGCCCCCCCCCTGTGCCAGTAATAACAGCCCCCCCCCTGTGCCAGTAATAACAGCCCCCCGGTGCCAGTAATAACAGCCCCCCCCTGTGCCAGTAATAACAGCCCCCCTGTGCCAGTAATAACAGCCCCCCCCCCGTGCCAGTAATAACAGCGCCCCTCTGTGCCAGTAATAATAGCCCCCCCCATGCCAGTAATAACAGCCCCCCCCCCTTTGCCAGTAATAACAGCATAACACCCCCCCCTCCCCCCATGCCATTAAAAACAGCCCCATCAGATACCACGCAAATAGCGCTTTAGGCAGGGTAACTAGCTAATAGAGTGCAGTATAAATTACAGAGTGTCTGGTGTCGGCTGACACTACAGACACAAGATCAATTATACTACCTGCACTCCATTGTCAGAGGGATATGCAGCAATATCATCTGACCTACTGATCAAGTAGAGACACTATACCCCAAGCCCCATATACATTCGGCCCTCCATATGTATTTTTAAATTTTCACTTTATGTTTTTGTGGCAATGTCTGTTTAATAAAGTAAAAATAAAAGTTATATTTTAATAACATGACCAGAAAAGAATTATAGTCGCTGACTATTGGAACTGCATATTTTGACCTCCTGGGTCTAGTTGGTCATTTGAAACAATATACTGGTAATGTATATCATCAGGATGAGCTTGGAATATTAGGATTACATAGATATTGTAAGGGATCGTCTTCTCTCGGGTTTTCAAGCACAGATTTCCTTCCAGACAAAGGCTTTAATGTCCAAACAGTGCTTTATTGTGGCACACCAGCATAAACACAGCAAACAAAACAAACACCTGCCCGTCTAGGCACTACCTAATACATAACATATTCCCTGACCCACATGCAGAGCACAGTTCATACACTGTCTCAGGTGCAGCTTTCCCAGCCCATTGTTCATCAGCCTCCTGGCTGTACAGAGCACAGTTCACACACTGTCTTAAGTCCAATGTCTCTTGTGGGGGCTTAAGGCTCAGTAGTTCGCCTGACTATGGCCCTGCGACCCTCCCAGGTGTCGCTTCGTCCCCCAACTCCAGGCTATCTCCCAGCCTCGTGGTTCCTCAGCGTAGCCCAGCTGAGACCACACTCACAGCCATCCCAGGCCTCTGCTTCCAAGTCTCCGGGCTATCTCCCAGCCTCTTAGGCTAGGTCTACACGACGACATTTGTCGACATTTTTTTGCACTAATGTCGTGCAACAATTTTTCTAATGGCAGTCTATGGTGTCGCACTGCAACATGCAACATGCTGTGACTGCGATGCAACAGTCGCAGAAAATCCATTTGAGATGTTGCATGTTGCAGTGCGACACCATAGACTGCCATTAGAAAAATTGTCGCACAACATTGGTGCAACAAAATGTTGCGCTACAAATGTTGCAGTGTTGTTGTGCCCTATCTGTCGCGCGACAAATGTCGTCGTGTAGACTTAGCCTAACTTTGAGGATACTTTTAATCCCAGCTGATTACTGCACCTGGTCTTGCTTCAGACCTGGTGATTGTGGGGAAGACACAGAAAATCCTGCCATATATCTCCCTTAACAACCATGAGGTCTTTCACTGCCTCACAGTATATATAGAAGTTTATTGTTGAATTTTAGAGAAAGTGTTTCTTTGATTCTAATTATATTTATCTTCACAGACACGAGGTAACTCTCCAACATGAATGAAGAATTCCAGACTGAGGGATTAATGCTATTTTGAATCAGGATTGCAGCTCGTACAGCTCTCCCTTGGATCTTCATGTTCTGGAGATTATCTCCTCCTCTTTATTTTTCTATGAACTTGTGATACTGTTCAATACTTACGGTATTATGGTACAATACATGCGGTATAGGGACCGAGTATGTTGACATGTTACCTTTTGAGCATGGATTTGGTATGGCATGCAGAGTAGACGGACCACAAGTTAACTGATTCTGACCTTCCTTTGTGATGAAATGGTCAGGAGAGGCTGATGCACAAATTCTCCCTTATGGACATTGGCGGCCCTTTGAATTGCTCTCTAATAGACACCTTAGTTTTGGTGCATATGCTCCAGGGAAACCTGGATGTCTGAATCCCAAATGCACTAATTACTTGATTTTTTCAAGCAACACTTAACCTGCTGGAAATCTATCAGATGCAGACTTTATATCATATACACCTTATGGAATTTAACATTGGAAATGTTGCATTACACTTGTATTTTGATGAATAAAAGGACCACTTCCTTTATTTCAAGTCAAGAGTGCTGCAGTTTTTTTCTAAATACACAAAATAAGCCAAATATTGTTTTTGCAGTGTTTTTCTTCCTTGTAATCCCATTTAACATCCTTGTCATTCACAATTGCCTCTCTCACGCTTCTTTTCATATTACTCGATACATACAGCACACTTCACCACCTTTCTATTTGCCCTGTCTCAGGGCTGGCTGGCAAATTGTAGCCTGAGGGACAAGCACACAGCACTGGCCCATGTGCAGTGGCCGACCCCTAACTTGTTTAACTCTCCCTACCATATAAAGGCGGTATAGGTAAATGGGCTTTTAATCGTTAAAAGGCGGCAACTGGTTGTGTTTTCATGTTGGGATCGTACACACATGTGCAATCCCAGACACAGTACATGACTGAGTCTGTAACAACAACATGGTCATAAGAGGCAGGCTCGGACTGGCCCACCGGGGAGCCGGGGAAATTCTCGGTGGGCCTCCGAACCAGCAAGCACTGACGTAGCGGCAGGGCACAGGGAGATGAGAACTTCCATTGTGGAAGCGCTCATTGCCATAGTCATCTGTATCGCCGTCCTCAGGACAGTGATGCAGATGGATGCTGCGGGGCAGGGGAGAGGCATCTCCCTTCCCCGTTCCTCTGATAGGCTGCAGGCACTAGGCCTGCAGCCTATCAGAGGCCGGTGCAGGCAGTGTGATGACGTCATCGCGCCGCCTGAGCCATACAGCGCAGGACACACGCCGGAAAAGGCCTGCATCGCATTGCTGACAGCATGATGGTGGTAAGTGTATGTGTTTATTTTTTTATATGGTACAATACAGGAGAGGAGCGCTGTAGGGGACACTTTTTACTGGCACATGATTGGGGGGGCACTTCTTACTGGCACATAATTGGGGGGCATCTATGGGGGGACTTCTTACTGGCACATTATTGGGGGGCATCTATGGGGAACTTCTTACTGGCACATTATTGAGGGGGCACTATGGGAGCCCTTTTCACTGACACATTATTGGGGGCACAATCGGGGCCCTTCTTACTGTCACATTATTATGGGGGCATCTATGTATTTTATATGGGGGGCACTATGGGGGAGATTCTACTGAGGCCACAAAGAAGGGGAATTTTATATTGGGGCTCTGTGTGGGGGCATTTTATACTGGAACACATCATGGTGGATTCTATGGGGAAGGGGGGAGAGGAGAACCATGGGGTCATCTACAGGGTGGCACTAAGAAGGGGTATTTTATACTTGCAAATTATGGCGGACACTGAGGGCCTCTACTGGAGTACTATATATGGGGCATTTTATACTGGTACATTATGGGGGGCACTAGGAGGAAGGGGGCGAGGAGCACTATGGGGGCATTTATACTGGCACATTTTGGGGGCACTATGGGGACATTAGATCAAATGGGGGCCATTGAAATTGTATTTTTTTGCACTGGCACACAATATAATTGGGCATTTTTGTACTGTCACATTATAAGGAGAATTATTACTACTGGGGGGCATTATGGTGGACTTTATTACTACTGGGGGTCTATGGGGAACATGATTATTAGTATGGGCACTATGGGAGCATTATTACTTCTGCGGCACATTGGGGACATGTTGGGGTCACTGTAGGAGCACTATTACTACCATGTGTGCTCTAGCAGATAATTATTCCTATTGGTGGGACTTTTGGGAACACTATTGCTGTGGGGGCACTATGGCACATTATCAGTTTGCCACAATTTTTTGGGGGGGATGTTATGTTTAAACTATTAGTGTCTGGGGCACTATTTGCTGGGCACAGTTATTTTAAGGCACTGTGTGCCAATAATTATTGAAGGGGGCATTATCATGGGAGGTACTAGTATTATCACGAGGTTTATCTGTTTCTGCAGTATAATATTGGGGAGCACAGCGGCACAATATTGGGGATGGTAGGATCATTTAAAGCTATTTAGTTCCAGTCCGTTGTATAGGATTTACCGCAGCGATTCGCGAAAGTGAAGTGGGCACAAATCACAGTTCAGTCAATGCGTTATTTGGGACGGCGCGTTCCCTATCCATTTATGGTAGCTGTACGGTGGGCCCCCAGAATCAATTCCAAGGCACCCCAGTCCGACACTGATTAGAGGGGCAAGACTTACCAACTCCTGAGCTGAGGAACCTCCATTGGCCATATCGGGTTTGCTCAGAATGCTGCTCCTTTAGTGGACAGAAGATTATTGCATACAGGACTTTTTTGTCCGGTTTCTTTGACCGAATCTGTGAGAGTGGCCCGAACTCAGATTTGAATGAATAATATTAGATCAAAGCTGCACATTTAACACACAAATACAGCACTAGAACCAAGATCACTACATACATAGAGCACCAGAACCAAGGCTATAGGTCAAATACAGCTCCAGAACCAAGTTCACTACATAAATACAGAACCAGAACCATGTTCACTACATACATACAGTGTAGCAGGCGCAGCACTATGAATTGCCTTTTGCGCTGTGCATGGGGCCCTGGTGCAAGAGTTCAGCTTGGGCCCCCCTTCCCTCAGTGCGTTGTGTGTCTTCTTATGTGGCACAAGGGACTTTTGGGCCTCCTCAGGCTCCTGGGCCCGGTAGCGACTGCTACCTCTGCACCCCCTATAGCTATGCCCATGGCGCTGTGGCATTAGAAGAATTTTGATATCTCTGACTTTTAGTCTAACCAGACTGTCTATTAGGCCTCATGCACACAACGTTGTGTGCACCCGTGGCCGTTTGACTTTCAATGGGTCAGTTGAAAACTTGGAAAATGCACCGTTTGTCATCCGCCTCCGTGATCCGTGTATCCTGTCCGTCAAAAAAATATGACCTGTCCTATTTTTTTGACGGACAACGGTTCACGGACTCATTCAAGTCAATGGGTCCGTGAAAGAACACGGATGCACACAAGATTGGCATCCGCGTCCGTGATCCATGGCCGTAGGTTACTTTCATACAGACGGATCCGAAGATCCGTCTGCAAAAAAACTTTTTCAGAGCTGAGTTTTCACTTCGTGAAAACTCAGATCCGACAGTATATTCTAACACAAAGGTGTTCCCATAGTGATGGGGACGCTTCTAGTTAGAATATACAACGAACTGTGTACATGACTGCCCCCTGCTGCCTGGCAGCACCCGATCTCTTACAAGGGGCTGTGATCCGTACAATTAACCCCTCAGGTGCCGCACCTGAAGGGGTTAATTGTGCGTATCATAGCCCCCTGTAAGAGATCCGGGGCTGCCAGGCAGCGGGGGGCAGACCCCCCTCCCTCCCTAGTTTAAATTTCATTGGTGGCCATTGGTGGCCGGTAGGGAGCTCCTCCTACTGGAAAGTGACAGTTCATTTAGCAATGCGCCGCACAGACCTGTCACTTACCAGTAGGAGGAGCTCCCGGTCAGACACAGACATCGCAGCAGCCAGCAGGTAAGTATGATGCTTCTACTATTGCTAAGTAACCATGGCAACCAGGACTGCAGTAGCATCCTGGTTGCCATGGTTACCGATCGGAGCCCCAGCGATTAAACTCTTTTTTTTTTAAATATTCTTTTTATTTTCCAATACACAAAAAAGACAAATACATTAATAATCATAAACCATCTTTCCCATTTACCCACCCCCTACCACCCCTTTGGAGAGGGAGGGGGGGAGGAGATATGCGTAGCCACGACCAACAAACAAAAAAAAAAATCATAAATAAATAATAATAGTCTATCCAGCCCTAAAGTACCCAGTTATTCCATATTTCATCAACTTTTTTTGCTTTTCTACTTTGGCCCTCCATCATTCGTTCTTCCTTAATCAGATTATCCACTGCTTTCCTCCACTGTCCCACTGTTGGAGGGTCCGCTCCTACCCATTTCCTGAGTATAAGGAGTCTAGCTTGAAATAGTATCTTTTTTAGAACAGTTCGTATATCTCTATTTAGGCCCAGATGTTCTGTTGCCCCCAGGATACAAATCATAGGATCTTCAGATATCTGAACCTTCAAATTCAGATATATCATATCTGTTATTTCTGTCCAATACCTAAACAGTTTTGGGCATCTCCAAAAACAATGTATTAGATCAGCGTTCTCTCCCCCGCATTTTATACAATTATCCGAATCTCTTACACCCATTCTTTTCAATATCCGTGGTGATCGGTGGAGCCTATGGACTACAAAAAATTGTGAGATCTTATGTGAGCCCCTATTTGAGACTCCCGCATAGCTTTTTAATGCATCATTCCATTTTTCCTCCGTAAAAAATTGTAATTCATTTTCCCATTTTTTCCTAGCAGGCATTGTAATCTGTTTTTTTTTTCCTTCCATCAATATCCTATATCTTTTAGCTGTTGTACCTCCTCTTTCAACCACGTTAATGAAATTATACAGTGTGTCAGATGTTTCTACCTTATATTTATCCACGTGCCTAACTGTATACAATGCGTTTTTAAGCTGGAAATATTTATATATGTCCTTTTGTGGTATACCAAACTCTCTAACCATTGTATTGAAGTCTTTTAATTTACCCTGTTCAAATATCTGATTTAGATACTTCACCCCTTTTTTTTCCCAATCTACATAAGCCTTAATCCGTTGCAATTCCTTGAGATGAATATTTTTCCAAATAGGTGTATAGTGCAAAAACCCTTTAATCTCTAATATCTTTTTAATTTCCATCCATACGTGTTCCAATAGGTTTAAAACTCTATTTCCAATATTATTTCTACCAAGTGTACCTGATTCCAATACCTCTAAGTAATTCCATTCTTCTTTCCACCCCACTCTATTCAATACTTGCCTACCCACTAAACCATTTAAGCTAGCTTTAATATGACCATATTGTGTAATTAAATAGTAAAGAGCCCAATTTGGGACAGCTAGCCCACCTTCTCTCACTGGTAGCTGAAGTATCTCTCTCTTTATTCTGGGGGCCGTACCTTTCCAAAGGAAATCTCCCATTAGCCTATCAAGTAGTCTAAAGGTATCCTGTGGCAACCTAACTGGGGCGTTTTGAAGAACATAAAGTATCTTGGGGAGGAAGACCATTTTTATTAAATTTACCCGACCCTGTATTGACATCGGTAGTCTTCGCCAAAAATGTATTTTGGCCCTAAGTTCTTTTATAAGGGGCAGAACGTTTAATTTTTCATATTCTTCAACATTTCCAGAAATTTGTATCCCCAAATATTTAAAGTTTTCCTGTTTACCAAGCACCTGCACCTTTAAATCCTCCTGTGGTTGTGCATCTCCCAACATCAACATATATGATTTCCCCCAATTTATATTTAATCCTGAAAAAAAAAAAAACTTATCTACTATGTGCATAACTCTATTAAACTGATCCCCAGTATTGTGCATAAATAACAAAATGTCATCTGCATACATTAACAGTTTTTCTTCCCCACCCTCATAGTGAAAACCTTTAATCTCCCTATCACTTCTTATTATGCATGCCAGTGGTTCAATCGCAATAGCAAATAATAGTGGAGAGAGAGGGCATCCCTGCCTAGTGCCCCGATATAGGGCAAGGGGCAGGGACAAGCTCCCGTCCACCATCACTCTAGCCCTAGGATTGTGATATATTAACTGTACCCACCTTATAAATCCCTCCCCTATACCAACCCTTTTTAGTACTATCCATAAATATTCCCATTCAATACAATCAAATGCCTTTTGGGCGTCTAGTGAAAGTAGCGCTTTCTCCCCCGCCTCTAATCTATTGGCTTTAATATTGAGAAACAGCCTTCTTATATTTGCATATATCGTTCTACCGGGTAGAAAGCCAGTTTGGTCTTCATTTATTACACTTTTAACCACTTTTGATAGCCTATCTGCCAAAACTTTTGCCAAAATTTTAACATCCGTATTTAAGAGTGATATTGGCCTATATGACCCAGGTTCTAGTTGTTCTTTACTCTTTTTAGGGATTAGTGTAATAATTGCCTCTTTCATAGAGTCTGGTAAATCCCCAACCTTTTTAGCCTCATCCAAAGTTGTTTTTAATTCGGGTACTAACACCTGGGAAAAAGTTTTGTATACTTCGAAGGGGAGCCCATCACAACCTGGTGCTTTTTCAGATTTTACCTGCCCCAACGCCTCATTTATTTCATTCGTCGATATTTCTTTTTCTAAAAATTCTTTTTGGGCCTGGGATATCTCTCTGAGGGGAATCTGGTCTAGATATACCTCTAAATCATGTATTGAGTACTGTGCTTTAGACTTATATATCTCCTGAAAATATTCCAAAAACACTCCTTTAATTCCTTCTGGGGTATTAATTATTGTACCCATTTTATCTTTAATCGCGCCTATCCAAGATTTCCCTCTTTGATTTTTCACTATACTTGCCAAAATTTTACCGACTTTTTCTCCCTCTGAGGCTAGACGGATCCCTTTAAAAAGTAGTTCTTTCCTGCTTCTCTCCATTTGATATAACTTTAGTTTTTCCTGTTCTTCCTCCCATATTTTCTTATTATATTCAGTAGGGTATTTTACACATATTATTCCCGCTTCTTGAACTTTTTTTTCCAATACAATCCCCATTTCCCTTGTGTTTTTTTTCAAGTAGTTCACTTTTTTAAAAAGCAATCCTCTCAGATATGCTTTAGCAGTGTCCCAAACAATTAACTTACTCGCAGAGTGATTATTCTCCCCCAAAAACTTTTTTAATTCTTCGGATATACTTTCTTTATCTGAAATAATTGATAACCAATGTGGGTTAAACTTAAACAGTGATAATTCCCTCTTTTTATTCAAATCTAATTCCATTACCACCGCATTGTGGTCTGATAGGGCCATGGGCAAATACTGTATTTTCATCCTATTATAGGCCATTAAGTTCTTGTTTCCCAGGACCATATCTATTCTGGACCAAGTTTGATGAGTTTTAGAGTAACACGAATACATAATTTCATCCGGGTTCTGAAAACGCCAAACATCTACCCAATTAAATTCATGGGCTAGTTTAAAAAAATCTGCTTTTTGCGTTCTTCCCCCTCTGCTAAGGGTTCTTTGAGTGGATCCATTACCGCATTATAATCTCCTATTGCTATCATTATAGATTCCGATCTATTCAGCATAAATCTATACAGTTGGTACAAAACTTCTGACTTATATGGTGGAGGAATGTATATGTTTGCAATTACCATTTTAACTCCTTCTAAGTTACAATATAAGAAGAGGTACCTGCCACAGTCATCGGCCTCATGTGCCAAGCACTCAAATTTAATTTTGTTATGAACCAAAATTGAGACCCCTCTTGAGTAAGTAGTATATACAGAATGGTAACTTTCCCCTATCCATCTCTTCTCCAACCATCTTAGAGATTCCTTATCCAAATGTGTCTCCTGTAAGCAGATGATGGCTGGCAGGAACCTCCTCATCCACTCAAGGATAGCATGTCTCTTTACCCTCTCACGTAATCCTCTAGCGTTCAATGAAACAATTCTAACCATTCAGCAGGGGGAGAAGAAAAAAAAACAAAAAAAAAACACGCATCTCTCCTTCCCCCCGACCTGCCAATACCCGCCCCCCCCCCCCAAATAGTCACCCGGTCTGCTAACCAGCAGTCCGAGGGACTCCATAACCTAGCATAGTAGCTCCTTTTCCCCCTCTACCACCTCCCCCCCCCCCCCCCCGCACGAATACCCTCCCTGTCCGCCCACTCGCTAGCCTTTTCCGGATCCTGAAAAAACACACTGTTTCCTTTAAATTCCACCCTTAACTTAGCCGGGAAGAGCAAGCTATACTTTAAGCCTGCCTCCCTTAATCTTTTTTTTACAGAAATAAACTCTCTTCTACGGGCATTGGTGTTTGCAGAGTAATCTGGAAATAGTCTTATTTTTTCACCCTGTATCTGATATTTTTCAGAATTTCTGGCGTCAGCTAATATAGTATCACGATCTTTAGTTAATAAGCATTTCACCAGTATCGGCCTTGGATAGTCCCCTGGAGCCCTATTTTTTGTAGGGACCCTATGTGCTCTTTCAATGACGAACAGGGGGGAGAGAGTACCCTCCTTACAGTTCTCCCTGATCCATTTTTCCATAAATTCAGTACAATTATCCCCCTCTGCGCGCTCTGGGACCCCTACACATCTTATATTGGATCTTCTTGATCTATCTTCCTGACTTATTAATTTTTGTTCCATATTGGTATTCCCTTCCTTTAGGCAAACCACCTCCTTCTGTAAGTTTTGTACTAAATGTTCCAAAACAGGGACCCTTTTTTCCATCTCATATAGACGCTGCCTAATTTTTTCCATCTCATCCCGTATTATACTAACATCCGTTTGCACTGCCCCGATCTGCGTCACTATATTCCCCATTACGTTCTCCATCCTCGAGACAGTGCAAAAAATATCTTTTACCATGTTCAGATCTATCTCCGTAGATGGCGCCGGGGGTCTCCTCACTTCAGCCCCCCCCATAAACCTATCTTCTTGTGTCAAACCCTGAGGCTCTACATCCATACTTTTCTTTGTCTGCGAGGGGCTAGAACCCGGTGAATTTGGGATCAAAAATTTATTTAATCCTTGTTGTTTGGATCTCCTACCCCCGCCGCCAGTAGGGCCGCGCTGCTCCTCCCTTCTCTTAGCTGGCATCTCTACTCCTGATCTCCCCCTCTCCTTCCGTATTACCAAAATATATATATATATAATTGTTGTCGTAGAGAACATCAGGTCTATGAAAACATAATCACAATACACTTTACAATCTGGTGAGCTATTACCAAAATTCTAACAGTTCAGGTAGACCATATAATTTGGCTCCAGGGAGAGAGTGGGGAAAGGAAAAAATTGTTAGCAACACATAACAGTTACTATTATAAGAGCGGAGAATGAGGGAAGGGGGGACACAAAAGGGAAGAGAAAAAAAAAAAAGGCACAAGTCCAGCAGCAGAATCGCAAACGTTTTTCCCTATAAACAAGGAAAAGAGGAAACAAAAAACAGGAGTTTTGAAGTTGTTAATAATGTTAATGATGTTATTAAGGGCTTTTACTCCTGAAGCCAGTTCTTGAAAGGGTTAATCAGAGGTAGTCAGAATTCAGCTGGAGGATGGAGAGGGAAAAAAAAAGCCACCACATCTATAATTCTTCTCTCCACACCGTTATTTTCCTCTTTTTCTCCTTCTTCACTCCACTTCATTCACCACCAACACTGCTTGCACCCTCTAATGGGCAACCACATGGACAGAAAAGGGGCAGACAGTCCACCTGCTCAAAGGAAAGATGCTGTGGGCTCCATGTCTCTAAACAGTTCAAATGTGCGTCTCCGCCACTCCGCCACTCTATCTCCAGTGACTCCACAAGACTCCACCGGTACAGGTCTTCGCCAACACCTGCACTTCACACCACCAGCTTCACACCAGCAGCAGCCCAGTAGCTCGTCCCACCACCACTTCACCCGACTCACCACCCAGACAGCGGCGTCCCCGTCGGGCAACAGTGCCGCAGTCCAGTAACTCCTGGCGGCGACAGGCAGACAGGCAACACTTAGATCCCGGACGTCGCATTAATACATCAAACAACCCCCACAGATAGTTCAGCAAACGGGCACACCAAACCCAGCAAACGGGCCCTCTGTATTCCATTCAGCCAGTATGCATGGGAGGTAGGAGGCGGAACTTAATGTCACAGGTCGGACACTCTCATGCCCTGCCTGGTCCTGTTTTCAGCGCTCCGGGATCTATACTTGCGGTTCTCTCCTCTCCTCAATACTGCCGCAGCATGACTCACCACCCGACGACTCTCGGCGACCGCAGCCAAAACATAGATTGGGATCCGAGCATCAGTGCCAGGGCAGGTTCAAACGGTCCCAGACCCAGCTCACACAACAGGCAGCTCACGGCGGGCTCAGCGAGCCGATGTTGCAGGCGGTAGTTCGGGCGGCCAGCATGCCGGGGGGAGGGGCGGGGGGCGGAGCCTTAGCGTCACACGTCAGACGCTCTCATGCTCCCGACATTGTCCATTGCGATTAAACTCTGACTCCTATCGGAACTCCGCTGCCACCAATGATCGGGAGTGGGGGGGGGAGGCCGCACACTGCCACCAATGTTCTAATTACAATAGAGGGGGGGCCGGGGGAGGCCGCACACTGCCACCAATGTTCTAATTACAATAGAGGGAGGGAGGGAGGGGGGGGGGGGCGGGGGAGGCCGCACACTGCCACCAATGTTCTAATTACAATAGAGGGAGGGAGGGGGGCCGGGGGAGGCCGCACACTGCCACCAATGTTCTAATTACAATAGAGGGAGGGAGGGGGGCCGGGGGAGGCCGCACACTGCCACCAATGTTCTTATTACAATAGAGGGAGGGAGGGGGGCCGCACTGGCCACCAATGATATTCAAACTGGGAAGGGGGGGGGGGTCTGCCCCCTGCTGCCTGGCAGCCCTGATTTCTTACAGGGGGCTATGATACGCACAATTAACCGCTTCAGGTTCGGCACCTGAGGGGTTAATTGTGCTGATCACGGCCCCTGTAAGAGATCGGGTGCTGCCAGGCAGCAGGGGGCAGTCATGTACACAGTTTGTAGTATATTCTAACTAGAAGCGTCCCCATCACCATGGGAACGCCTCTGTGTTAAAATATACTGTCGGATATGAGTTTTCACGATGTAACTCATATCCGACAGTATATTCTAACATAGAGGCGTTCCCATGGTGATGGGGACGCTTCAAGTTAAAATATACCATCGGATTGGAGAAAACTCTGATCCGATGGTATAAAAGGGACTCCAGACTTTATATTGAAAGTCAATGGGGACGGATCCGTTTGCAATTGCACCATATTGTGTCAACGTCAAACGGATCCGTCCCCATTGACTTGCATTGTAATTCAGGACGGATCCGTTTGGCTCTGCACGGCCAGGCGGACACCAAAACGACTTTTTTTTCATGTCCGTGGATCCTCTAAAAATCAAGGAAGACCCACAGATGAAAAAACAGTCACGGATCACGGACCAACGGAACCCCATTTTGCGGACAGTGAAAAAATACTGTCGTGTGCATGAGGCCTTACTCTGTAATTCCTCTAGCGCCGTTCTATGGAAACAGTAAGTTTAACCGCCTCCGGACCGCCTAACGCAGATCTGCGGTCCGGAGGTGGCAGCTCTGCGCAGAGTGACGCATATACGCGTCATCTCGCGAGAGCCGTGACTTCCTGTGAACGCGCGCACACAGGCGCGCGCGTTCACAGGAACGGAAGGTAAGAGACAGGATCTCCAGCCTGCCAGCGGCGATCGTTCGCTGGCAGGCTGGAGATGCGATTTTTTTAACCCCTAACAGGTATATTAGACGCTGTTTTGATAACAGCGTCTAATATACCTGCTACCTGGTCCTCTGGTGGTCCCTTTTGTTTGGATCAACCACCAGAGGAAACAGGTAGCTGTGTAAAGTACCACAAAACACCACTACACTACACTACACCCCCCCCTGTCACTTATTAACCCCTTATGAACCCCTGATCACCCCATATAGACTCCCTGATCACCCCTCTGTCATTGATCACCCCCCTGTCATTGATCACCCCCCTGTCAGGCTCCGTTCAGACGTCCGTATGATTTTTACGGATCCACGGATACACGGATCGGATCCGCAAAACACATACGGACGTCTGAATGGAGCCTTACAGGGGGGTGATCAATGACAGGCGGGTAATCACCCATAAAGATTCTCTAATCACCCCCTGTCATTGATCACCCCCCTGTCATTGATCACCCCCCTGTAAGGCTCCATTCAGACGTCCGTATGATTTTTACGGATCCACGGATACATGGATCGGATCCGCAAAACACATACGGAGGGGTGATCACCCCATACAGACTCCCTGATCACCCCCCTGTCATTGATCACCCCCTGTAAGGCTCCATTTAGACATTTTTTTGGGCACAAGTTAGCGGAAATAGATATTTTATTTTTATTTTATTTTTCTTACAAAGTCTCATATTCCACTAACTTGTGTCAAAAAATAAAATCTCACATGAACTCACCATAGCCCTCACGGAATCCAAATGCATAACATTTTTTAGACATTTATATTCCAGACTTCTTCTCACGTTTTTGGTCCCCTAAAATGCCAGGGCAGTATAAATACCCCACATGTGACCACATTTCGGAAAGAAGACACCCCAAGGTATTTCGTGAGGGGCATATTGAGTCCATGAAAGATTGAAATTTTTGTCCCAAGTTAGCGGAAAGGGAGACTTTGTGAGAAAATACAAAAAAAAAATCAATTTCCGCTAACTTGTGCCAAAAAAATAATAATTCTATGAACTCGCCAGGCCCCTCATTGAATACCTTGGGGTGTCTTCTTTCCAAAGTGGGGTCACATGTGGGGTATTTATACTGCCCTGGCTTTTTAGGGGCCCGAAAGCGTGAGAAGAAGTCTGGGATCCAAATGTCTAAAAATGCCCTCCTAAAAGGAATTTGGGCCACTTTGCGCATCTAGGCTGCAAAAAAGTGTCACACATGTGGTATCGCCGTACTCAGGAGAAGTTGGGCAATGTGTTTTGGGGTGTCATTTTACATATACCCATGCTGGGTGAGATAAATATCTTGGTCAAATGCCAACTTTGTATAAAAAAATGGGAAAAGTTGTGTTTTGCCAAGATATTTCTCTCACCCAGCATGGGTATATGTAAAATGACACCCCAAAACACATTCCCCAACTTCTCCTGAGTACGGCGATACCAGATGTGTGACACTTTTTTGCCGCCTAGGTGGGCAAAGGGGCACACATTCCAAAGAGCACCTTTCGGATTTCACAGGTCATTTTTTACACATTTTAATTTCAAACTACTTACCACACATTAGGGCCCCTAGAATGCCAGGGCAGTATAACTACCCCACAAGTGACCCCATTTTGGAAAGAAGGCACCCCAAGGTATTCCGTGAGGGGCATGGCGAGTTCCTAGAATTTTTTATTTTTTGTCACAAGTTAGCACAAGTTACAAAGTCTCATATTCCACTAACTTGTGACAAAAAATAAAAAATTCTAGGAACTCGCCATGCCCCTCACGGAATATCTTGGGGTGTCTTCTTTCCAAAATGGGTTCACTTGTGGGGTAGTTATACTGCCCTGGCAATTTAGGGGCCCATATGCGTGAGAAGTAGTTTGAAATCAAAATCTGTAAAAAATGGCTGGTGAAATCCTAAAGGTGCTCTTTGGAATGTAGGCCCCTTTGCCCACCTAGGCTACAAAAAAGTGTCACACATCTGGTATCGCCGTACTCAAGAGAAGTTGGGGAATGTGTTTTGGGGTGTCATTTTACATATACCCATGCTGGGTGAGAGAAAAATCTTGGCAAAAGACAACATTTCCCATTTTTTTTATACAAAGTTGGCATTTGACCAAGATATTTATCTCACCCAGCATGGGTATATGTAAAATGACACCCCAAAACACATTGCCCAACTTCTCCTGAGTACGGTGATACCAGATGTGTAACACTTTTTTGCAGCCTAGGTGGGCAAAGATGCACACATTCCAAAGAGCACCTTTCGGATTTCACTGGTCATTTTTTACAGATCTTGATTGCAAACTACTTCTCAAGCATATGGGCCACTAAAATGCCAGGGCAGTATAACTACCCCCCCAAGTGACCCCATTTTGGGAAGAAGACACCTCAGGGTATTCCGTGAGGGGCATGGCGAGTTCCTAGAATTTTTTATTTTTTGTCACAAGTTAGTGGAATATGAGACTTTGTAAGAAAAAAATAAAATAAAAAATAAAACCACATTTTCCGCTAACTTGTGACAAAAAATAAAAAGTTCTATGAACTCACTATGCCCATCAGTGAATACCTTAGGGTGTCTACTTTCCGAAAGGGGGTCATTTGTGGGGGTTTTCTACTGTCTGGGCATTGTAGAACCTCAGGAAACATGACAGGTGCTCAGAAAGTCAGCGCTGTTTCAAAAAGCGGAAATTCACATTTGTGTACCATAGTTTGTAAACGCTATAACTTTTACCCAAACCATTATTTTTTTTTACCCAAACATTTTTTTTTGATCAAAGACATGTAGAACAATAAATTTAGCGAAAAATTTATATATAGATGTCGGTTTTTTTGCAAAATTTTACAACTTAAAGTGAAAAATGTCATTTTTGTTGCAAAAAAATCGTTAAATTTCGATTAATAACAAAAAAAGTAAAAATGTCAGCAGCAATGAAATACCACCAAATGAAAGCTCTATTAGTCAGAAGAAAAGGAGGTAAAATTCATTTGGGGGGTAAGTTGCATGACCGAGCAATAAACGGTGAAAGTAGTGTAGTGCAGAAGTGTAAAAAGTGGCCTGGTCATTAAGGGGGTTTTAGCTAGCGGGGTTGAAGTGGTTAAAGAGCACACCAAATGCTTGAAATAACTTCTTTATGACCTTCAACTTTTCTTCATATAACACTGTCGCCACCGCAACAAAACACGTGTTGAATAAAGTATCGCAAAATGGCGGTATGCATAAGATGGTGGTTCAACTGTTCAATCTTGTCATTCAACAAAAAATGGTGGATGTATTTTTCTCTTGAGTATCTGTACTCAAGAGAAAAGTATCTGTACTCAAGTATATTTGAGGTCTAACTAATAGTTCACTTGCTGAACTAGGTCACAATTTGCAGTGTATTTGAGTATGATCTGGTATGGTTTTATGCAATTTGGATTGCAATATGGAATTTGAATTTGGATTGTGAACTTTGTATTTTGCAATTGAATTTATGGTTTGATGGAACTATTTTGGCCTCTTACTTCCATAAAACACAGCTCTTAGTGGAGTGTGTGTCTGTTCAGCTCCTCTTTCTGGTGTAATTATTTAAGCAGCTCCTGCTAGGGGAATTTCCCACACAGGCTGTGTGTGAGGCTGGCTGTGATTGGTCAAGACTCCTGCCCAGCAACAACAGTTTAACTATTTCTGTTGTTTCTGCTGTGTCATTGAGCTTATCTCACATCTATATAATGAATCTTAAAGGCATATTATCTCTTCATCTTCTGTGAACACAATATATAACAGTTATATGACATCCAAACATGAAGTCACTGTAAATAACTCTGTATTTGTCTTTAACACACAAACATAGGAGCTGTATTAAGGTTATTGGCAGGTCTAGCTTAATAAACATATAAGCTATATTAGCAACCTAGGACAGGTCTTAATTGGCCAGCTACACTCCCACAAAAATTGCCTATAATTCTATGTTCTTAGTGGTAGGACTTGAACATGAATTTGAGGAATTTTCCATCAAGTTCTCAACTTCCAAGTGTCTTTTATCACTCTCAAGTAGAACTACTAACTTCTGTATAGGAGGTTCCAACTTGAGTGGAGTAGTGAGACGTTTTCCTTTTTTGTCAAGTTTTGAGTGTCCTATTTATAACAACACTCTAGTTTGTCTTCATCCTTTTGAACTTCTAGAACTGCTAGATAATTCTTCTTCTTTCACTAACACTATGTCACCAACTTCAAGGAATGGGTCCGCAACCGTGATGCGGGGTGCACATGGCTGGCGGCTGTGGATTGCCGATCCGTTCTTTGCTGGCCACAATATGGCCACGGCCGCCCAACAGCCGCGTGCATAAGGCCTCACATTTTTTTGATAATCGTTGTAAGAGTTTTAATAGATGCAGTGGATATATATACTATATACAGCAGTGGTGAAAAAAATTATATGTAAAGAAAGAAGTAAATAATATGCCATTAAAAAGTGAATGAGAGCAGAAAAAAAGCGCCACCCTGGGATAGCACATGTGTCAGTTGTAAAATATATAAATGGATCAATGGAAAATACATGGTACAGTGACCAGCCAATGACCAGAGAACAGTATAATAACCTTGATGCACAGGTGAGTCAACAGTCAAAAATGAACCTACACGGCAATAGAGCAGGGTTTGTATTGCAAGTGCAACATGGAGAGCAGAAAACAAACCACAGTGAGGCCAGGTATAAAATATACCATGAATCTAATGCCGTATTGGTAGGAGGAGAACGGAGACTCACCTGAAAAAGACTGTGTGCTATGTCACCCAGGAAGACGCTACCCCATCATGTTACAATAAAATATATATTTTTACTTTTGGTACTATGAGCTCCGTTCTCTTGTTTTTTCGCTATTTTACTCGGGAGCTTGTACCGGGTTACAAATTATGGGTGTCCTTTGTGGCTATATTAGGTGGGCACTGTTTTCCATTCCCCTTTGGGACACCCTTGGTCTTTTTTGTTTTTCTATATACAGCAGTGTGCTGATATGTGTGGTACTCAGTATAAACTACGGTACACCTTGTATGTCAAATGGAGTTCCAGCGTGTGCTCACGTCGCACAACAGCCGGTGAGCTGGTAATTTCAAGCGCTGCTGCAGCCTTCACAGACCAGCCAAAGCTGTCGGTGACTTGCGGAAATGTGCAGATTGGGGTATGTTTTTAGAAACCACTGACCCCACAAGGTTGAATACGTGGGCAAGGCATGGGATGTGTCTAAGGTTGCCCAGCTCCAAAGCCGCCAAGTTACGGCCATTATCAGACACAACCATGCCTGGTTCTAGGTTGAGTGGCTAGAGCCACACCTCAGTCTGGTCTCTTATCCCCTGCCACATCTCTACGACAGGTGCTGTTTGTCACCTAGGCAGATCAGCTTCATCACAGCCTTTTGCCGCTTCCCCACTGCTGTGCTACACTGCTTCCAGCTACCGACTGATGACTGGCTGGTGCTGCACACGGACACTTCGGAGGTGGAAGTGGAGGAGGAGGCAGAGGAGGGGAAGTGGGGGTTGGATCCACTAACGTAGGTGGTGGCGGAAACCCTGATGGAATTGGGGCCCGCAACCCTTGGCGTCTGTAGCACATGTGCCTTTCCAGGGTACGAGTCGCTCCCAGCCTCCGCAACATTCACGCAGTGTGCCATCAGGGAAATGTAGCATCCCTAGGCCGAAAGCACTTGTCCATGTGTCCGTGGTTAAGTGGACCTTCCCAGTAACTGCGTTGGTCAGAGGACGTGTGATGTTAAGGGACACATGTTGGTGTAAGTCTGGTACGGCACACCTTGAAAAATAGGGGCGGCTTGAGACTGAGTAATGAGGGACGGCCACCGACATCAGGGTGCAGAAGGCCTCAGTGTCCACAAGCCTAAATGGCAACCTTTCCAGAGCCAGTAATTTGGAAAGCTGTGCATTTAGTGTTATGACCTGTGGGTGGGTGGTAGGATATTTGCGCTTGCGTTCAAATGCCTGGGGTAATGACATTTGGACGCTGCACTGGGACAGGGAAGTGGATGTGGTCGCGAAGGTCCAGGTGCAGGGCGAGAGGCATCCGGGCCTGCGTCTTGGACAGGGAATTGGCCAGCACGTAACACAGGGGAAGAGGCAGCAGTGGTATGACCCGCAAACAGAGATTTGGGACCCAGGCGTTCGGCCCACCTATTAGGGAGCTGTAATGCCATGTGGCAGATCATGCTGGTGGTGGTGAGGTTGCTAGTGTTCACGCCTCGGGTCATTTTGGTGTGGCACAGGTTGCAAACTACTTGTAACGTGGTGCCGAAGCCGCACTCGGTCTCCCATAAGTCGCAGACCTGCTGCTTAGCTTCGGGAGCGAGGATCTGTGTTTGACCTTGTTCCCAGGGCTGCTTTGCTAGCTGGGAGGTTCCCTGCTCCTAGGTCTGCCTTGAGCGCCGAGCTGATCACTCGGTGCTCGACTGGTCGGACTGTCGGTCATGTGACGCTGGCCACGTCACATGACCCTGGCCACGTCACATGACCCTCACTCCCCACTATAAATACAGGCAGCCTGCTGGCCACAGGTTGCCTGTTAATTTCTAGGTTCCTGTCTATTTGTTGGACTACTGAATACTCACCTGATCCTGTTCCCTGACGATCCTTTGCCTGCTCCTCCTGTACTGCGCATCCGTCCTGGTATTGTGACCTCGGCTCCCATCTGACTACTCTTTGCAGACTCCTCTGGTACCTCTCTAGTCTCCTGGTATTTGACCCCGGCTTCTCCTGACCAATCTTTGCTTAACCCTTTGTACTGCGTAGCTCTCTTGGTTCTGACCCGGTCCGTTCACGTTCCGTATTTTGTCTTGTCTGTCTTCCCTGCACATATCCTAAGTAAGGGACTGTCGTCCAGTTGTCCCCTGTCATCAGGACTCGTGAGGCAAGTAGGCAGGGCCAGGGGTGAGGTTGGAGCGCAGTGGTCACTATCCTTCCCCCTGTGTGTGTGTGGACGTGACCGTTACACTACTATTCTTTTGTCGTCCGCTCTTTCCACAAAAAATCACCATACTGCTGAACACCTACCCCTTGGCAAGGGAGATTTACGCAAGAAGGTGCTCCGTGGAACAGTTGCGGGCCTGTTCATTGGTGCCCGCCTTCTACCTTTTGCCACACCACTGCCTCTTCCAGCCTGTTTCAGTGCTGCAGATCCCTCCCCCTCTGTTCTTTGTTGACCTAACCACAACCTCAGTGATTGACACTGTGTATCATGCTCTTCCTCAACCTCTTTAAAACAGTAATTGCGGTTGAGTCATTGGCAACTGTGTCTCATCATCATCCACCTTATTAAACACTAATTGCCGTTCCCCAGCGTCATGTTCTTGTGACTCTGGATGCTCAAGAGATTAGGAATTAGGGCACAAGATCTTCGGTCCCTCTTCAAGCGTGCTTGGTGAGAGGGCCAAATCCTTTAATGGAGATGCAAAGAGGTCCTCGGGATATCCGAGTGTGGGATCACTTGTTTGACCAAACTGTAAATGGTGCGAGGAAGAAGGATCAGGGTGAGTGAGGATTGTGTGGACCAGACTCCTGGCTACTGAGACTGGACTTGGTGGAAGACAGGGTGGTGCTTTACCGACTGGAAGCCCTATCTGCTGCAATCCAACCGACCACCTGCTCGCACAGGGCTGACTTCAAGAGTGATCTCCTGTGCCGCCCTGCAAACTGGGACATGAAGATAGGCATGATTGTTTTTCTTGTGCTCTGGCAGGAGGCACAGTTTCAACGCGCCCAGGGCCACAGCATCTGGGTGCACCATCAGCATCATGGCCACTTCCCCGTCCCTTAATGCTCGCCTTCTTAATATTAAATGTTATGTTATAAGGGACCGTTTTTAGGAAAAATGTGGATCAATTATGGAAAAAATAAAAAAAAAAATGCTAATATTTTTCCCAATATCTGGCCCTGACACACACACGCTATTGCAGCACAGATGTAACAATTCACTGCAGGGACCATTTATAGGACAATTATGGAAAAATATATTTGTTGTCAGTAATATTTTCCCCAATATCTGGCCCTGACACACACACTTTTGCAGCACAGATGTGACAATTCACAGAAGGGCTGTTTATAGGAAAATTATGTAAAAAATATATTTGTTGTCAGTAATATTTTTCCCAATATCTGGCCGTGGCACACAGAAGCTATTGCAGCACAGATGTAACAATTGACTGCAGGGACCGTTTATAGGAAAAATGTGAATAAATTATGGAAAAAATATGTTTTCGCTAATATTTTTCCCAATATCTGGCCCTGACACGCACACACACTATTGCAGAACAAATGTAACAATTTCTGTCAGGTACCGTTTATAGGACAATTATGTAAAAAATATATTTGTTGTCAGTAATATTTTTTCCAATATCTGGGCTTGACAGACACACCCTATTGCAGCAAAATGTGACAATTCACTGCAGGGACCGTTTATAGATAAAATGTTGATAAATTATGGAAATAATATAATTGTTTTCAATAATATTCTTCCTATCTCTGCTCCTGACACACAGAAGGTATTGCTGAACAGATGTCACAAGTCACTGCAGACACCCTCTATCGAAAAAGTATTGCAAAGTATGGGGGGAAAAAAAAATTTGCTGGATATATTATATTGCTGCCAGCCTGCCACCACACACAATAGTCCTTAAAAGGACTTTTGGGTCTTTGAAACGTTTTTCTATTGAATATATTGCGATCACACTCCCCTTTGTAGATGGTAATGTTGGTACCCAGTGTAGGAAGGCCAAAGTGGTGTTGAATAGGTAACAATATCCCTGGAGATGTTGTGTAGCACTTTTGTCACGGTGCTCCTACCTGAATACGGTTGGATCCCAGATGTGGTCGACCGAAGCAGTACAAAAGGGGATGAAGAACTTGGATGGGGTAGAACAAAGTTGAGTCCAGACTTGGTAAAAATTGAACAGTCGCTATTACTTGGCATAAAAGGTAATCCATACAGTTTCCAGACTTTATCGTGGTTTCCAATAGTTTTCAGCAGGCAAAAGACAGGCAAATACTTCTGAAAAAAAACTTAGTTCTGCTGTGCTGTAGCAGAGGGAGAGAGAGAATGGACAATCCAGTCCATTCCCTGCTAATAGCACTGCCAAGTGTTGCTGACACCTTGTGGCAACCTGGCACATTACATGAACATAACAATTACTTGGAGTAAATATGCACATTATCAGAAGATGACATAAATTACATTGGACGACAGGTATTAGCACATAGGAAATGGTAGCAAGGTGTCAAAAGGAGTGGTAATGGCACTCTGGGTCATTACATATATACCTGTACACACTTCTTCTTTTATTCCTTGTATCTGACATATCAATACACTGCTTTATATACTATATATCTGTACATACAGCGTCTATTATACCTCGTACCTGACGTAACGGTACTCTATGTGTATACTATGTGTCAGGTATAATAGATTCAGTAGGTACAGATATATGTGGACAGTCATATATTATGGTCACTGTGTGAGGTACATGAGGTTTTGGGGCTTGTAATTAAGGTTACGGTCAGGGTTAGGGCACATAAAGAGAATAGGGGAGGGCAGTCTATACTTACCTGTTCCGGCACAATCCCACAATGCAGCGATGCAGACCTGGCCTCCTCTGGCGGGTCTGCTCCTGTGGAATGTTGCATGCGACGCGAGTGCTTGCACACCCTACCTCACATCGATGCTCCGGGAATAGGATGGCAGGGAACCAGTGGTTCACTTGTCCCGCCAGCACTTCTGCATGGTTACTTGTACCTGCATCCAGTGGACACAGATACAATTGAGTTCAGGGGCTGCACAGAAACCGGCCGCCTTGAACATTTACCAGCCCAGGGGGGTATGTGTACCCTTACCCCCCGGCCCAGCTCGCCCCTGTGGTAGATATTGTTTACTGCGGTATATTGACTGCTGGTAGATATTGGTATGTGCGGTATATTCACTGCTGGTAGGTATTGGTGTGTACAGTATATTGACTGCTGGTAGATATTGGTATGTGCGGTATATTCACTGCTGGTAGATGTTGGTATGTACAGTATATTGACTGCTGGTAGATATTGGTATGTGCTGTATATTCACTGCTGGTAGATATTGGTGTGTACAGTATATTGACTGCTGGTAGATATTGGTATGTGCGGTATATTCACTGCTGGTAGATGTTGGTGTGTACAGTATATTGACTGCTGGTAGATATTGGTATGTGCTGTATATTCACTGCTGGTAGGTATTGGTGTGTACAGTATATTGACTGCTGGTAGATATTGGTATGTGCTGTATATTCACTGCTGGTAGGTATTGGTGTGTGCAGTATACTGACTGTTGGTAGATATCGGTATGTGCTGTATATTGAATGCTTGAACATAGTGGTGTATGTGGTACATTGACTGCTTGTAGATATTAGTATGTGCGGTATATTGACTGCTGGAATATATTGGCATATTGGCATGTGTAGTATATTTGTAGTGTCCCACTAGGTAGGAGTGGGCACTACACAAGGGTCAATTGGGTAGCGTGTACTTCTACTCACAAGGGACAGTGATATTGTATTGATCAATGCATTTAATGTAATTTACTGTGTGTTTTACATGCAATGGTTTTCCCTGTTATATGCTTTGCAGGCCTAGTGGGGTGTAATTTAGCATTCCAGACACTAGAGGGAGATAGGGAGCCCCTAGTATAAATGTCCAGGCCCAGACAGGGAGTGGTCAGGTCATAGTCAGGAGTCTGTGGAGACAGAAGTGAGAAGGCACCAGCCCAAGATATGCTGAGGGCCTCCTCCTGACATGCAGCTGGATAGTCCTGGTTCCTAGCTGCACCAGGAGGCTAGATGGAGTACAGCCTGCTTGGAGACCGTAGTATATTCCAGGGGACTAGAGGAGTTACCTCGTCAGCCTGAAGCTCCTGAGGCTAAGGATAGCTCGGTTGAGACACCCCAGTGGTAGGACAGCACCTCCTGGGAGCGACCTGCAGTCACCTGTCAGCGGAAGCAGAGAGATACAGCTAGGAAGCAAAGGTATTTGTAACCTTAAGCAAGCGCTAATACTGGAGGAAGGAATTCTTACCAAGGATTTAAGCCAGCAAATAGGCATCCGGGCCTTGGGATCCAGCCAGCTAGAATAGCTGTGGGGATAGAGCAGCATAGCACTGCCAAGCATTAATTATATACCCTCCACGTATCTTGCAAGATTGCAACCTGCTGTGATATAAACCTGCTGTGCTTTTGGAACTGTAAAGGACTGTATTAACCTCTTCTGTACTTGATGTATAAAGTTGGACTGTTAAGTAAAGCAACGTTTGGTTCACTATACCACCTGTGTACCTCACTTATTCCAACTATAAACCGTTGTGCCACCGTCACAGGCACTGGCGTCACGAACCTTAAAGGGACCTTGCCCCAGGCACTCAAAATACCCGTAACATCCAGGGCACCTCATCCACCATCAGGCCTGGTCCCTACATACAGAGTGTGCCCCAGAGGAACCGTGTCTACCTCTCCTTCACTGCCACATGCCTGCCCAGGGTTCTCCAATACAGTGAGCAACCCTCGTTTGCCCATAACTGTGACCTCACTTCGCTATACCCTGCAGGTCTGGCGTGTTGCATATTCTGTGCTGTAAGATATTAGTATGTATAGTATATTCACTGCTGGTAGATATTAGTATGTATAGTATATTCACTGCTGGTAGATATTAGTATGTATAGTATATTCACTGCTGGTAGATATTAGTATGTATAGTATATTCACTGCTGGTAGATATTAGTATGTATAGTATATTCACTGCTGGTAGATATTAGTATGTATAGTATATTCACTGCTGGTAGATATTGGTATGTGCTGTATATTCACTGCTGGTAGATATTGGTATGTAAATACAAAGGAATGTCGCACTAAAATGAGAAGGGGATCCAAAAGGGGTGCACCCACTAACAGACAGCACCCAGTCTGATAAAGAGGATAAATATAAGAAATTGAAGTGGGGCACTCACTAAAAGTATAGGGATCTTGAATTTATTAAGACAATAGAAGTACAATAAGCGCAATAAAATATCAATGTTACAATAAAAGACGAGGCTGAAGTAGGTTTCTTATTCGGCAGTTTCTTATACATTACTATGACAAATAAACCTTTTTTCCTCTTATTCCTCTGCAGTAAATCTGTTTTTTTCTACATTAATGTTAAATATTATTTGTGAACAATCAGATTAATAAATAAAAATCTATATTATTGGTGTTTTTACTTAAAAAAACGATAGTGAAAAATGGATGAAAAAATATGCATTTTGAATAAGTAACTGAGGAATTTAAGGGGTTAAACGCCGTTGGGCCACTAATCAAAGGGTTAAAATATAAAGAGTAAGGGCCCCTCCATAACACCCAACTGTACCCAGCCTGGCCCAAACTGTGGATTGGCAAGAAAACAGGTGCCAACCTTGCCAACTATATACATTTTCAACATTTTGAATAAGTAACTGAGGAATTTAAAAGGTTAAACGCCGTTGGGCCACTGATCTAAGGGTGGAAATATAAAGAGTAAAGACCCCTCCATAATACCCAACTGTACCCAGCCTGGCCCAAACTGTGGATTGGCAAGGAAACAGGTGCCAACCTTGAAAACTATATACATTTTCAACATTTTGAATAAGCAACTGAGTAATTTAAGGGGTTAAACGCCATTGGGCCACTGATCTAAGGGTGGAAAAATAAAGAGTAAGGACCCCTCCATAACACCCAACTGTACCCAGCCTGGCCCAAACTGTGGATTGGCAAGAAAACAGGTGCCAACCTTGCCAACTATATACATTTTCAGCATTTTGAATAAGTAACTGAGGAATTTAAGGGGTTAAACGCCGTTGGGCCACTGATCTAAGGGTGGAAATATAAAGAGTAAGGACCCCTCCATAATACCCAACTGTACCCAGCCTGGCCCAAACTGTGGATTGGCAAGAAAACAGGTGCCAACCTTGCCAACTATATACATTTTCAGCATTTTGAATAAGTAACTGAGGAATATAAGGGATTAAACGCTGTTGGGCCACTAATCTAAGGGTGGAAATATAAAGAGTAAGGACCCCTCTATAATACCCAACTGTATCCAGCCTGGCCCAAACTGTGGATTGGCATTAAAATAGGTGCCAACCTTGCCAACTATATACATTTTCAGCATTTTGAATAAGTAACTGAGGAATATAAGGGATTAAACGCTGTTGGGTCACTGATCTAAGGGTGGAAATATAAAGAGTAAGGACCCCTCTATAATACCCAACTGTATCCAGCCTGGCCCAAACTGTGTATTGGCATTAAAATAGGTGCCAACCTTGCCAACTATATCAATTTTCAGCATTTTGAATAAGTAACTGAGGAATATAAGGGATTAAACGCCGTTGGGCCACTAATCTAAGGGTGGAAATATAAAGAGTAAGGACCCCTCTATAACACCCAACTGTACCCAGCCTGGCCCAAACTGTGGATTGGCAGGAAAACAGGTGCCAACCTTGCCAACTATATACATTTTCAGCATTTTGAATAAGTAACTGAGGAATTTAAGGGGTTAAATGCTATTGGGCCACTGATCTAAGGGTAGAAATACAAATAGTAAGGACCCCTCCATAATATCCAACTGTATCCAGCCTGGCCCAAACTGTGGATTGGCAGGAAAACAGGTGCCAACCTTGCCAACTATATCAATTTTCAGCATTTTGAATAAGTAACTGAGGAATATAAGGGGTTAAACGCTGTTGGGCCACTAATCTAAGGGTGTAAATATATAGAGTAAGGGCCCCTCCATAATACCCAAATGTACCCAGCCTGGCCCAAACTGTGGGTTGGCAGGAAAACTGGTGCCAACCTTGCCAACTATATACATTTTCAGCATTTTGAATAAGTAACTGAGGAATATAAGGGGTTAAACGCTGTTGGGCCACTAATCTAAGGGTGTAAATATATAGAGTAAGGGCCCCTCCATAATACCCAAATGTACCCAGCCTGGCCCAAACTGTGGGTTGGCAGGAAAACTGGTGCCAACCTTGCCAACTATATACATTTTCAGCATTTTGAATAAGTAACTGAGGAATTTAAGGGGTTAAATGCTGTTGGGCCACTGATCTAAGGGTAGAAATACAAAGAGTAAGGACCCCTCCATAATACCCAACTGTACCAAACCTGGCCCAAACTGTGGATTGGCAGGAAAACAGGTGCCAACCTTGCCAACTATATACATTTTCAGCATTTTGAATAAGTAACTGAGGAATATAAGGGGTTAAACGCTGTTGGGCCACTGATCTAAGGGTGGAAATATAAAGAATAAGGACCCCTCTATAATACCCAACTGTATCCAGCCTGGCCCAAACGCTGAAATTCCTCAGTGTGAATGGGTCTCGCGGAGTTAACACTGATGCTCACCATGCAGAATTAAACTCCTGGGATTCAGCAGTGTGAACATACTCTAAATAGACTAACCCATTTGTGTTTGTTTTTTCTTCTCATTTCAAATCTGTGCATCCTGTGGATTACTTCAGATTCAGTGGACTACAGTGACTAGCGTTTTTTTTGGTTTAATAATAATAAAATTGTTAACGAGGGCTTGTTAGAATGTTTTGTTTTTAGAATTTTTTTTTTTTTTTTTTTATTTACTTTAAAGAGTCCATTACTAAGCCAGGGCTTAGAGTTAGCCACAAAAACAGCTAGCGCTAACCCCCAATTATTACCCCGGTACCCAATGCCCAGAACTAGTACCAGAGCGCCAAAAATGCCCTCCTTAGCCTAGGCGGTACCAGGCTGCCGTTATTAGGCTGGGGAGAAGTTGTAACAATGGTCCTTGCCCACCCTGGTAACTCTAAGCCCCCGTTTAGTAATGGACTCCATCTATAAGACAGCTTCCACTACTAAGCCCGTAAAGTAATAAAAAAGAAAAAAAAACATATTTAAAACTTTTTATTTCAAAAAACAATCCCCCACAAGCTCTCATTAACCATTTTATTAACAAAAAACAAAAAAATAATAAAATAATGCTGCTCATCAATGTAGTCCACCAACTGAAGTAATCCACAGAATACACAGATCTGAAATGAGAAGAAAGAAACGCCAGAGAAAAATAGGTTAGTACATTTATTGTCACCTGTCTGCACATCTCCCACCTGTGCAGCACAACTACTACTCCTTAGAGTAAGGACATGCTGGGAGATGTAGTCATCCGCCCGCACATCTTCTACCCGAGGAACACAACTACAAAGTCCTGAGACTTTTTGTGCAACTTTTAAAAATGCTGTCAAAAGCAATTTTTTTAAGCTAGGTCTGACCTTGCTGATACTGGCGACTTTTTAAAAGGGTTTTGCCACTAGTTTGAATTTTGCACTTGATAAATTCCTGACCACAGCAAAGTGAAAACTGAAAATTTTTAAAGTTAAGGCTGATTGGTTCTTTATGCTTACCCACAAAAGTCACACAAAAAACGGCACATTTCACTTATGTAAGAAAAAAAAAAAAAATACTCTAAATCCATTGTTAAATGTCCCTCATTGAGTTCTTGACATGGAGATTTTTCTCCTTTCCAAAGGAGTAACAAAGGTCTCTTTTATAGGGTGACAACAAGCAATATTTTCTAACAATACAAAATGGCTTCAGGGGCCGGGCACTACCACAGCCGCGCTCATGCCTGAGTGGAATGGTGGGTGTTGGGGCTGTACAGCGCAGGGGCCGGGCACTACCACAGCCGCGCTCATGCCTGAGTGGAATGGTGGGTGTTGGGGCTGTACAGCGCAGGGGCCGGGCACTACCACAGCCGCGCTCATGCCTGAGTGGAATGGTGGGTGTTGGGGCTGTACAGCGCAGGGGCCGGGCACTACCACAGCCGCGCTCATGCCTGAGTGGAATGGTGGGTGTTGGGGCTGTACAGCGCAGGGGCCGGGCACTACCACAGCCGCGCTCATGCCTGAGTGGAATGGTGGGTGTTGGGGCTGTACAGCACAGGGGCCGGGCGCTACCACAGCCGCGCTCATGCCTGAGTGGAATGGTGGGTGTTGGGGCTGTACAGCGCAGGGGCCGGGCACTACCACAGCCGCGCTCATGCCTGAGTGGAATGGTGGGTGTTGGGGCTGTACAGCACAGGGGCCGGGCACTACCACAGCCGCGCTCATGCCTGAGTGGAATGGTGGGTGTTGGGGCTGTACAGCGCAGGCAGATTTCACACTCAATGAAAATTTCTCCTTGTGTAATACAAAGATGCCCTTCCACACCAAAAAATATTAGCACTTGATTTTTGGACACTACCTTTTTGGATATAATATAGGGGCCATTATTCTTCTAATTTGTTTCCTAACGTGAGTTACCAAATGGGCTTTAACCCCTTAAAATCACCAAAATGCTGAAAATGTATATAGTTGGCAAGGTTGGCACCTGTTTTCCTGCCAATCCACAGTTTGGGCCAGGCTGGGTACAGTTGGGTATTATAGAGGGGTCCTTAATCTTTATATTTCCACCCTTAGATTAGTGGCTCAACGGCGTTTAACACCTTAAATTCCTCAGTTACTTATTCAAAATACTGAAAATGTATATAGTTGGCAAGGTTGGCACCTGTTTTCCTGCCAATCCACAGTTTGGGCCAGGCTGGGTACAGTTGGGTGTTATGGAGGGGCCCTTACTCTTTACATTTTAACCCTTTGATTAGTGGCCCAACAGCGTTTAACCCCTTAAAATCACCAGTTACTTATTCAAAATGCTGAAAATGTATATAGTTGGCAAGGTTGGCACCTGTTTTCCTGCCAATCCACAGTTTGGGCCAGGCTGGATACAGTTGGGTGTTATGGAGGGGCCCTTACTCTTTATATTTTAACCCTTTGATTAGTGGCCCAACGGCGTTTAACCCCTTAAATTCCTCAGTTACTTATTCAAAATGCTGAAAATGTATATAGTTGGCAAGGTTGGCACCTATTTTAATGCCAATCCACAGTTTGGGCCAGGCTGGAAACAGTTGGGTTTTATAGAGGGGTCCTTACTCTTTATATTTCCACCCTTAGATTAGTGGCCCAGCGGCGTTTAACCCCTTAAATTCCTCAGTTACTTATTCAAAATGCTGAAAATGTATATAGTTGGCAAGGTTGGCACCTGTTTTCCTGCCAATCGACAGTTTGGGCCAGGCTGGATACAGTTGGGTGTTATGGAGGGGCCCTTACTCTTTATATTTTATCCCTTCGATTAGTGGCCCAACGGCGTTTAACCCCTTAAATTCCTCAGTTACTTATTCAAAATGCTGAAAATGTATATAGTTGGCAAGGTAGGCACCTGTTTTCCTGCCAATCCACAGTTTGGGCCAGGCTGGATACAGTTGGTTATTATAGAGGGGTCCTTACTCTTTATATTTCCACCCTTAGATTAGTGGCCCAACAGCGTTTAACCCCTTAAATTCCTCAGTTACTTATTCAAAATGCTGAAAATGTATATAGTTGGCAAGGTTGGCACCTGTTTTCCTGCCAATCGACAGTTTGGGCCAGGCTGGATACAGTTGGGTGTTATGGAGGGGCCCTTACTCTTTATATTTTATCCCTTTGATTAGTGGCCCAACGGCGTTTAACCCCTTAAATTCCTCAGTTACTTATTCAAAATGCTGAAAATGTATATAGTTGGCAAGGTTGGCACCTGTTTTCCTGCCAATCCACAGTTTGGGCCAGGCTGGATACAGTTGGGTGTTATGGAGGGGCCCTTACTCTTTATATTTTATCCCTTTGATTAGTGGCCCAACGGCGTTTAACCCCTTAAATTCCTCAGTTACTTATTCAAAATGCTTAAAATGTATATAGTTGGCAAGGTTGGCACCTGTTTTCCTGCCAATCCACAGTTTGGGCCAGGCTGGATACAGTTGCGTCTTATGGAGGGGTCCTTACTCTGTATATTTCCACCCTTAGATTAGTGGCCCAACAGCGTTTAACCCCTTAAATTCCTCAGTTACTTATTCAAAATGCTGAAAATATATATAGTTGGCAAGGTTGGCACCTGTTTTCCTGCCAATCCACAGTTTGGGCCAGGCTGGGTACAGTTGGGTGTTATGAAGGGGTCCTTACTCTGTATATTTCCACCCTTAGATTAGTGGCCCAACAGCGTTTAACCCCTTAAAATCACCAGTTACTTATTCAAAATGCTGAAAATGTATATAGTTGGCAAGGTTGGCACCTGTTTTAATGCCAATCCACAGTTTGGGCCAGGCTGGATACAGTTGGGTATTATAGAGGGGTCCTTACTCTTTATATTTCCACCCTTAGATTAGTGGCCCAACTGCGTTTAACCCCTTAAATTCCTCAGTTACTTATTCAAAATGCTGAAAATGTATATAGTTGGCAAGGTTGGCACCTGTTTTCCTGCCAATCCACAGTTTGGGCCAGGCTGGGTACAGTTGGGTGTTATGGAGGGGCCCTTACTCTTTATATTTTAACCCTTTGATTAGTGGCCCAACGGCGTTTAACCCATTATATTCCTCAGTTACTTATTCAAAATGCATATTTTTTCATCCATTTTTCACTATCGTTTTTTTCAGTAAAAACACCAATAATGTAGATTTTTTTTTATTAATCTGATTGTTCACAAATAATATTTAACATTTATGTAGAAAAAAACAGATTTACTGCAGAGGAATAAGAGGAAAAAAGGTTTATTTGTCATAGTAATGTATAAGAAACTGCCGAATAAGAAACCTACTTCAGTGAATAAGAAACTGGACGAATAAGAAACCAACTTCAGCCTCGTCAATAAAAGTGAGTGAATGAAATACGGTACTATCGATGATAGGCAATAAATATAACAACAATAGAGTGTAATAAAAAAGGATTAAATACAAGACTAGTTAAATAAATAAATTGATAAAGATCCCGATGGATATGGTTAAAAATGTTGAGTTCATATATCAACTATGGAAGCATTCACTAGTTGAATCCTGAAGAAAAATTCCATGTATAATAATCCGCTCCTACAACCAGTCTTTGAGTGATTTTCTCAAGCAAGAGGGATCAGAGTCCCAAGCGTATGCAGCTAACGAATTATATTAGATATCAGTTTGGCTGCTAATACGCACAGCGGCGTCCCGCTGTAGTGATGCGATCGCTTATGAGTGGGGTATACAAGTGCTTACCCGAGGCTTCTGGATAGTAATTCCTCGACACGGTGTGTTGGTATACTACTCCGGTCTCAAGGATTGATGTCTTGTTTCAAATTTGGCGCCAGTTGAAAAGTTTGTTGCACGCGGTTTAGGTTACCTGCGTGGTGCAACACCGATGATTCCGGTAATTGCTCTGGCCCACAGATGATAACTTCCAGGCTTCTCGGACTTGCAGACCCACTTTCTCCTGGTGGGGGGAAGGATACCAGACGCGTTTCGGGGATTTACAAAGCAGACCCCTTCCTCAGTGGTTCACTGAGATATTGGTATGTGCTGTATATTCACTGCTGGTAGATATTGGTGTGTTTATTCACTGCCGGTATATATTTATGTGTGTGGTATATTCAGTTGGCTACTTGGCTTTTTACCTTTGGGGGTTGGGGCACCATTTCAATTTTAGCCTCAGGAAGCTGAAAAGCTAGAATCTGCCCTGCAACATCTAACCTCACGGGCACCCCAGCTACCACCAAAAAATATATAATAAATAAGAAAATCCATATAAAAACTACATATTTTTTCAATGGCAAAAACTTTCAAAAATAAAATCTCTTCCACGTGGTATTACCGCATCCATAACGAACCACACTACACAATTATCATGTAATTTATCCCATACAGAGAATGTTGCAAAAAACAAAAAAAAACCTCAATGGCAGTATTGCTGATTTTTCCTACCCCCCTCCCAGATAGTTAGGGCTTTTGTACATGGGCGAATCCATTGCGGGAATCACGCTCGTGTGTGAGTGTGATTGACAGGAGCGGCGCAGGCATTATACTGATTTATAATGCTGTGTGCCTCTGCTTGACCTTCCTTCTACAATATGATCCTGTAGCAATAAGGTCATACAGAGGCACAAAGCATTATAAATCAGTATCATGCCTGCGCTCCTGCAAGTCCAGAACGGAGGGTCACGCTCACACACAGGGCGTGATTCCCACAATTGACTCGCTCAGTTTGAAGCAGCCCTTAAAGGGAACCTGTCACCTCCAAGTGATATAAAACTGCCAGCATTACCTTATAGCAGCCCCCAGTCTGTTATTGATCATGTGTGTGAGCCAGAAATTCGATAATCCATACTTGAGAAAAACAATTTTTTAATCTCCATGAGCGATATGTTTCCTGTGAGCTTGAAGTCAAGGGGGCAGCGGCCTCCTTGCTTCAAGTCAAGTAAAGCCCGCCTCTTACCCGTCCCCTCTTGACTGTGATTTACATATTTTCTATTCGTTTGGATCGGGCAAGTCTGGCGCCTGCGCGGTGCGCCCCTTGTGACTACATAATTCCGTCTCGGGGTTCTGCAGTCAGCCGGGCATAATTTTCTCACTGCCCATGCACCGGCAAGAATCAGTGTGAGTGATCGCGCCGGCGAGGTATATTCACAGCACGAGCGTGATCACTGGCTTGAGTTCTTCTGCTCCTGCAACCAGTGATCACGCTTGCGCTGTGAATATACCTCGCTGGCGCGAGCACACACTGATTCTTGCTGCCGTGCGCACAGAGAAAATTATGCCCGGCTGACTGCGGGAGCCGGAGGCGGGATCGTGCTGTCACAATGGGCGCACCGCGCAGGCGCCAGACTTGCGCGATCCGAAGGAACAGAAAATATATAAATCAAAGTCAAGAGGGGACGGGTAAGAGGCGGGCTTTGCTTGACTTCAAGCTCACAGGAAACAGAGCGCTCATGGAGATTAAAAAAGCGTTTTTCTCAAGTATGGATTATCGAACCTCTGGCTCACACACATGATCAATAACAGACTGGGGGCTGCTATAAGGTAATGCTGGCAGTTTTATATCACTTTTGGAGGTGACAGGTTCCCTTTAATAAAAGTTAATCAGTAAGTTATGTGTAACCGCAAAATGATAACATTAAAAACTAGAACTTGTCCTGCAAAATGCAGGCCCCCATATGGCTACATCAACAGAAAAATAATAAAGTTATAGTTCTTGAAAGAAAAAAAAAAAGAAAAAAAAAGATTGCTTGGTCTGTAACAGTCTGGTCACTAAGTGGTTAATGGTGATGTAACAATTGCAGCTGCTTCTGAGGATGATGTCACAACAGAGTTCTAGTCCTAAAGTTCCCATAGATGATTTATTCCCATTTTGCGCTAGATAGTTGATCGGTGTGTATCCTATCGCTCGCTATTTTTTGGCTATTTCTTTGCTTTCTGGAAATAACATCTGGACCAGGACGTTACTGTCTGACTGACAGGTAAGGCGCAGCATTTATCCGCTATAATGTCATTAGGTATAACTCTGTAGGTTACTATACGAGGTGTATACTCTCTCTGAGTCTTATATATGGCCAGATTGACTCTGGACACAAGTGATACCGTTTCTAATCACACCGATACCTCACCACAGCTGTACGCGGGAGGACTTCTCTTCATCCGGATTATCAGCAGTTGGGCTGTGATTCAGGAAAATGTCTTATAAACTGCCAAGTCCAAACTGGACCAGTGGAGCTTGTGACATATTTCCTCATTGTAGATACAGATTTCTCTAATTAATTCCTCCTCGAAACTGTGTTGGTCAATAATGTGGCAATGGAAGTTGGAGTTCGCCATTTTCATTAAAATAATAAAAAAACATTGTAAAGCTGAATGTAGACTCTGATGTGTGAACTAGACCTGAAAGAGGAGCAGTCAGCAGGACCAATCCAGGTATAATCCAGACATGCACAGTAAGTAGAGGTGTCCTTGAAATAATAGGGCCCTATAGCAAAACTCAGAATTGGTCCCCCTTCCCCCAAAGTACAATCATTGTAACTAGCCTCTATATTCTCATTGGAAAACTGGCATAAATGATAAATCTACCAGGGCGGGTGGCCCTGTTCTCACCATGCCAACCGTCACTACATTTAGTCGCAATGGCGTTTAAACAATGGCAAACCCACAGTTTGCCTTTTTTTTTAACTAGCTTCTGGCATAAGGACCATTGTAAATGACCCCCGATGTGCTAAGCTTTCCTCCTCTTCAGCCTCTCCTTACTCCATTCCCTGGAGGAAGCATCTGGAGGAGGACAGGGACAGGATGCCCAGGGGCAGGAACGTACAATATGTTCTCCTGATCCGGCAGCTGCTGGTCTAGTGTTACTGTGTCAATGCCATGGGGTGAATTTAGGTCAGAAAACCGTCATTGCCATTCAGCCCAGCCTGGCCCACTGACCTCAGGGTCCCCATAGGGACTGTGTGGTCTGCCTCCATTGATGGTACTAACCCACTGGTAGTAAGCATTTCATCAGCAGGAAAACCTAGTGAAGTGCACGGGGCAAGCGGTGATAATAGAGAGAACAATGTTTTTGTGGGCCTTACAGGGCCAGGCCAGAGGACAAGGGCCTAGGGTCTGCCCCTCGGTGCACTGAAGTCCTAATTTGCATATTGATTCAAAATGACCAAATCTCTGGATCGGAGCAGCAGGTTTTAAGATATCGTTTTAATCAACAGGAGTAACACTTCCAGGCAGTATGCCTGTTTGATAGGGTTGATCCTGCAGACAGGTGTTTAACCCCTTCCCAAGTGAGACGAGCGGGCGCATAGGCACTGGGGGACTTCTGTTTTCTACAGCAGACACCAAGGGCTAATGTCTGCGATCGGTGATAAGATCGAACGCAGGAAATTAACCCTCAGATGCGGTGACCATGGCATCTGGGGACTAAAAATCCGGGGAGCGCTGTGTGTGGCGGTCTAAGTCCTCCTGAACGATTCGATGCTGTATTTTACAATATTCACATGATGACCTCAAATAAAACACAGGAGGTCAAACACATGGGTATATATGGTTCTATCTATAGGTCAGTCACGGATGGAAACGTTTATTGGGGGCAGTGAGTCCAGTGACAAAGGAATGTATAGAAGTCATTCATTTTCATTTTCCGTGAATTTCAATCACAGATGGGGTCAATAAAGGGGCCACATTTCCATGTGCTGGTGATCGGCGTCCACATTGTAATGGGTAGTTATAGCTGAAGCTGCATCTCCTATAGATTGCTGCTTCCACCATTTCTGATGATGTCATCGGGTCGGTCATTTACCACAGTTATGGCCATTTACAGGGACAGATTGTCAGACCAGTTATCGGGAGTGTGTGCTAAATGTGTTTTGTAAAAATGCTGCCGATTGAGCGATGCCACATTTATGCCACACAAGTCATCAGCGTCTGTCAGCAGCACAGCTCTGTGTGTGACCAGGGATCTGCCACCGACAGATAATGAATCTGTATGGGGATGAGCGATGGTGGTAATGATTGTTCACCCCCATACACAGGGAGGATTGCTGCTTGTAAGGCTACTTTCACACTGGTGTTTTGGCTTTCCGTTTGTGGGATCCGTTCAGGGCTCTCACCAGCGGCCCAAAACGGATCAGTTTTGCCCTAATGCATTCTGAATGGAAAAGGATCCGCTCAGAATGCATCAGTTTGCCTCCGTTCAGTCTCCATTCTGCTGTCCATCTGATGAAACTGAGCCAAACGGATCAGTCCTGACACACAATGTAAGTCAATGGGGACGGATCCGTTTTCTATGACACAATCTGGCACAATAGAAAACGGATCCGTCCTCTATTGACTTTCAATGGTATTCAAGACAGATCCGTCTTGGCTATGTTAATTAAAGATAATACAGATCCGTTCTGAACGGATGCAGACGTTTGTATTATCTGAACGGATCCGTCTGTGCAGATCCATGACTGATCCGCACCAAACGCGAGTGTGAAAGTAGCCTAACTGCAGCTGAACCAGAGGGCAGATTATTGCTGCTGGATGATGGTCGGGAAATATTTGCTTCTTCCTTTGTTTTAGCCTTTTTTAGTTTTGCATATGGCGTCTTTATTTTAGTTCACTGTTTGAATACTTTATAATATATGAATAATTCTTTATTTTCTTAGTTATTATGAAGACTTTAAGAAGTCTGAATTTTTCCACTGAGGTAAACTGCTTTATCTTACCCTTCTGTCTATGTACTAGTGGCTTATATACCGTGTCTGTGTATAATCCGCACATCTCTGGTATATACCGTAACCATACAATACCTACAGAAAACACATGGATGCCCAGATCATTCAGAGTCCAAACGATCATAAAGTATCAAAAAATCTTTATTTAATGTCATACTAATAAAATGCTAAAAAACATACATAGAGGTCCACATTGCAAGGTGACCTGCATAAGAGGGACCACTGGAGTGAGGCTAGCGATGAGACATTAGATGTATACATAGACCAGCATAGACTAATGGCATGTCAATACCTTACTACATTTCATAGGATCAAAGTTTAAAATAGCATGTAGATACCTTCATAAGTTATATACAGTCAACCGATGCGATCAAAGCGGTAACAGAGGCGGAAAAGCCTAAAGCAGTGACTCGCATATATAGAACAATAATATACCAATTGCTTATCTAATACATCTCTGCAACACCAGTGTCCCTCACTTATCCACTGCGTTTCGCCCAATGGCTTCGTCAGGGGAATGGCTTCAAAGCGCAGCCACTATACAACGTGCGGCGCTGTGCTTGGTACGCTGTAAGGAGGCGGCAGCACTCAATATAGCGCAGCGGCCACTTCAAACAGTTGACCGATGGAGGTGCTGGGAGATGGACCCTCACCAATCAGATGTTAATGTCCTGTCGGATAGGCCATCAATATCGAACTCTCGAGAAACCGCTTTAAGATTCTGGTTAGGAAGTTTTTCATTATTTACTATAGTAAGGGATTAGTTAATGAGGTATTATGGTGACATGTTGGCCGGGACATGCAGCAATGTTCCTGCTAGATTATCCATTCGTCCTATTTCTATCTATGGATCATTAGATGGTAAAATGATCAATATCAAACTCTCGAGAAAAAAAACTTTAAGATCCTGGTTACTATGTTTTTTATTTTCTATAATACAGGTCCTTCTCCAAAAATTAGCATATTGTGATAAAGTTCATTATTTTCTGTAATGTACTGATAAACATTAGACTTTCATATATTTTAGATTCATTACACACCAACTGAAGTAGTTCAAGCCTTTTATTGTTTTAATATTGATGATTTTGGCATACAGCTCATGAAAACCCAAATTTCCTATCTAAAAAAATTAGCATATTTCATCCGACCAATAAAAGAAAAGTGTTTTTAATACAAAAAAAGTCAACCTTCAAATAATTATGTTCAGTTATGCACTCAATACTTGGTCGGGAATCCTTTTGCAGAAATGACTGCTTCAATGCGGCGTGGCATGGAGGCAATCAGCCTGTGGCACTGCTGAGGTGTTATGGAGGCCCAGGATGCTTCGATAGCGGCCTTAAGCTCATCCAGAGTGTTGGGTCTTGCGTCTCTCAACTTTCTCTTCCCAATATCCCACAGATTCTCTATGGGGTTCAGGTCAGGAGAGTTGGCAGGCCAATTGAGCCCAGTAATACCATGGTCAGTAAACCATTTACCAGTGGTGTTGGCACTGTGAGCAGGTGCCAGGTCGTGCTGAAAAATTACATCTTCATCTCCATAAAGCTTTTCAGCAGATGGAAGCATGAAGTGCTCCAAAATCTCCTGATAGCTAGCTGCATTGACCCTGCCCTTGATAAAACACAGTGGACCAACACCAGCAGCTGACATGGCACCCCAGACCATCACTGACTGTGGGTACTTGACACTGGACTTCAGGCATTTTGGCATTTCCCTCTCCCCAGTCTTCCTCCAGACTCTGGCACCTTGATTTCCGAATGACATGCAACAGTCCAGTGCTGCTTCTCTGTAGCCCAGGTCAGGCGCTTCTGCCGCTGTTTCTGGTTCAAAAGTGGCTTGACCTGGGGAATGCGGCACCTGTAGCCCATTTCCTGCACACGCCTGTACACGGGGGCTCTGGATGTTTCTACTCCAGACTCAGTCCACTGCTTCCGCAGGTCCCCCAAGGTCTGGAATCGGTCCTTCTCCACAATCTTCCTCAGGGTCCGGTCACCTCTTCTCGTTGTGCAGCGTTTTCTGCCACACTTTTTCCTTCCCACAGACTTCCCACTGAGGTGCCTTGATACAGCACTCTGGGAACAGCCTATTCGTTCAGAAATTTCTTTCTGTGTCTTACCCTCTTGCTTGAGGGTGTCAATGATGGCCTTCTGGACAGCAGTCAGGTCGGCAGTCTTAGGCTACTTTCACACTTGCGGCAGTGTGATCCGGCGGGCAGTTCCGTCGTTGGAACTGGCCGCCGGATCCGCCGATCTGCTGCTGACTGAAAGCATTTGTGAGACGGATCCGGATGCGGATCCGTCTCACAAATGCATTGCAAGGACGGATCCGTCTCTCCACTTGTCATGCGGACCGACGGATCCGTCTTGTACATTTTTCTCATTTTTACCGATCTGCGCATGCGCATGCCGGAACGACGGATCCGGCATTCCGGTATTCTGAATGCCGGATCCGGCGCTAATACATTCCTATGGGAAAAAATGCCGGCATTCAGGCAAGTCTTCAGTTTTTTTCGCCGGAGAGAAAACCGTAGCATGCTGCGGTTTTCTCTTTTGCCTGATCAGTCAAAACGACTGAACTGAAGACATCCTGATGCAAACTGAACGGATTACTCTCCATTCAGAATGCATGGGGATAAAACTGATCAGTTATTTTCCGGTATAGAGCCCCTGTGACGGAACTCTATGCCGGAAAAAAAAAACACTAGTGTGAAAGTGCCCTAACCCATGATTGCGGTTTTGAGTAATGAACCAGGCTGGGAGTTTCTAAAAGCCTCAGGAATCTTTTGCAGGTGTTTAGAGTTAATTAGTTGATTCAGATGATTAGGTTAATAGCTCGTTTAGAGAACCTTTTCATGATATGCAAATTTTTTGAGATAGGAATTTGGGGTTTTCATGAGCTGTATGCCAAAATCATCAACATTAAAACAATAAAAGGCTTGAACTACTTCAGTTGTGTGTAATGAATCTAAAATATATGAAAGTCTAATGTTTATCAGTACATTACAGAAAATAATGAACTGTATCACAATATGCTAATATTTTTAGAAGGACCTGTACAGTATTAGTTATTATCTATATGTTTAATGGTTTAGCAGGATCCGGTATTGTATGTACTGCCCTCTCTATAACATCTCTTCTACACCAGCCCTCTGTAATGTTCATGTGTCACATGGGACAAACTACAGGAGTGTTTTCTGATTTTTGCCTCTTCTCCTCTGTCTTCACTATAGGACGATATGACGAGGTCTTCACCTCCGATGTCCTCAACAAGTGAGACCAGCATCCACAATTATGCTGAGGTATTTTCTATAGATATTCAGTTGTGAAGACTTCTATAAAATGTTATAGTTACCTACTGTACTGTGTCTGGAAGAAGCAGCCATGATTTTCTAATCTCATACACGTTGTATCCCACATAAGTCATTTACGTTTCTTCTTTATCCTTCCGTTACTAATACTGACACCATACTCAGAAATGGTCATTTTTATATCATATTCTTTCATCTTGTCTTCACAGATTATGACAGAATTCCCTGAACTACCAGGCTACTGGTTTGAATGTAGAGTGGAGGTTAGATTTATTTTGTCTTCCATTTTACTCCAGCAGAGATCCGGATGCTTTCCGGCATCTATGCCATGAATCGTCCAGACAAAATCACAGGCATCCGGTGGTAGATGGTCGTATCCGACAATGCCCGATACTGTGATACCGATAGAATTAGCAGAACATGAAATGCCGGTCATAGTGAACACCACTTTATAACTGATAAGAATTATCTTCTAAGAAGGGGCTCAAGGGATTTACCAGACCCCCGTATGTGTCTGTGTTATTAAAGGGTGGAGAAGAATATCTGATGTAAAACTTTTATACTTATGGATTACACTCACCGCTAATTTTATTTCAGGTTCCCCCTAAAGTAACATCTCAGCTCTCACACTTTTATGACTCTGAGGTATTTCTATTTATTGATATATTAATAGATATTAGATCTAATTATCTACCGATCTATCTATCATCTATCTGTCTGCCTTAGACTATTCTGTCTTTCTTTGCTCTTATTTTCATGTTTGATATTCAATACATTTGCTAAATGCAGCGCCCAAGGGCCGATTGGGTCCCAGTGTTTAGAAATGGAGAGTGGTGCTGTGGCCTTTATAGTTTGTGTCACGGTGCTCCTACCTGAATACTGTCGGTCCTTGGAGTTAGGCTCCGTAGCAACAAAGGAGTTGTAGTTGGTGGAATAAGTAGAGTCCAGACTTGGTAAACTTCAACGGTTGTTACTTGAATAAACGTGCAATAAACTTGTGTCCTCCAGACAATACTCGATCTTTCTCTTGGCTCCAGCAGGCTAAGGGTAAAATAGCAGGTAAACTTGTATACTTTGCTTTATGTCTCTAGTTACTGGACTTTGTAGAGGTTCTGGTACCGTTAAGTGGGGTGTCTTTTGGCTGTTGACCCTCTCATTATACTGTTTTTGAACTGCAAGGAGTCAGGGAGCTTACCAAAATCTGCTCCTCCTAGAAGACTTCTGCTGCAGGAGGGAACAACGTTCCGCTCACTGCTTCATGTCTGGTTCCTTGGCCTCTCAATTCAACTCCCCACAGCTTCCTGCAACTCCTCCCTTGGTAGGAAACAGGACTAGCTCACTTCTGCCTAAAAGGAGGAAGAATGGGATGGTAAGTTCCATTCTGTCCAAAGGTACTCTCTGCTAGTGATGGATGAACAACGTCCGGGACATTCACTTTAATGGCAGGCGAACCTGAAAAACCTTTAGGTCATATTTGTAGCCAGAAAACACTTACTAGAAGTGCACAAATAGTCCCACAACATGTACAGTGATATACCAGAGGGGGATCATTGGCAAAAATTTCCCCCAAAAATATGTATTTTAATTAGGGGCCATTTTTATGCGTATTAAAGGGAAACTCTCAAAAATGTGCCCTGTTGGAGCATAGAAATGTTTTATTTTTGGCCACGGGAGTACGGTCCCCAACAATTAGGCATTCACCTCACAGAAAAGAACTTGTCATTATGTGGCTGGAGGTAAATTAGTCTCAATTGGCTGTCCTGTCCTATCTGATGGATGTGTCATGGGTCAAAGTTCGGTGCAATGCAAAAGAATATGGCGCCCGCGAACATTGCATATGTTCAAATGTTCGGCGGATTCTTTGCTAGCCATTAGAGACAGTAGCTAGGTGTAGGAATGGTAGTGCCCCCTCTACTTACATTGTGGCCTAGGAATGAGATGAATGCAACGGTTCTTTAAAATAAACCTATGGAATTAATTCTTATCTAAATTGTTTTTCTAGTCCCTCTTTCCAGGTTGAGAGGCGGCGGTGCTTGTACTTGGCCTCTCTCTGTCATAGATTATGGGAGATATATATGGAAACAGTCATAAACAAGAGACCTCTTATCAGAATCTATTATTAATATGGGAAAAAGTTGAATTTGAGTATTATGGCGAAATGTTGGCCGGGACATGCAGCAATGTTCCTGCTAGATTATCCATTCGTCCTATTTCTATCTATGGATCATTAGATGGTAAAATGATCAATATCAAACTCTCGAAAAACCCCTTTAAGATTCTGGTTACTATGTTTTTTATTTTCTATAATACGGGATTAGTTATTATCTATATGTTTAACGGTTTAGCAGGATCCGGTATTGTATGTACTGCCCTCTCTATAACATCTCTTCTACACCAGCTCTCTGTAATGTTCATGTGTCACATGTGACAAATTACAGGAGTGTTTTCTGATTTTTGCCTCTTCTCCTCTGTCTTCACTATAGGACGATATGACGAGGTCTTCAACTCCGATGTCCTCAAAAAGTGAGACCAGCATCCACAATTATGCTGAGGTATTTTCTATAGATATTCAGTTGTGAAGACTTCTATAAAATGTTCTAGTTACCTACTGTTCTGTGTCTGGAAGAAGCAGCCATGATTTTCTAATCTCATACACGTTGTGTTCCACATAAGTCATTTACGTTTCTTCTTTATCCTTCCCTTACTAATACTGACACCATACTCAGAAATGGTCATTTTTATATCATATTCTTTCATCTTGTCTTCACAGATTTTGACACAATTCCCAGAGCTGCCAGGACAATGGTTTGAATGTAGAGTGGAGGTTAGATTTATTGTGTCTTGCATCTTACTTGTTCGGGTACTTTCACACTTGCGTTGTTTGATTCCGGCAGGTAGTTCAGTTACCTGATCAGGAAAACTGTGCGCAGACGCATGTCATTTGCAGACTGATCATCATCCTGATCAGTCAGACAAATACATTGCAATACCAGATCCATTTTTCCGGTGTCATCCGGAAAAACAGATCCGGTATTTATTATTTTTCAAATTTTTGAAGGTCTGCGCATGCCAGACCAGACAAAATCTCGGGCATCTGGCAGTATACAGTCGTATCCGACAATGCCAGATACTGTGAGCTCCGCTGGCCTGATTGTCAGATGGATCAGGCTACCAGATTCACGTAACTGTGAACGTGGCCTTACTAATAGAATAAGTGATCCTACTAACTGAGGAAAAACCCTACTTATGTTCTTAGATGGTAGCCCCACAACTCTCTTCTTCCAAGTAATGTTCCCACCCGAAGTGTTCTATAGATGTGTGGATAGATTTCATATCCTCCAAGAACAGACTATAAGAATCTGCTTCCACTTTTTTTTTTTTTTTTTGTTACTAAACTGAAATTTCACAAATATAAATGTAAGAAATAATTCCTTATAGAATTAGCAGAACATGAAATGCCAGTCATAGTGAACACCACTTTATAACCGATAAGAATTATCTTCTAAGAAGGGGCTCAAGGGATTTACCAGACCCCCGTATGTGTCTGTGTTATTAAAGTCTGGAGAAGATCTGATGTAAAACTTTTATACTTATGGATTACACTCACCGCTAATTTTATTTCAGGTTCCCCCAAAAGCAACATCCCAGCTCTCACAGTTTTACATCTCTGAGGTATCTCTATTTATCGATCTGATATCTATTAATATATCTAACTACAGGTGAAACTCGAAAAATTTGAATATCGTGCAAAGTTCATTTATTTCAGTAATGCAACTTAAAAGATGAAACGAACATATGAGAGACTCATTACAGGCAAAGTGAGATATTTCAAGCCTTTATTTGTTATAATCTGGATGATTATGGTTTACAGCTTATGAAACCCCAAAGTCTTAATTTTGAGGTACCCTTTGCTCAGGTGGTATGGATTAATTAGCTGACTAGAGTGTGACACTTTGAGCCTAGAATATTGAACCTTTTCACAAATTTCTAATATTAAGCTGCATTAATGCAATTTCTTTTAATTTGCATTACTGAAATAAATGGACTTTTGCACAATATTTTAATTTTTCGAGTTTCACCTGTATCTATCTATCTCTCTGTCTGACTTAGACTATTCTGGTTTTGTTTGCTCTTATTTTCTGCATGAAGAGGCTGCAGTGTTTCGTGAGCACCACAGTCTCTTCCTAGGCCATATGACATCACATTCATCGTTCACATGCCCTAGGTGCAGCTCTGTCTCATCAGGGTGATTGGGTCTGAGCTGCGATACCAAGCAGAGTGCTATCAAATGGACAGCGCTGTGCTTGGTAAAGAGCAAAGAGGCTGCGGTGCTCACTGGAACATCGCGGTCTCCTCAATCAGCTTATTGGTGGGGGTGCCAGGAGTCGGACCCCCCCACCATCTCATAACTTTCATACAGATGTCATAGATGTTACTGCAGTCCTATGTAACACCCCACGTAACACAGTGAATTATTGTGTTATGTTAGGTGCTACATAGGACTGCAGGGAACATCTACTACGTTATCTGTACACACAAAGTTTTCACTGTTATCTGGGCTGTTACAAATTTGCCAAATTTAAAATACATATAATTATAATAAAAAAGACTTGGAGGAGAATACAGCACCACATATCTCTTACATCCAGGGACATCTGCTGTCATGTAGACCTTCTCTTTCCTCTTCTCCTGCGTCTGACCCAGACCACCATGACAAATTCTTTCAGCCACATCTCGTCTCTACAGAGTTTATTACACAGACACGTTAGATTTCTAAATTTTTCCATCAACCTCCCCATCCTGGTGTCCCAACAGTGTCATCCTGCTGCCACTCCCAATACTGTGCCCTTTGTGCTCCCAATGTCCCAGGTACTATACTGCTGAAAAAATAGTGACCCCAGTGGACATAATTGGGGTCATTTATCAAACTGGTGGAAAGTAGAACTGTCTTGGTTGCCCATAGCAGCCAATCAGATTCCACCTTTCATTTTCCAAAGGAGCTGCTGTCAAAAATGAAAGCTGAGATCTAATTGGTTGCTATGGGCAACAAAGCTAGTTCTATTTTACACCAGTTTAATAAACTATCTCAAAGATCCCTATAATGTCTACAGCAGTTATAATACCCCATAGAGTGCCCCAGTAATAACATCCTATATTGTGCTCCAGGTAATAATGCCTGAATAGAGTGTCCCCAAAAATAATGTCCACTAAAATGTCCTGTAATAGAAATGCCGCTAGAGCGACTCCCCAATAGCAACGTCACCCACACTGCCCCATTTAGTAATTTCCCCCACACTGCTCCATATAGTAATTTCCCCAACACTGCCCCAAATAGTAATTTTCATTACACTGCCCCAAATAGTAATTTTCATTACACTGCCCCATATAGTCATTTTCCTTACACTGCCCCCATATAGTACTTTTCCTTACACTGCCCCCATATAGTACTTTCCCCCACACTTCCCTCATATACTAATTTACCCCACACTTCCCACATATATTATTTCCCCCACAATGCCCCCATATAGTAATTTCCCACACACTGCCCCATATAGTAATTTCCCACACACTGCCCCATATAGTAATTTCCCCTACACTGCCCCTATCTAGTAATTTCCCCTACACTGCCCCTATCTAGTAATTTCCCCCACACTGCCCCATATAGTAATTTCTCCCACACTGCCACATATAGTATTTGGCCCCACTTTGCTACCATATTGTAATTTCCCCTACACTGCCACTATATAGAAATTTCCCTCACACTGCCCCCAAAAAGTAATTTTCCCCCACACTGCCCCCCATGTAGTAGTTTGACCCCACAAAGTAATTTGTCCCCAGACTGCCCCCACATATTATTTTGCCCTCAGACTGCCCCCTATAGTAATTTCCCCCACACTGCCCTCATGTAGTAGTTTGCCCCCAGACTGTCGCCACAAAGTAATTTGCCCCCAGACTGTCGCTACAAAGTAATTTGCCCCCATGCTGCCCCATGAAGAAATTTTCCCCCACGGTGCCCATTAAGTAATTTGGCCCCACACTGCCCCATTAAGTAATTTCCCCCCACATTGCCCCCATTAAGTAATTTTCCCCCACACTGCCCCAATAAGTAATTTGCCTACACACTGCCCCATTAAGTAATTTGCCCCATGTAATCATTTGCCCCCCCCCCACTGTCCCAGCATTATTATAACCTCCTCTTCCCCCCCAAAGTTGGCACACACAAAAAAAAAAAAAAACACAACTCTAATACTTACCTGTGTCCGTGATAGTAAGGCAGGCGCGTGTACATCAAAGCCCTGCACCCCGGCACAGGCACACGATGACATCATCGCGCGTGATGAAGTCAAGTCATCGCGCACGCCTGCGCCGGGCTTTTACCCTACTAGGCCTGAAGCCTATGGCGGTTATAGGCAACGCAGTATGCAGGCTTTCAGGTCGGTGTTGGGCCCCTCAGCGATGCTGGGCCCAGGGCTGCCGACCCGAAAGCCCGTATTATAATCTGCCATTGACTGTAACCTCCTCTTAGGCCAGTGATATCATGCTGTGAGGAGGCCGCACAACTCACTGGAGTGTAGCTGCCTCTTCAAACATTTGGCCAATGGAGGTGCTGGGAGTTGGACCATCACTGACCAAATATTGATGGACTATCTGATACGCTATTAATACCGAACTCGAAGAACCCTTTTAAGATACTGGTTAGGAAGTTTTCATTATTCAACCCAGTACTAGGTTGGGTATAATTTATATGTTTAATGGTTTAGCAGGATCCTGGTATTGTATGTACTGCCCTCTCTATAACATCTCTTCTACACCAGCTCTCTGTAATGTTCATGTGTCACATGGGACAAATTACAGGAGTGTTTTCTGATTTTTGCCTCTTCTCCTCTGTGTTCACTATAGGACGATATGACGAGGTCTTCCCCTCTGATGTCCACATCAAATGAGAGCAGCATGGAGGAATATGCTGAGGTATTTTCTATAGATATTCAGTTGTAAAGACTTCTACAAAATGTTATAGTTACCTACTGTACTGCTTCTAGAAAAAGCAGCCATGTTTTTCGAATGTCATATAAGTTAGCTCCAAGTTATTTCCCATTTAAAGGGGGTGTGCAGAGGTTTTATATTGATGATCTATCCTCAGGATACAGTAGGTTATCAATATCTGATTGGCGGGGGCCCTACACCAGGCATCCCGTCATCTGTTTGAAAAAGTGGCAGTGCTCCATGTAAACACTACTTCTTCTTCATTACACCGCCTGTCGTCTTGGAAATCTCACAGACGCAGTACGGTTACAAGTACACAATACATTCACTTGAATGGAGTGAGTACTTGTAATTACACTGCTCTGCTGTTGCAAGGGAAACAATGCACTGAGTAATGAAGTAGTTGCGCTCAAATGGAGCAAAGCCTCCTCTGCAAACAGCTGATTGACACGCTACCTTCTGTAATAGTCTCTGTGTGATTGACAGCTGATCCAGGGGGGTCAGACACATCGGTGCAGAGCCCTTAGTGGTGAGACAGGATCATAGTCAAGGACAGGCCAAGGTCAGGGCAGTCAGAGTATGTGCTTAATGGTAAATGGTCTGAGATCATTGTATGAAGAGAAGGATCAATACAGAGGTAAGGCATGGATCAGGTCAGACAGTAGAGGATCAAATTGAAATAAACAGGCAGAGGCCGGTACACATGCAGACAACAGCGACAGCACACCTTTTCAGGAACTTAGTAACAAGCTATTGAACCCGTTGCTCAGGCACACTGCCACAGGGGAAGGTGCCTTAAGATCCCTTAGGTAGCAAGCATAGACTGGAGCAGATTAGGGTGAGTGCATGCTGGCCTTTGAAGAGCTAAAGGGGAGTGTGTGACCACCCTATGGCCACAGAAGGAGAGTCCAGGCCAGCCAGCACAAGCCTAGTCAGGGGGGAGTTCAAACCTCCTGGAAGCCAAAACACGGGACCGGTGGGTGAAGCAGCAGTGGCCACAGGCCGTCACTTTAACAATTACAATTATAATTCATGATTGTTTACTCTTTTTCACTATAGGGGAATGAATTGACGGCGTCACCACCATCACAAACACATAACATGCTGAGTTATTTTATCCGTCCAAATACCGTAAAAGTGACTGAACCGAAGGCATCCTGATGCAAACTGAACGGATTGCTTTCCATTCAGAATGCATTGGGACAAAACTGATCAGTTTTTTCCAGTATTGAGCCCCTAGGACAGAACTCAATACCGGAAAAGTTTAACGCTAGTGTGAAAGCACCCTTATGTATAAATGTTATAGATTTTGTTATCTTTATTTTGTTTGAAATAAGAATATTAGGCCCCATTCCCAGTTGTGTTTGGAATCCGTTATAAAGCTACCGGAGCTCACCGTACCCGGCATTTCCGGATCTGTGTATCGCTGGATCTTCATTGACTATAATGGGATCCAGCAGAGATTCGGACAATTTTTAGCATACAGTATATGCCATGATTCGACCAGACAAAATCACGGACATCTGGCAGTATACAGTCGTATCTGACAATGCCAGATACTGTGAGCTCCGGTAGCCTGATCGTCAGATGGAACAGTCTACCAGATTCCAAACGTAACTGTGAACGTGGCCTTACTAATAGAATAGGTGATCCTACTAACTGAGGAAAAACCCTACTTATGTTCTTAGATGGTAGCCCCACAACTCTCTTCTTCCAAGTAATGTTCCCACCCGAAGTGTTCTATAGATGTGTGGATAGATTTCATATCCTCCAAGAACAGACTATAAGAATCTGCTTCCACTTCTTTTTTTTTTTTTCTTTACTAAACTGAAATTTCACAAGTACAAATGTAAGAAATGATTCCTTATAGAAATAGCAGAACATGAAATGCCGGTCATAGTGAACACCACTTTATAACTGATAAGAATTATCTTCTAAGAAGGGGCTCAAGGGATTTACCAGACCCCCGTATGTGTCTGTGTTATTAAAGTCTGGAGAAGATCTGATGTAAAACTTTTATACTTATGGATTACACTCACCGCTAATTTTATTTCAGGTTCCCCCAAAAGCAACATCCCAGCTCTCACAGTTTTACATCTCTGAGGTATCTCTATTTATCGATCTAATATCTATCAATATATCTAACTATCTGTCTCTCTGTCTGCCTTAGACTATTCTGGTTTTCTTTGCTCTTATTTTTTATGTCTGACCTTCAATACTAGGGATGAGATGAACAATAAACCTATGGAATTAATGCATATCTAAATGGTTTTCCAGCTCTAGTCCCTCTTTCCAGGTTGAGAGGCGGCTGTGCTTGTATTTGTTCACTCTCTATTATAAGTTATGGGAGATATGGAAACAGTCATAAACTAGAGACCTCTTATAAGAATCTATCGTTAATATGTGAAAAAGTTGCAAAAGTTGAGTATTATGGGGAAATGTTGGCTGGGACATGCAGCAATGTTCCTACTATATAACCCATTAGTCCTTCTTCTTTCTATGGATCATTAGATGGTAAAATGGTAAATCTCCGGTTCCCTCTTCTGATCTGTACTTTCCTAACCTGTGTTTTATTAGGAGAACATTAGAAGACCTGGCTCTGTAGGGCCTGGGAATAACATCTGCTCTATATGTACACTGTACAGATGTATACTGAGTCTGTTTCCAGAACAGCTCCATAACGTCCTGTCCATGAAAAATTGGATTTTTTGTACTCACCGTAAAATCCTTTTCTCGTAGTAGGCATTGGGGGACACAGCACCATGGGACACAGCACCATGGGTATATGTCCAACTACCACTAGGAGGCACTAGACACAAAAAGTGTTGGCTCCTCCCAGGTGGGCTATACCCTCTCCACAGGCACGAGGCTATTCAGTTTGTACCAAAAGCAGTAGGAGAGAGAAGAAAAGCAAGGAACCAACAACTCCCGTACCGGGAAAGATCAAGAGACCAGCCCGGAGAAGCGGAAGAAAAAACATAGGGTGGGATCTGTGTCCCCCAATGCCTACTACGAGAAAAGGATTTTACGGTGAGTACAAAAAATCCAATTTTCTCGTGCATGGCATTGGGGGACACAGCACCATGGGACGTCCCAAAGCAGTCCCTGAGGGAGGGAAAAGAAGAGACGCGCCACCGGTTGGGCATACAGGTGCAGGAGAACCATGTGACCCAACGGGAAAAAACACGAGATGGGCAAGAGGTTCCATAACAAGGAAGAAACCTCAGAAGAAGCAGGGAAGACTGCCAGCACCCCAGGACAAATGACTGGAAGAAAATCCCAAATGCAAGAAGGTGGCAAAAGGAAACAGAGCGCAGCCAAGGGCTGGAGAAAAAATTAGGACAGCACCGCGTGGTGAAACTACCCAACGCTCTACATTGTCTCAGACCCAAAAAACCTGTGGCCATCCCCTGAAAGGCCAGGGGAGAAAAGAAACAGGGAAGCACTGAAAACCAAACGAGTGGGGGAAGCCATAGCAAGGCTCACATGTGAAGGGAGGGGACTCCCCTCACCGCAAGGCCAGGAAAGAAGCTAAGCGCCCCATGTAAAGGTGAAAACCCAAGGCTGCCAGAGGAAACCGCCAACCCTGGAGAAGGAGGGGGTTGTAGGTAAAAAACCAGGAAAAGAACGATAGCTCCTGCGTCCCCAAAAACAGGAGACGAGGCACAAGCCTCCGAAAACAAGATATCACCGTGAAGCGTAAGACCAGAGGAAACTCTGGGCATGTGAAGTATCATGGAAAAAAGAAGCCAGATACAGGCCAGGCAACCTCGGCAGGACACACTGGACTGAGAGACATGGGAGTAGAAGGAGAGCACTCCAAAAAACCTAAAGAGGAAAGGTCCTACAACAGGAGGAGGTCCCTCCCGAAGGAGACCATACGGTGGAACTGCAAACCGCAGCACTAAACCACTCAATACCAGGTACTTGACGTGGGAGGATGGAAAAAAAAAGAGACACAAATCCAAAGAGGACCTCAAATGAACAGGGACTCCCGAAAGGAGTACCCAGTATGGGCTCACAAGGAACCAGGAGCTGAACCACCAGAAGACAACGCAAGCCAGAATATCCAGGAAAGGCGAAAAGAAACCACCATAGGGGACGGGGCATTGGCCATGGACAACTAGCCGTACCAAGAATATTGACCAGCAAACCTTAAACATTGTCCCAGAGAGGGCAAGTACAGCAGCTCGGGATGTACCACAAAACGACAGACATCCATATGCATAAGGAATGCAGAAGTCGCCATGAAAAAACCGGGGTAGCCTACATAGAAATGTAGAAACCAGCTGCGACCGGCATACAGAAAACTGCCAGGGGGGAGAAAGTACCAGACAGGTGCAGACGACGGCAAGGTCCAAGAGGACTGCCCCTTCGCCATGTAGCACAACTAAGCAGAAAATACAAGGGAACACCGAAAACACCTGGACCCAGAAGGAACTACGGGGCCCTGTCCGATACCAGAGCAATCAGCTGAAAATTCAGACAGGTGTGTGTGGCGCTCAGAGGTCCTGTCCTTGACCCGTCAGGGAGGACGTCCAGCAATGATAAAAGCCGTGGACCCAGAAGGATTCCGTGTGGCGGACATCCAGCGATGACAGAAAACCGCAACCGCGGCCGATGCCACCAGCTACGTGTCCAAACAAGGTAGAAGATCCAGTGGAGATCCTTGTACTTCACCAGGAATGGGCCGCTCAGCAATTATGAAACAACGCGAGTACTCCCCTATAACATGGGGTAACGCGGAGCACAGCATACCGTAGTACCGTAAAGAGAAGGCAAGAGCAACTACAGCACAAAGGCCAACAACCACCTGGCCACGGAGTAGGGAGCGTGGTTGAATGAGGACCACCCGCCGGATCAGACACATCGGTCATATACTGGAGCTACCAGAAGTAGCAGTAGACCGACAAGGTGGGGGTTGGGCTGGCCCACACCTGCCAGACATGGTAACCATGCACATGCTGAACGAAGGGGGCCTGGTGCAGACAGTGCCTTGAGAGGTACAAGGAGACCAATGAGCGCGACAGTAAAGGAGTGGCAGATGTATGGAAGAACCAAATGGATGGAACCAACAACCGCAGCACAGATTAGAACTCGTGGGCAGAAAACACCCAGTAATACAGAAACTGTCTGAGCTACAGACCGCACCACAGGGCCCAGCGCTTGGGGTACTACAAACACACGCCTAAAATATGGGTAAAGTGGCTGCATGTTGCCAACTAAGGAGAGTGGAAACATAGCCACAGCATCTGGGAATGAGACAGCATTCGGAGGGTACAGGTACACAACCTGTAAAGTAGAAATATGGCTGTGTTAGAGGAACTACATTTAAGATCGAAGCAATGTGGCCGCATGGTGCACCCTAGACCCAGAGAGGTGCAAGAGCAACCGCGTTAGGAATGGAACCCAGTAGGGCCGCACGGTACCACAAAGAACAAGACAGGTGCACACCACAATCAGGTAGGTGCAATGGCAACAGAAACAGGGCCGCATAGTACACCCTAGAAGCCAGACAGGTTGAACGGCTGCAGCATCGGAGACGGTTCAGGGACTCTACCCATGAAGGGAGTAAGATGGCCGTTTGGTGCACACTATGATGAGGTAGGTGCAATGGCCACGGCAATTGGAGGAGGCCTCAATATCTCGTCCTGTAAGGAAAGAAAATGCCCCATGGAACACCATAAAGCCAGACAGGAGGAACGGCTACCGCATCCGGAGATGGCTCAGGTACTCCACCTGTTAAGGGATCAAGGCGGCAGGGAACAGACAGGTAACTGAACCGGACAGGGGCAATTCTAAGGCAATTGAAAGTGGCCTCTACATTCCGCCATTAGGGAGAAATGTTGCCGCATGGAACACAACAGAGCCCGCCAGGGGTATCGGCTACAGCACCGGAGATGGCGTAGGTACTCTACCTGTGAAGGGAGCAAATTGGCTGGGAACAGACAGGCGCAATTGCAGCGGCAATTAAAGGCAGCCTGTATCTCTCGCCAGGAAGGGAGAAATAGTGCCGCATGGAACACCATAGCGCCAGCCAGGGGAATCGGCTACAGCATCAGGAGATGGTGTAGGTACTCCACCTATGACAGGAGCAAAGTGGCTGGGAACAGACAGGTGCAATTGCAACGGCAATTGAAGCGGCCTGTATATCTCCCCCGGAAGGGAGAAATAGTGCTGTATGGAACACCATAGAGCCAGCCAGGAGTAATGGCTTCTGTAGGTACACTACCTAAGCAAAGGGGCAAGGCGGCTGTACAATTGCTCTAAACTCACCAACCTACAGGAGGCGATAGCCGAGCTAACCGCTTGCCCAGAACAGGAACTCCCTGTAATGAGGTAGAGTGGCGAACACCAACCCCAGGATGGGGACCCCACGGAAACACTCTCAAATGTGTAGAGGATAACCCCTGGTATAGGGGAACCAGGAAGGCTTGTCAGGGACAGCCTATGGCAGTGGTGCAGGAACCCCCCTGTTAAGGAGAAGGCGTACGTATCAGACACCGGGTAGGTGACTCAGTATGCTAAACACGGGGACGGCTGCCTTACCTGTGCGGTTGAATACCTGTGCGGTCAGGGGAGCACCATCCGAAAATCCACTAGAGGTGATACCAACCCTGTGTAGGTAGGAGAGGTTCCTCTGTGCACGTAGTCTTGACCTCCCAGAGGGCTTCTACATGGAGGAAGACTGCCTGATGCTCTGTTCCGAGGGAATCGGTGCAGAGGTGTCCCCAGAGGCAATGGATGGGGTGACAGGAAGGATTCATCACCAGCCTCAGGCCTGTCCTGGGGGGGATCCGAGGATGCCGAGGAGGGGTGGGACCCCGTTGAGACCACCCGAGGGTGTACTGTGAGCTACCCCTCGCCGAACCCGGGTGCAGGTACCCCTAACTGAGCATGCCCCATCTGCAGGGAGGACCCTGGAGGGCAGAGGTGGCCGCAATTTGGGTTGGTAGCGTGCCAGCGACACTGCTAGGGAGAGTCGGCCAAGGTTCCCATGGCATTGACACGGAGGGACCCATTCATGGGGAACCTACACAAAAAGATTGTTCAGGGAAAACAATGGGATCTGGGAAGAGGTACTGCACACCAGCAGGGACAGGCTGACCACATGGCAGCCATTGTAGACAGCGGACGCACGTGAAAACACGTGGCGACCGAGGAGCTGTTGGGAGAAGAGATGCTCAAAAAGCAGCCAGCAGAGGCTGTCTATCCTGACCCGGACGCAGAGTTCCCCCAAAGAGGTGCAGCAGCAGCAGCTTGTTCCCTAAAAAGAGGTGGTCAGTAGGGCTGCAGGGGACATGAAGCAATCGAGGGGTTAACCACCCCCTCCAACAGAAAAAACACGTTAGCCCAGGAAAGGGAGAGGAGATAGCTCCTCCCGAGGGCCGGGCGGGGCTCAGAAAAGCCCGGGAAGCAAGGGGGAGGGGCCGGGAAGATTGCGGCCTAGCAGGCCCAAAAGCCGGGGCCTCGATTTATGAGGCGGCCGGGAATGGAGCAAGGGGGGCGGGGTGAACCGCGGCCGACAGAGGGCCCACCGGACCATAAAAATAGGTGAGTAGGGTAGGGGGGGAGAAGCGACACCTGGGGATAGGCAGATCAGGGCAAACGGAGAACCTGGGAGCCGGGGACAGGCCATAGAAGATGAGGCCTAGTCCCGGCAGAAGCCGGGGACTAAAGTAGCGGGGAAGCCAGGGAGAGACTGTGTGGCCAGGGAGGACAGAAAAGACCAACCGAGGGGGAAAAGAAGGGAGGAAAAACCATGAATATAAACCCCCCCCCAGGAGGGGGGGGGGGGTTGGCTAGGAGGGAAGAAGAGGCTCCCCAGGACCCCCAGCTAAGGTGGATCCCATCCCCCTGGCCACAGAAGGGAACCTAACCCTGGGGCAGGGACAGGGGAGTATACTCACCATCCGATATACTCACCATCCGATGTCTTCGGGCGCAGCACGGTCACCCCTTCGGCAGACTCAACACGGGAACCGTGGGAATGCCGGCAAGCCACTGCGGATGCAGTCCGTGGGGACTGGGTGACCGGCGATGGTACCGAAGTACGCGCCCGCAGGGGGGGCAACTAAAGTGGAACACGATGGAGCCCCAGCCTGCAGCAGGTATAACGGTGGAAAAAACCGACCTGCGGAAGAGAGAAAAAAAGAAAAAGAATAAAAATAAACAGCAGAACCTGCAAAAAAGCAGGACAGGTCTGCCTCCTACGGACACTAGACTAAAACTGAATAGCCTCGTGCCTGTGGAGAGGGTATAGCCCACCTGGGAGGAGCCAACACTTTTTGTGTCTAGTGCCTCCTAGTGGTAGTTGGACATATACCCATGGTGCTGTGTCCCCCAATGCCATGCACGAGAAATATAGTTTTCCTCAGGATAGGTCATCAACATCTGATTGGTGGGGGCCCAACTCCCGGCCCCCACACAGATCAGCTGTTTGAGGAGGCCGAAGCTCCCTGGTGAGAACTGTAACCAGCGGAGGATAAGGGTACTTTCACACTAGCGTTTTTCTTTTCCGGCACTGAGTTCCGTCACAGGGGCTCTATACCGAAAAAAAACTGATCAGGCATATCCCCATGCATTCTGAATGGAGAGTAATCTGTTCAGGATGCATCAGGATGTCTTCAGTTCAGTCGTTTTGACTGATCAGGCAAAAGAGAAAACCGTAGCATGCTACGGTTTTATCTCCGGCGAGAAAAACTGAAGACTTGCCTGAATGCCGGCATTTTTCCCCATAGGAATGTATTAGTGCCGGATCCGGCATTCAAAATACCAAAATGCCGGATCCATCCTTCTGGCCTGTGCATGGGCAGACCGGTAAAAATGTGAAAAAAAAATACAAGACGGATCCGTCTGTCCGCATGACAAGCGGAGAGGCTGATCCGTTCTTGCAATGCATTTGTGAGACAGATCCGCATCCGGATCCGTCTCACAAATGCTTTCAGTCACGGAACTGCCCGCCGGATCACACTGCCGCAAGTGTGAAAGTAGCCTAAGTACATGATAGGTCCGGGGTTGTCTACCCATCTTGGGCCCCTCCCTCCATTTTAGTTAAAAAAATCTGTATGAATTGGCTGCAGTGCTTCGTGAGCACCACAGTCTCTTCCTAGGCCATATGACATCACATTCATCGTTCACATGCTGTAGGTGCAGCTCTGTCCCATCAGGGTGATTGGGTCTGAGCTGCGATACCAAGCAGAGTGCTATCACATGGACAGCGCTGTGCTTGGTAAAGAGGCTGCGGTGCTCACTGGAACATCGCGGTCTCCTCAATCAGCTTATTGGCGGGGGTGCCAGTGTTGCACATATGCTGAAAGTATGGTCAATAATTCCAATTGTGAAGGGAGCGGGCTGGGTGTAGACAGAAGTGATTTTATTGAACATGTTCTGGAATGAACAAACACATGACCTTCAGAATGGAGATACAGAAAATGTAGCCGTAAATCCTGTCCTCCCATATTAATACACATCTCTATATTCAATAATACATTCTCTATAACAGGTATAACTTTCCTATAAGAGATAATAAACCATTAACATGAGAGTTGCTCTCTGATTATTTAATCTGCATCACAGTAAACCAATAGTGCAGTATAATATCATAGTGACATCAGCTTCTACAGTAATCATAGTCACTACATATTAGTACCATGTGAAACCTCATTGTACTTCACTAGCACTGGTGCATGTTTTATATTCTCACACTGCATCACAGCAGCCTTAGCTGATTATAGGAATGTGTTTTACATCATTTTAGCCTATTTATGGCTCTGAATTTGTGTTCCCTTACCTGGAAAGAACAAACACATCACCTTCAGTATGGGGATACTGGAAATGTAGCAGTAAATCCTGTCCTCCCATAAACCAAGATCTGCGTTATTCAGTTCCCCTTTGCTGTTTGCAGCTCTGCTAGTCAAGCCTTCGCTCTGCTGCCATCTACTAGTGGTTAATAGCAATGTCATGAATTTAATATAATACAGTCATACTTGTGGATTGTTGAAGCTAGAAATTATATAGATATTAGTTTATTCTTATGGGGTGCCTATTTTTGAAATCTCTTACACCAGGAGTCGGACCCCCCACCATGTCATAACTCTTTGAGTACAGATGTCATAGATGCTACTGCAGTCCTATGTAACACCTCACATAACTCACAAAAATGTCCACTTAAATGTCCTGTAATAGAAATGCCCTTACAGCACCTCCCCTATATCAACGTCCCCTACAATGACACCACATAGTAATTTCCCCTACACTAACCTCATATATTAATTCCCCCCACACTGCCCCATATAGTATTTTCCCTAACACTGCCACCATATAGTATTTTCCCTAACACTGCCACCATATAGTAATTTCCCCTACACTGCCACCATATAGTAATTTCCCTCACACTGCCCCCACAAAGTAATTTTCCCCCACACTGCCCCCCATGTAGTAGTTTGACCCCACAAAGTAATTTGTCCCCAGACTGCCCCCACATATTATTTTGCCCTCAGACTGCCCCCTATAGTAATTTCCCCCACACTGCCCCATATAGTAATTTTCCCTACACTGAACCATATAGTAATTGTCCCCACACTGCCCTATATATTTATTTCCTCCACACTGCCCTATATAGTAATTTCCCCCAAACTGCCCCATATAGTAATTTCCCCTACACTGCCCCATATAGTAATTTCCCCCACACTTCCCCCATATGGTAATTTCTCCTACACTGCCCCATATAATATTTTCTGCAACACTGCCACCATATAGTAATTTCCCTCATACTGTCCCCACAAAGTAGTTTGCCCTCAGACTGCCCCCCATGTAGTAGTTTGCCCCTACAAAGTAATTTGTCCCCAGACTGCCCCCAAATATTAATTTGCCCCCAGGCTGCCCCCACATAGAAATTTTCCCCACACTGCCCATAAAGTAATTTCCCCCACACTGCCCGAATGCAGTAGTTTGCCCCCACACTGCCTGCCATAAAGTATTTTGACCACACACTGCCCCCACAAAGTAATTTGCCCCCTACACTGCCCCATGAAAATTTTTTCCCCCACACTGCCCCCATTAATGAAATTTCCCTCACACTGCCCCCATTAGGTAATTTGCCACCACACTGCCCCCATTAAGTAATTTACCACCACACTGACCCCATTAAGTAATTTGCCCCAACACTGCCCCATTAAGTAAATTTCCTCCACACTGCCCCATTAAGTGATTTTCCCCCATGTAATCATTTGCCCCCCACTGTCCCTGCATGAATATAACCTTCTCTGCCCACCCAAAGTTGACACACACACAAAAAAGATAACTAAACTCAAATACTTACCTGTGTCCGTGATAGTAAGGCAGGTGTGCGTACATCAAAGCCCTGCACCCCGGCACAGGCACGCGATGACATCATCGCGTGTGATGAAGCCATCGCGTGCGCCTGCGCCGGACTTTTACCCTACTAGGCCTGAAGTCTATGGCGGTTATAGGCAACACAGTATGTGTGCGTTCGGGTGGGTGTTGGGCCCCCCAGCGATGCCGGGCCCAGGGCTGCCGACCCGAACGCCCCTATTATAATCCGCCATTGACTGTAACAACCTCCTCTTAGGCCAATGACGTTATGCTGTGAGGAGGCCGCAGCACTCACTGGAGTGTAGCTGCCTCTTCAAACATTTGGCCAGTGGAGGTGCTGGGAGTTGGACCATCACTGACCAGATAGTGATGGACTATCGGATACACTATCAATGCTGAACTCGAAAAACCCTTTTAAGATACTGGTTAGGAAGTTTTCATTATTCAACCCAGTACTAGGTTAGGTATCATTTATATGTTTAATGGTTTAGCAGGATCCGGTATTGTATGTACTGCCCTCTCTATAACATCTCTTCTACACCAGCTCTCTGTAATGTTCATGTGTCACATAGGACAAACTACAGGAGTGTTTTCAGATTTTTGCCTCTTCTCCTCTGTGTTCACTATAGGACGATATGACGAGGTCTTCAACTCCGATGTCCTCAAAAAGTGAGACCAGCATCCACAATTATGCTGAGGTATTTTCTATAGATATTCAGTTGTGAAGACTTCTACAAAATGTTATAGTTACCTACTGTACTGCTTCTAGAAAAAGCAGCCATGTTTTTCTAATGTCATATAAGTTAGCTCCAAGTTATATCCCATTTAAAGGGGTGTGCAGAGGTTTTATATTGATGATCTATCCTCAGTATACAGTAGGTCATCAATATCTCATTGGCGGGGGCCCTACGCCAGGCATCCCATCCCATCATCTGTTTGAAAAGGTGGCAGTGCTCCATGTAAACACTACTTCTTCTTCATTACACCGCCCGTCGTCTTGGAAGTCTCGGAGACGCAGTACGGTTACAAGTACACAATACATTCACTTGAATAAAGTGAGTACTTGTAATTACACTGCTCTGCTGTTGCAAGGGAAACAATGCACTGAGTAATAAGTAGTTGCGCTCAAATGGAGCAAAGCCTCCTCTGCAAACAGCTGATAGTCAAGGTCAGGCCAATATCATAGTCAAGGACAGGCCAAGATCAGGGCAGTCAGAGTATGTGCTTAATGGTAAATGGTCAGAGATCATTGTATGAAAAAAAGGATCAATACAGAAGTAAGGCATGGATCAGGTCAGACAGTAGAGGGTCAGTATGGAGGTCAGTCATGGTTAAGGTCAGGCAGTAGAGGGTCAGTATGGAGGTCAGTCATGGTTAAGGTCAGGCAGTAGAGGGTCAGTATGGAGGTCAGTCATGGATCAGGTCAGGCAGTAGAGGGTCAGTAAAGGTTAAGGTCAGACAGTAGAGGGTCAGATTGAAATAAACAGGCAGAGGCCGGTACACATGCAGACAACAGCGACAGCACACCTTTTCAGGAACTTAGTAACAAGCTATTGAACCGGTTGCTCAGGCACACTGCCACAGGGGAAGGTGCCTTAAGTTCCCTTAGGTAGCAAGCATAGGCTTGAGCAGATTAGGGTGAGTGCATGCTGGCCTTTGAAGAGCTAAAGGGGAGTGTGTGACCACCCTATGGCCACAGAATGAGAGGCCAGGCCAGCCAGCACAAGCCTAGTCAGGGGGGAGTTCAAACCTCCTGGAAGCCAAAACACAGGACCGGTGGGTGAAGCAGCAGTGGCCACAGGCCGTCACTTTAACAATTACAATTATAATTCATGATTGTTTACTCTTGTTCACTATAGGGGAATGAATTGAGGGTATTACCACCATCACCAACACATGACCTGAATGACATCCATGAGGTATGTACAAAACTGACAAGTCTATGTTCACATACTGGCCTTTATTCACTTGACAGAGACCTTTTAGCCTAATTTTGGGCATTAAGTGGTGATAATGTACATTTTTAACTATGTAAGAAAGCACAGTAGACTGCAGCTTACTTTAGAGTGCACCTTTCTCCTTTTACCCCTTTATATAATGGAAAATCTGGGCCTAAAGTAACATTTTCTTGTAAAAAATGTAATATTTATTGTTCACAGCCAAATATGTCCAAATTCTGTTAAACGCTTGTTGGGTAAAAGTGCTTACTACACTCCTTGAAAATTCCATTGGGGATGCTGTTTCCAAAATGGGGTCATTTTTGGGGGGTTTCTACTATCGGGGTGCCTCAGGGTCTCTTCAAATGCAACATGCACCCAAAAACCATTCCAGCAAAATCTGCTTTCCAAAAGCACAAGGCGCTCTTTCCCTTCTGAGCCTTGTGGTGTGCCCGTACAGCATTTTATGACCATATATTGGGTGTTGCTGTATTCAATAGCAATTTCATGACAAAGTGTAGGGTATTTTTTGCTACTGTTACCCCTTGTGAAAGTGAAAAATCTGGGGCTAAAGCAGCATTTTATTGAAAAAAATAAAAATTTTCATTTTAACAGTCAAGTGTTTCCTTTCTGCTATGAAACGTCGGTGGGGTCAAAGCACTCACTACACCCTTCGGTACATTCCTTCAGGGGTGTACTTTCCAAAATGGGGTCAAATTTTCGGGGTACCTCAGGGTCTCTTCAAATGTGACATGGTACAAGAAAAGCAGTACACAAAAATCTGCCATTAAAAAAAACTCATGGTGCTCTTTCCTTTATCAGCCCAGAGGTTTAATGTCCCATCAATCTTTGCTTTACTTGCTCTGTTAGATTTATTTCAAGCTGGAAGCTCACATTTTTATTTTTCTGCTACAGCTCTCTTTCTGAGACATAGATCAGTGGGTGTGTCCTTTAAGGAACGTGTCATTTTTAGGTGTGTCCTTTTTGCTGCAGTTCTCTGCTTGTAACTTCTACAGATTCTAACACTAGATATTGCTTGTGACAAATGAAGGATTGTACTGAGAATGTGCAACCATGCTTATCCAGCTCAATAGTGGACGTGTACATTACTATACAGATTAAACACTAGGGGGCACCATTAGAACATAGAACAATGCCCCCTTATAATGTGCACCAGTACAAAAATACTCCCATTAATGTCCGACAATAAAAAAACACACCTCCTTTCCCTTCAGACCCCTCATATCATAGCTCAAATCAGATCCTCAAATCAAATCGCCATATCAGATGCTCAGACCCCCATATCAGATGCTCAGACCCCCATATCAAATGCTTAGACCCCCATATCAGATGCTTAGACCCCCATATCAGATCCTCAGACCCCCATATCAGATGCTTAGACCCCCATATCAGATGCTCAGACCCCCATATCAGATGCTCAGACCCCCATATCAGATGCTCAGACCCCCATATCGGATGCTCAGACCCCCATATCGGATGCTCAGACCCCCATATCGGATGCTCAGACCCCCATATCAGATGCTCAGACCCCCATATCAGATGCTTAGACCCCCATATCAGATCCTCAGACCCCCATATCGAATGCTCAGACCCCCATATCGGATGCTTAGACCCCCATATCAGATGCTCAGACCCCCATATCAGATGCTCAGACCCCCATATCAGATGCTCAGACCCCCATATCGGATGCTCAGAACCCCATATCGGATGCTTAGACCCCCATATCAGATGCTTAGACCCCCATATCAGATCCTCAGACCCCCCTATATCAGATCCTCAGACCCCCATATCGGATGCTCAGACCCCCATATTGGATGCTCAGACCCCCATATCAGATGCTTAGACCCCCATATCGGATGCTCAGACCCCCATATCGGATGCTCAGACCCCCATATCAGATGCTCAGACCCCATATCGGATGCTATCCATGTCCAGCGGTCTCTCCTGCAGTCCCTGCTCCCTGGCCTCCTCCAGCCCGCGCTGCACTGTCACCTGGCTGCGTACAATGTCAGGTCATAGTGAGCGCTGAAGATGTTCATAGGACAGTGCAGAGCGGTCCGGAGGAGACCAGAGAAGAGGGGTGAGTACAGCTCTCACAGCGCTTCACTCCCCTGCTTCCTGCAGACTAGTGAGCTCACTAGTATTCACTTGACGCATTGGCCTTATAAAGTGAAATATACGGTAATTAGCAGTGCGCCACTGGCAAGGGGCCTTGGCTTAGGAGACGGTTGCAATTGTGACGGTTGCGACATCTGTAGCTACACCACAGGATCTACTGTATGTTTTGCTTTATAAGACGCACTGGACTATATGCCGCACCCCAGTTTAAACAACAGAAAATGATAAAAAATACTTTCTACCTCTTTGAAGGTAATGTGGTTTACTAGTGTTTTATGGAAGTGGAGGGGTCAAGGTCAGAAACGATAGGGTGTAGGGGGGGATAGTTTTGGTCAGCTCCTGTAGCCCTTAATATTTCCTCTGCTGACCATTGTTACAACCAGCAATAGTGCATATGGTCACCTCATTATATGTACCTATCCTAATAAATGTGTCTCTGTTGCTTTACTTCATGCTTCCTGTTCTTCTAAATTATTTTTAAGTGTTTGCGACACACACAGTTCAGTTACACACACACACAGCTCTGCTACACACAGACATGCACACATGCATACACACACATACACACACACAGCTCTGCTACACACAGACATGCACACATGCATACACACACATACACACACACAGCTCTGCTACACACAGACATGCACACATGCATACACACACATACACACACACAGCTCTGCTACACACAGACATGCACACATGCATACACACACATACACACACACTTACTCACTTAGCACCTTCAGTTAAAAACTCCCATCTCCCTACACCAGTGCTGGCTGTACAATCTTCCTGCTCTGGCTCCTCCCATTGATGACACCATCAAAGGCCCTTAAGCTGTACTGGAGTTCTCATGTCCTCTCAGGGCAGGACCTTCCTCCCGAGCACTGAACGATCCTGCTGTGCTCGGTGTCGGCTGGAAGAGAGAGGCGAGTACAGGACCATCCCATGCTGAACCGGCTGCACAGGAGCCATGTCCGCCCCTGAAGCACATCACAGTCAGCTCTATCTGTATTCCTAGTAACAGGCTCTGGGTGAGGTATAGACTCTGCTCACACTCAGGCTGTGGTGACTTCTGGCTGACTATCCTCCAGGTGTGGAGTATACAGCAATAAACGGCTTCACATGGCCATTACACATATGTCCTTCCTTCCCAGCTTACCAACAATTTCCATAAGTATTGTCCACAACACAGACGCCTTCAGCTGCCAAGTGCACATGTAACAGGTCAGCCAGTGTCATAGGTGCAAAACTGCTGACAGATGCCCTTTATATAGCTCAGGGAAGATGGCCGCCTCATAATCATGTTTTTTATTCCATACCCTGATCTAGTCCCCTATGAAAGGAAGTAATATACATACATATATAAAGCTACAGCATATCCAGACCAGCCTGAGACTAGATGCTGTATACTGCAATATAAACATAATGCTGATACACTGTATAACCATGCTATTTATTACAGGCTATGGTTGTCCAAGAGCAAAATCCACCAGCAGAACCGCAGTACGACATCATAACCATTGATCTGACCTGCCAATGCAGATTGTCATTCAGACCTTTACGGCATCTGTGTAATGGGATCAGGTCCGGGTGTAGGAGAGCTGCTAAAAGAATAAGACGAGCTCTCCACCTCACCCGCAACTGAAGGAAGACACCAGCATGAAGTAGGAGAGTCCAAGGTCAGCGCAATCTCCTCCATCTCTGCACTCACCCACATTTTCCAGGCAGATTGCTTATAGCATTATTGAATATTCTTTCTGGTACCCGAGGTCTCACTTCTCACTTTGACTCTCAAATACAGCAATCTATCAAAATATAACAAGTGTCTCTATTGTCAAGCTGCCACCTTATAATATTATAGAAAAGGTGGCCATGCTGCTGCCCATAAGAGCATGGTGACCCCCAGCTGCCAGGCTTATCACTAAGCTGCTACCTAAACTTATCTGCTATTACACCCAGTAATATGCTTATACTGTCATAGCCCAAAAAATGAAGAAGAGGAGTTTTATTTTCCCTATAGTTACCATTTAAGGCTAAGTTCATACAGAGGCATGACTTTAACCCCTTCCTGCTGCTCCAACGTAAAATTGTGCCAGCAGTGAGGGGTTTAAAGAGGGCACCATAACCAACGGGTGCCTCCTGTTTAAAACAGATTACAGTCAAGACTAATGTATGTGATCGACAAAAACACCGAACGCATACACTTAACCCCTTAGATGCCGTGGTCTGATATGATCATCTGGGAGGTCGAAAACCAGGCGCACGCAACTCCTGGACATGCTCCCTCCAGTGAGGATCGGGGAAGTCCGAGTGTGCGTGCGACAACCTCCGTATTGCTAAGTGATACTAGGCTGCCACACATTTATTCCTATGGAGAGCCTGCATTTAGACCAGTGATAGGCAAACTCCAGCTGTTGCAGAACTACAACTCCCAGCATGCAAAGACCTACAGCTTTCAGCCTACAGCAGGGCATGGTGGGCGTTGTAGTTTTGCAACAGCTGGAGAGCACCAGTTTGCCTATCACTGATTTAGACCATTTTCTACGCCTGAAACAGGAGTAGAAAATGATGAATGAGACAGGCCTGCTGGCCCACCCCTTCCACATAACGCCCACTTTTTTAGACGTGACAGGGAAAATTCACAGATTGCGGTGCAAGTAACCTTTGCTCCACAATCTGTGCAAGAAATACACCCAATATAGGCATATTTCTGGATAATAAATGACCCCCATAGTGTAATCTCCATAGAGTCCAGTGCTAATGAAGTCTATGAGAGAAGCTATCTAATGATTGCTTGTTAAGGTTCCCTAGGGGAACTATTAAAAAGTAAAAAAAAAAATATATATATACATATGTGGTATCGCCATAATCGCACTGACCCAGAGAATGAAAGTAACAGGTCAGCTTTATCGCACAGTGAACACTGTAAAAGCTATTTTTTTTTATTTATAATTCCGCCCCATTTGGAATTTTTATCCCGCTTCCCACTACAACTGTAAATGGTGCCATTAGAAAGCACAACTTGTCCTTCAAAAGTCAAGCTCTCATACGGTGTCACGGACGGTGTACAGGAAACAAGACAAAGCAACATGCATATATGACTGAGTGGATCCAAAGCTAAGGAACCAAAAGGGAGACCCCTGCACAAGATCTGAGACTTTCCCTGGCTGCTCAGTCTCTGCAAAGATCCCAGAGGTGGATGGTTGCATATCCACGTACCTCGACTATATAACCCCTGAACACCCTACAATAGTGAGGGGACACGACCACCGGCTCCCTACACCAAACACGGAGGGAGTCAGGGTCACCTGGGATCCAGCAAACAGAAAATAACAGATAAATGTTCAGCACTTAACTTTGTAGCAGACTGGAAAACAAGATCAGCATGCACACACACTCCAGGAAGTAGTATAAGCCGCCCAGTAATGCACCATGGGGAGGAATTTAAAGGGAAGCAATCAGTCCAACCACATGACAGCTGAGAGAGGCCAACGAGATGAGGAACTGAACAGCACAACAAAGAGAACTCAAGGAGGAGGTTCTGAAAGGCTTCTGTCAAAGCTTCTCAGCTGTCTGGTTGTGACAGTACCCCTCCCTCTACGAGTGGACTGGACTCCGGACACTCAGAGCCCACCTTCTCAGGATGGGACCTATGGAAAGCCCTGATGAGACGAGAGGCCTTAATGTCCGTCACTGGGACCCACATCCTCTCCTCAAGACCATAACCCTCCCAATGAACAAGGTACTGAAGAGAACCGCGGACAAGACGAGAATCCACAATCCTAGAGACCTGAAATTCAAGATTCCCATCAACCATTATCGGAGGAGGAGGCAAAGGCGAGGGTACAATGGGTTGAACATAAGGTTTCAATAAGGACTTATGAAAAACATTATGGATCTTCCAAGTCTGAGGAAGATCAAGATGGTAGGCAACAGGATTGATGACAGACAGGATTTTGTAAGGCCCAATAAACCTAGGACCCAACTTCCAGGAGGGAACCTTCATTTTGATATTCTTGGTAGACAACCACACCAGATCACCAACATTCAGGTCCGGACCAAGCACACGTCTCTTATCTGCCACACGCTTATATCTCTCACTCATGCTCTTTAGATTATCCTGAATCTTTTGCCAAATAGATGACAAAGACGAGGAGAATCTGTCCTCATCAGGTAAACCAGAAGACCCCTCTCCCGAGAAAGTCCCAAACTGCGGATGAAACCCATATGCACCAAAAAATTGTGACTTATCAGAGGACTCCTGACGACGGTTATTTAAAGCAAACTCAGCAAGGGACAAAAAAGAACACCAATCCTCTTGATTCTCCGCCACAAAACAGCGCAGATATGTCTCCAGATTCTGATTGACGCGCTCTGTCTGGCCATTCGACTGCGGGTGGAAAGCAGAAGAGAATGACAACCGAACCCCCAAGCGAGAACAGAAAGCCTTCCAGAATCTGAAAACAAACTGCGTGCCCCTATCAGAGATTATGTCTGAAGGAATACCGTGCAATTTGACAATGTGATCAATAAATGCCTGCGCCAGCGTCTTAGCATTGGGCAAACCAGGAAAAGGGATGAAATGCACCATTTTGCTAAAACGGTCCACCACCACCAGAATCACAGTCTTCCCCGAGGAACGAGGCAGGTCCGTTATAAAGTCCATGGACAGATGTGTCCAAGGACGGGAAGGAATGGGTAAGGGAAGGAGAGGACCTGATGGCCGTGAATGAGGGACTTTGGCACAAGCGCAAGTTTCGCAGGCTGCCACAAAACCCTCAACCGACTTACGAAGCGCAGGCCACCAGAATCTCCGAGCGATGAGATCCAGTGTGGCTCTTGCCCCCGGGTGCCCAGCAAGGACCGTATCGTGGTGTTCCTTAAAAATCTTGTGTCTTAAAGCGAGAGGCACAAACAACCTCCCAGGAGGACAAAGATCAGGAGCCTCTGACTGGGCTGCCTGCACCTCTGCCTCCAATTCAGAAAAAAGAGCAGAGACCACCACACCTTCAGCCAAAATGGGACCCGGGTCTTCAAAATTGCCGCCTCCCGGAAAACAACGTGACAGGGCATCTGCCTTCACATTCTTAACTCCAGTGCGGAACGTGACAACAAAATTAAACCTAGAAAAGAACAAAGACCATCTGGCCTGTCTCGGGTTCAGACGCTTGGCTGACTCCAAGTAGGCCAGATTTTTATGGTCAGTAAATACGGTAATAGGGTGTCTGGCTCCCTCTAGCCAATGGCGCCATTCCTCAAAAGCCAACTTGATGGCCAACAATTCCCTATCTCCCACATCGTAATTTCTCTCTGCGGAGGAGAGTTTTTTCGAGAAAAAGGCACACGGTCGCCATTTGGCAGGAGAGGAACCCTGAGACAAGACCGCCCCCACACCCACCTCAGAAGCATCAACCTCAACTATGAAGGGTAAAGAAATATCAGGTTGCACCAAGATGGGAGCCGAAGCAAAACTCTCCTTGATATTAGAAAAAGCCTTATGCGCCTCTACTGACCAAGAAGAAAAATCTACCCCCTTTCTGGTCATATCAGTGAGTGGTTTAACAATAGAGGAATAATTCAAAATAAACTTCCTGTAATAATTGGCAAAGCCCAAAAAACGCATCAGCGCCTTCTGATTCTCAGGAAGCTCCCACTCAAGCACAGCGCGGACCTTCTCGGGGTCCATGCGAAAACCAGAAGCGGAGAGAAGAAACCCCAGAAATTGAATTTCTGGAACCGCAAACACACATTTTTCCAGTTTCGCATATAATTTATTCTCCCGCAGGATGAGCAAGACCTGACGTAAATGTTCCTTATGAGTTTTGAAATCAGGAGAAAAAATCAAAATGTCATCCAAATACACTAATACAAATTTTCCCATCAAATGATAAAAAAATGCTGTTCACGAAATGCTGAAAAACGGCTGGGGCATTCATCAAACTAAAAGGCATAACCAAATTCTCAAAATGGCCCTCAGGGGTATTGAAGGCCGTCTTCCATTCGTCTCCTTCTCTGACCCTGACCAGGTTGTATGCCCCTCTTAGATCTAATTTGGAAAAGACTTTAGCCCCAACAACCTGGTTAAACAGGTCCGGGATCAGAGGAAGCGGATAAGGGTCACGAATAGTGATACTGTTCAGCTCCCTGAAATCCAGACAAGGTCTTAAAGAACCATCTTTTTTCTTAACAAAGAAAAAACCAGCGGCAACAGGTGACTTCGAGGGTCGTATGTGTCCTTTTCTCAGACTCTCAGAGATATAAGCACGCATAGCGATCCTCTCAGGTTGGGAAAGATTGTATAAACGAGATTTAGGCAGTTTGGCGCCTGGGATGAGATTAATAGGGCAATCGTACTCCCTGTGCGGGGGCAAATCCTGAACTCGACTCTTAGAGAAGACATCCGAAAATTCAGAGAGAAAAGATGGTACAGTCTTAGTAGCAACCTCAGAAACAGATGTCGTGAGGCAATTCTCTCTGCAAAAGTCACTCCAACCATTTATTTGCCTCGCTTGCCAATCAATGGTGGGGTTATGTTTAGTGAGCCAGGGTAGCCCCAACACTAGAGGAGTAGGCAAACCGCTAAGGACGAAACATGACACATCCTCAACATGAGCATCACTCACAATTAAACGGATATTGTGAACTATGCCCTTTAATGATTTCTGAGAAAGTGGAGCGGAATCAATAGCAAAAACAAGGAATATCCTTTATCAAAGTGCGCACCTGGAAACCATGAGTTATCGCAAATTGATTATCAATGAGATTGACCGCTGCTCCACTATCCACAAAAATCTCACAAAAAATATTCTTGCTCTCTAGCGCCACAAACGGGAACAAAACGGGAACTACAAGCAAACGGAAAACCTTTAATTTCCGCCTCAACCCTGCCAATAGTAACAGACGGAACATTTTTAAAAGATTTTTTCCTGTTTGTTTCTTTATTACTCCCAGAAAACTGCCTGAATCTCCTAGAGGGACAAATATTTGCCAAATGATTTATACCTCCACAACAAAAACAAACCCTCCCATGCGAGCTGAATCTTCTATTGTCAGAAGCAACCAACCCCAGCTGCATGGGCTCCTGCTCAGAAGGGGCTGACAGCGACTGAGACCCCTGCGCACAGAATGGGACCGCTGCACTGTCCTGGGACTGAGTATGACAGGGAGGGGAGATCTCTCCTCTCTCTCTAAGACGCCTGTCAATACGAACGGCCTGAGACATAGCAGAGTCCAAAGAAATAGGCCTCTCATGAAAGGCAAATGCATCTTTCAATCCCTCTGAAAGACCATGGCAAAATTTACTTCGGAGTGCAGCATCATTCCAACCAGTTTCAGCTGCCCATCTCCGAAATTCTGAGCAGTATATTTCTGCGGATTGTTTACCCTGGCATAATAGACATAGTCTAGACTCAGCCAGAGCAATACGATCCGGATCATCATATATTTGACCCAGGGCTAAAAAGAATTCATCCACTAAACGGAGAGGCCGTGCCCCCTCCGGCAGCGAAAAGGCCCACGACTGAGCGTTACCCCTGAGCAGCGATATAATGATCCCCACTCTCCGTTCCTCATCACCAGAGGAATGGGGAAGAAGGCGAAAATTGAGTTTGCAAGCCTCTCTAAAACGCACAAAATAATCCCTTCAATTCGAAGGCCATGATGCCAAATATATACCAGAGCCCTGCATCTATCATACACCATAATAGTGCAGCAGTTTTTCATGGCATGGGCACTTTTGGGCTCTCTCAGACACCAGGGCCTGTGTGTGACTGCAACCTCTCCGCCATGATAGTGAAATTCCTGGGTTTACACTGGTATTATAACATGTGCGCCATTTCTGACTTGTCCTGTAACAGAAAATCCAATCTTTGAAAGTAAATATATTATTATTACTATTAATTATAAATATTATAATATTTTCAATGAAATACAATATCCTGTCTTTTACAGACATTGGAACATCTGAATGTTGCACCAGTGACGGCTGACATGCTCGATGCTCCACTCTATATATGTAAGTGTCATAGTAAATACCAATGTATAGAAATTGTGTCCCCTAATGTCATCCTAAAGGCTCTGATAGAGACTGATATCACACACAAGGCTGTAGGGAAGTCAAACTCCCCAATGTTTTACCTGTCCGGGACCTGAATATCACAACTTTGATTTGGCTGCTTCACTGAATTTCACAAAGAAATTTAATTTGTGATGATTTACTTCTTCACAAAGCGCATTTCTTTGTACGTTGGGGGCGGAATCACAGGAATCAGCGATCGCACTGTTCCCTGTCATTGAACCCCTTTAGATGCCGCATTCATTACCGATCGCGGCATCTGAGGCTACAATTTAGGCCTTTCAGAGGTTAATAAGGGTAAAAATAAAAAAATTAAAATCACCTTATCCAATTGCTCATGTGGAAAGCCGTTGCGGCCATCTTTATTGAAAACAACACGCGAAATCTCAAGAGGTGACATCACGCTGGCCAGGCATGATTTTGCATGGTTTTTACAATTAAGATGGCTGTGATAGCAAATGGATGAGATGAGGCATGTTTTTGTTTTGTTTTTACCACCATTTCAGTGAAAATTGATTCGTTACCACGAATCGGGAGGAAATTCGGCTTCATGACAAATCTAATTTTTCCTGAAATTTGAAGCCCACTTCTGATTCGATCCGCTCAACACTAATCACAAAACATTATGGGCTGTCAGTAGACTCCAGGCTGCACTATGTCCTCCTGCAGGTCACACACCAATCTCATTGCAGTCCGGTGTCCACTTATGAAAATGCTCGGGACTAGAAGAAGACATCAGGATAATAGCATCAGAACATGCAGATATTATCTTACACAATGTATACTTTTTTCCAGAAATCCTTATGATCAGCCGCCTGCTGCCAGGGGACTCTCTGAAGCCATACCTCACCTATATAAAGGTAGGTCATCATTAGTTACTACACAGTACTGGCTAGTAGCTCTGTACATTGAATAACATTGCAGATATGTCTTCTAGATTCTAGGTTTTCATATGTAATAGTATGATAGCAGCTAAGGACAGTAGGGGAATCTACCTGTGATATACCTGGCTGAACAAATATGGATGGGATCAAAGCATCATATCAGACCATTCAAGGACCTCAGCCAAAAGACTAGTGTTACAATATAAAGGCAATGTCAGGGCAAGACTGAGACTAAAATGCAGCCTGGCGCATATGCAGCGAGCCCCTGAGGAGCGGGTGCAGAGGATGGGAGTGATAGTGGCCCTGATCAATGGTCTGTCACAGTGCACTCCCTCAGGCCGTTGCTCCCTGGGGATCAGTGCAGTGGAAATGTAGTGTTGAAGAATGAGGCCAGAAGTAAATGTACAACAGTCTTTTTTACTAAGTGCAAAGTGTAACTTCAGGAACATCCAATAAGAGCAATTTCCAAGTGCAATTCTGGGGCACAAATGGGGGCATTCATTATGCTGGGGTTTGTGTTAAGCCACGCCCCCACAGAGCAACTTGGCCGGTATTTTCAGTATTCAGGTTAAATTGTTGTGTTGGGACTTTGCAATAAATCAGTGTTTTTTGGGTTGCAGTTCGGGCGCTCTGTCTCTAATAGGTTCACCATCACTGTCCTATGACATATGTTGCATCTAGATTATTAGTACCCAGATGCAGAACTTTTTTTAATTTATTCTTTATTGAAGTCTTTTTACAATTAAGAACAAAACCCTTTGATGATGTATTTATATATTATAATACATTTATATTCCGCAGCGCTTTACAGACATTAGAATCACACTGTCCCCAATCTAAGTTTCAATTGTGAGGGTCCTAAATTAGATGCAGTGGCGGATCCAGAGCCTGGTCTCAGGAGGGGCACTTTCAGATTATTTTCTGTCCGCCGCCACAAAACAATGGTGCTTATAGAACAGACTACACAGTGTAGGCTATATGTGTATAACAAACATATTTCACATGAAAACTTACAGTTACTTGACTTGGCCCATGGGAATCTCGGAGACCACTTCAACACTTTGGCCGGGGGCTCGGCGGAGCTGATGTGTAATGTGCCAGTATAAAACACCCCTATATAGTGCCCCTAGTAAATGTCCCCATAGTGCTCCACACCCTCCTTCCTCCTAGTGCCCCCCATAATGTACCAGTATAAAATGCTCCAGTAGATGCCCTCAGTGTCCCCCATAATTTGCAAGTATAAAACACCCCTTCTTAGTGCCCCCCCTAGATGACCCCATAGTACTCCTCTCCCCCCTTCCCCATAGTACCAAACCATAATGTGTCCCAGTATAAAATTGTACTGTAAAGAGCGCCCATATAAAATACCCCTTCTTTGTGGCCTTAGTAGATGCCCCCCATGTGCCAGTATTAACAGCCACCCATGTGCCAGTATTAACAACCCCCCCCCTGTGCCAGTAATAACCCCCCCCTGTGCCAGTAATAACCGCCCCCCCATGTGCCAGCAATAACAGCCCCCCCATGTGCCAGTAATAACAGCCACCCCATGTGCCAATAATAACAGCCCACCCCGTGCCAGCAATAACAGCCCACCCCGTGCCAGCAATAACAGCCCCCCTATGTGCCAGTAATAACAGCCCCCCCATGTGCCAGTAATAGCCCCCCATGCCAGTAATAACAGCCCCCCCTGTGCCAGTAATAACAGCCCCCCCTGTGCCAGTAATAACAGCCCCCCCGTGTCAGTAATAACAGCCCCCCCTGTGCCAGTAATAACAGCCCCCCCTGTGCCAGTAATAACAGCCCCCCTGTGCCAGTAATAACAGCCCCCCTGTGCCAGTAATAACAGCCCCCCTGTGCCAGTAATAACAGCCCCCCTGTGCCAGTAATAACAGCCCCCCTGTGCCAGTAATAACAGCCCCCCTGTGCCAGTAATAACAGCCCCCCCGTGCCAGTAATAACAGCCCCCCTGTGCCAGTAATAACAGCCCCCCCTGTGCCAGTAATAACAGCCCCCCCTGTGCCAGTAATAACAGCCCCCCCTTTGCCAGTAATAACAGCGCCCCCCTGTGCCAGTAATAATAGCCCCCCCGTGGCAGTAATAACAGCCCCCCCCTGTGCCAGTAATAACAGCCCCCCCCTGTGCCAGTAATAACAGCCCCCCCTGTGCCAGTAATAACAGCCCCCCCCCCACTGTGCCAGTAATAACAGCCCCCCCTGTGCCAGTAATAACAGCCCCCCTGTGCCAGTAATAACAGCCCCCCCTGTGCCAGTAATAACAGCCCCCCCTGTGCCAGTAATAACAGCCCCCCCTGTGCCAGTAATAACAGCCCCCCCTGTGCCAGTAATAACAGCCCCCCCTGTGCCAGTAATAACAGCCCCCCCTGTGCCAGTAATAACAGCCCCCCCGTGCCAGTAATAACAGCCCCCCCCCTTTGCCAGTAATAACAGCGCCCCCCTGTGCCAGTAATAATAGCCCCCCCCCCCATGCCAGTAATAGCAGCCCCCCCCTTGGCCAGTAATAACAGCCCCCCCCCCTGTGCCAGTAATAACAGCCCCCCCCCCCCCCGTGCCATTAATAACAGCCCCCCCAGGGGAAGCTGCATTCTTTTTTTTCTTTTTTTTATTATGGCAGGGAAAGGAAACCAATAGATGTACGGCGAACTGCAGACGCTGTATACATAATCACATTAAAGGGGCAGTGCCGATAAATTGAAGTGCAAGTGGCGGTGCCACTAAGAGTATCCAGGCAGACATCAGATACCACGCTAATAGCGCTTTAGGCAGGGTAACTAGCTAATAGAGTGCAGTATAAATTACAGAGTGTCTGGTGTCGGCTGACACTACAGACACAAGATCAATTATACTACCTGCACTCCATTGTCAGAGGGATATGCAGCAATATCATCTGACCTACTGATCAAGTAGAGACACTATACCCCAAGCCCCATATACATTCGGCCCTCCATATGTATTTTTCAATTTTCACTTTATGTTTTTGTGGCAATGTCTGTTTAATAAAGTAAAAATAAAAGTTATATTTTAATAACATGACCAGAAAAGAATTATAGTCGCTGACTATTGGAACTGCATATTTTGACCTCCTGGGTCTAGTGGGTCATTTGAAACAATATACTGGTAATGTATATCATCAGGATGAGCTTGGAATATTAGGATTACATAGATATTGTAAGGGATCGTCTTCTCTCGGGTTTTCAAGCACAGATTTCCTTTCAGACAAAGGCTTTAATGTCCAAACAGTGCTTTATTGTGGCCCTCCAGCATAAACACAGCAAACAAAACAAACAACTGCCCGTCTAGGCACTACCTAATACATAACATATTCCCTGACCCACATGTAGAGCACAGTTCATACACTGTCTCAGGTGCAGCTTTCCCAGCCCATTGTTCATCAGCCTCCTGGCTGTACAGAGCACAGTTCACACACTGTCTTAAGTCCAATGTCTCTTGTGGGGGATTAAGGCTCAGTAGTTCGCCTGACTATGGCCCTGCGACCCTCCCAGGTGTCGCTTCGTCCCCCAACTCCAGGCTATCTCCCAGCCTCGTGGTTCCTCGGCGTAGCCCAGCTGAGACCACGCTCACAGCCATCCCAGGCCTCTGCTTCCAAGTCTCCGGGCTATCTCCCAACCTCTTAGGCTAGGTCTACACGACGACATTTGTCGCGCAACATTTTTTTGCACTAATGTCGTGCAACATTTTTTCTAATGGCAGTCTATGGTGTCGCACTGCAACATGCAACATGCTGTGACTGCGATGCAACAGTCGCAGAAAATCCATTTAAGTCGCAGCATGTTGCATGTTGCAGTGCGACACCATAGACTGCCATTATAAAAATTGTCGCACAACATTGGTGCAACAAAATGTTGCGCTACAAATGTTGCAGTGTTGTTGTGCCCTATCTGTCGCGCGACAAATGTCGTCGTGTAGACTTAGCCTAACTTTGAGGATACTTTTAATCCCAGGTGATTACTGCACCTGGTCTTGCTTCAGACCTGGTGATTGTGGGGAAGACACAGAAAATCCTGCCACATATCTCCCTTAACAACCATGAGGCCTTTCACTGCCTCACAGTATATATAGAAGTTTATTGTTGAATTTTAGAGAAAGTGTTTCTTTGATTCTAATTATATTTATCTTCACAGACACGAGGTAACTCTCCAACATGAATGAAGAATTCCAGACTGAGGGATTAATGCTATTTTGGATCAGGATTGCAGCACGTACAGCTCTCCCTTGGATCTTCATGTTCTGGAGATTATCTCCTCCTCTTTATTTTTCTATGAACTTGTGATACTGTTCAATACTTACGGTATTATGGTACAATACATGCGGTATAGGGACCGAGCATGTTGACATGTTACCTTTGAGCATGGATCTGGTATGGCATGCAGAGTAGACGGACCACAAGTAACTGATTCTGACCTTCCTTTGTGATGAAATGGTCAGGAGAGGCTGATGCACAAATTCTCCCTTATGGACATTGGCGGCCCTTTGAATTGCTCTCTAATAGACACCTTAGTTTTGGTGCATATGCTCCAGGGAAACCTGGATGTCTGAATCCCAAATGCACTAATTACTTAATTTTTTCAAGCAACACTTAACCTGCTGGAAATCTATCAGATGCAGACTTTATATCACATACACCTTATGGAATTTAACATTGGAAATGTTGCATTACACTTGTATTTTGATGAATAAAAGGACCACTTCCTTTATTTCAAGTCAAGAGTGCTGCAGTTTTTTTCTAAATACACAAAATAAGCCAAATATTGTTTTTGCAGTGTTTTTCTTCCTTGGAATTCCATTTAACATCCTTGTCATTCACAATTGCCTCTTTCACGCTTGTTTTCATATCACTCGATACATACAGCACACTTCACCACCTTTCTATTTGCCCTGTCTCAGGGGCTGGCTGGCAAATTGTAGCCTGAGGGACAAGCACACAGCACTGGCCCATGTGTAGCGCCCACCCTTAAATTGTTTACCCCCCCTACCATTGAAAGGCGGTATTGGTAAATGGGCTTTTAATCGTTAAAAGGCGGCAACTGGTTGTGTTTTCATGTTGGGATCGTACACACATGTGCAATCCCAGACACAGTACATGACTGAGTCTGTAGCAACAACATGGTCATAAGAGGCAGGCTCGGACTGGCCCACCGGGGAGCCGGGGAAATTCTCGGTGGGCCTCCGAACCAACAAGCACTGACGTAGCGGCAGGGCACAGGGAGATGAGAACTTCCATTGTGGAAGCGCTCATCGCCATAGTCATCTGTATCGCCGTCCTTAGGACAGTGATGCAGATGGATGCTGCGGGGCAGGGGAGAGGCATCTCCCTTCCCCGTTCCTCTGATAGTCTGCAGGCACTAGGCCTGCAGCCTATCAGAGGCCGGTGCAGGCAGTGTGATGACGTCATCGCGCCGCCTGAGCCATACAGCGCAGGACACACGCCGGAAAAGGCCTGCATCGCATCGCTGACAGCATGATGGTGGTAAGTGTATGTGTTTATTTTTTTATATGGTACAATACAGGAGAGGAGCGCTGTAGGGGACAATTTTTACTGGCACATGATTGGGGGGGCACTTCTTACTGGCACATTATGGGGGGACTTCTTACTGGCACATTATTGGGGGGCACTTCTTACTGGCACATGATTGGGGGGCATCTATGGGCGGAACATCTTATTGGAACATTATTGGGGGCATCTATGGGGGGACTTCTTACTGGCACATTATTGGGGGGCATCTATGGGGAACTTCTTACTGGCACATTATTGGGTGGCACTATGGGGGCATCTATGGGGGCACTTCTTACTGGCACATTATTGTGGGGCATCTATGGGGGCTCTTCTTACTGGCACATTATTGAGGGGGGCACTATGGGAGCCCTTTTCACTGACACATTATTGGGGGCACAATCGGGGCTCTTCTTACTGTCACATTATTATGGGGGCATTTATGTATTTTATATGGGGAGCACTATGGGGGAGATTCTACTGAGGCCACAAAGAAGGGGAATTTTATATTGGGGCTCTGTGTGGGTGCATTTTATACTGGGACACATCATGGTGGATTCTATGGGGAAGGGGGGAGAGGAGAACCATGGGGTCATCTACGGGGGGCACTAAGAAGGGGTATTTTATACTTGCAAATTATGGCGGACACTGAGGGCCTCTACTGGACTACTATATATGGGGCATTTTATACTGGTACATTATGGGGGGCACTAGGAGGAAGGGGGCGAGGAGCACTATGGGGGCATTTACTGGGGACACTATATAGGGGTATTTTATACTGGCACATTTTGGGGGCACTATGGGGACATTAGATCAAATGGGGGCCATTGAAATTGTATTCTTTTGCACTGGCACACAATATAATTGGGCATTTTTGTGCTGTCACATTATAAGGAGAATTATTACTACTGGGGGGCATTATGGTGGACTTTATTACTACTGGGGGTCTATGGGGAACATGATTATTAGTATGGGCACTATGGGAGCATTATTACTTCTGCGGCACATTGGGGACATGTTGGGGTCACTGTAGGAGCACTATTACTACAATGTGTGCTCTAGCAGATAATTATTCCTATTGGTGGGACTTTTGGGAGCACTATTGCTGTGGGGGCACTATGGCACATTATCAGTTTGCCACAATTTTTGGGGGGGATGTTATGTTTAAACTATTAGTGTCTGGGGCACTATTTGCTGGGCACAGTTATTTTAAGGCACTGTGTGCCAATAATTATTGAAGGGGGCATTATCATGGGAGGTACTAGTATTATCACGAGGTTTATCTGTTTCTGCAGTATAATATTGGGGAGCACAGCGGCACAATATTGGGGATGGTAGGATCATTTAAAGCTATTTAGTTCCAGTCCGTTGTATAGGATTTACCGCAGCGATTCGCGCAAGTGAAGTGGGCACAAATCACAGTTCAGTCAATGCGTAATTTGGGACGGCGCGTTCCCTATCCATTTATGGTAGCTGTACGGTGGGCCCCCAGAATCAATTCCAAGGCACCCCAGTCCGACACTGATTAGAGGGGCAAGACTTACCAACTCCTGAGCTGAGGAACCTCCATTGGCCATATCGGGTTTGCTCAGAATGCTGCTCCTTTAGTGGACAGAAGATTATTGCATACAGGACTTTTTTGTCCGGTTTCTTTGACCGAATCTGTGAGAGTGGCCCGAACTCAGATTTGAATGAATAATATTAGATCAAAGCTGCACATTTAACACACAAATACAGCACTAGAACCAAGATCACTACATACATAGAGCACCAGAACCAAGGCTATAGGTCAAATACAGCTCCAGAACCAAGTTCACTACATAAATACAGAACCAGAACCATGTTCACTACATACATACAGTGTAGCAGGCGCAGCACTATGAATTGCCTTTTGCGCTGTGCAGGGGCCCTGGTGCAAGAGTTCAGCTTGGGCCCCCCTTCCCTCAGTGCGTTGTGTGTCTTCTTATGTGGCACAAGGGACTTTTGGGCCTCCTCAGGCTCCTGGGCCCGGTAGCGACTGCTACCTCTGCACCCCCTATAGCTATGCCCATGGCGCTGTGGCATTAGAAGAATTTTGATATCTCTGACTTTTAGTCTAACCAGACTGTCTATTAGGCCTCATGCACACAACGTTGTGTGCACCCGTGGCCGTTTGACTTTCAATGGGTCAGTTGAAAACTCGGAAAATGCACCGTTTGTCATCCGCCTCCGTGATCCGTGTATCCTGTCCGTCAAAAAAATATGACCTGTCCTATTTTTTTGACGGACAACGGTTCACGGACTCATTCAAGTCAATGGGTCCGTGAAAGAACACGGATGCACACAAGATTGGCATCCGCGTCCGTGATCCGTGGCCGTAGGTTACTTTCATACAGACGGATCCGAAGATCCGTCTGCAAAAAACTTTTTCAGAGCTGAGTTTTCACTTCGTGAAAACTCAGATCCGACAGTATATTCTAACACAGAGGCGTTCCCATAGTGATGGGGACGCTTCTAGTTAGAATATACAACGAACTGTGTACATGACTGCCCCCTGCTGCCTGGCAGCACCCGATCTCTTACAAGGGGCTGTGATCCGTACAATTAACCCCTCAGGTGCCGCACCTGAAGGGGTTAATTGTGCGTATCATAGCCCCCTGTAAGAGATTCGGGGCTGCCAGGCAGCAGGGGGCAGACCCCTCTCCCTCCCTAGTTTAAATTTCATTGGTGGCCATTGGTGTCCGGCCGGGAGCTCCTCCTACTGGTAAGTGACAGTTCATTTAGCAATGCGCTGCACAGACCTGTCACTTACCAGTAGGAGGAGCTCCCGGTCAGACACAGACATCGCAGCAGCCAGCAGGTAAGTATGATGCTTCTACTATTGCTAAGTAACCATGGCAACCAGGACTGCAGTAGCGTCCAGGTTGCCATGGTTACCGATCGGAGCCCCAGCGATTAAACTCTGACTCCTATCGGAACTCCGCTGCCACCAATGATCGGGAGTGGGGGGGGGAGGCCGCACACTGCCACCAATGTTCTAATTACAATAGAGGGAGGGAGGGGGGGCAGGGGAGGCCGCACACTGCCACCAATGTTCTAATTACAAGGGAGGGAGGGAGGGGGGGCCGGGGGAGGCCGCACACTGCCTCCAATGTTCTAATTACAATAGAGGGCGGGAGGGGGGCCGGGGGAGGCCGCACACTGCCACCAATGTTCTTATTACAATAGAGGGAGGGAGGGAGGGGGGCCGGGGGAGGCCGCACACTGCCACCAATGTTCTTATTACAATAGAGGGAGGGAGGGGGGCCGGGGGAGGCCGCACACTGCCACCAATGTTCTTATTACAATAGAGGGAGGGAGGGGGGCCGCACTGGCCACCAATTATATTCAAACTGGGAAGGGGGGGGTCTGCCCCCTGCTGCCTGGCAGCCCTGATCTCTTACAGGGGGCTATGATACGCACAATTAACCCCTTCAGGTTCGGCACCTGAGGGGTTAATTGTGCTGATCACGGCCCTCTGTAAGAGATCGGGTGCTGCCAGGCAGCAGGGGGCAGTCATGTACACAGTTTGTAGTATATTCTAACTAGAAGCGTCCCCATCACCATGGGAACGCCTCTGTGTTAGAATATACTGTCGGATATGAGTTTTCACGATGTAACTCATATCCGACAGTATATTCTAACATAGAGGCGTTCCCATGGTGATGGGGACGCTTCAAGTTAAAATATACCATCGGATTGGAGAAAACTCTGATCCGATGGTATAAAAGGGACTCCAGACTTTATATTGAAAGTCAATGTGGACGGATCCGTTTGCAATTGCACCATATTGTGTCAACGTCAAACGGATCCGTCCCCATTGACTTGCATTGTAATTCAGGACGGATCCGTTTGGCTCTGCACGGCCAGCCGGACACCAAAACGACTTTTTTTTCATGTCCGTGGATCCTCCAAAAATCAAGGAAGACCCACGGATGAAAAAACGGTCACGGACCAACGGAACCCTGTTTTGCGGACAGTGAAAAAATACTGTCGTGTGCATGAGGCCTTACTCTGTAATTCCTCTAGCGCCGTTCTATGGAAACAGTAAGTTTAACCGCCTCCGGACCGCCTAACGCAGATCTGCGGTCCGGAGGCGGCAGCTCTGCGCAGAGTGACGCATATACGCGTCATCTCGCGAGAGCCGTGAATTCCACACAGGCGCGCGCGTTCACAGGAACGGAAGGTAAGAGACAGGATCTCCAGCCTGCCAGCGGCGATCGTTCGCTGGCAGGCTGGAGATGCGATTTTTTTAACCCCTAACAGGTATATTAGACGCTGTTTTGATAATATACCTGCTACCTGGTCCTCTGGTGGTCCCTTTTGTTTGGATCAACCACCAGAGGAAACAGGTAGCTGTGTAAAGTACCACAAAACACCACTACACTACACCCCCCCCTGTCACTTATTAACCCCTTATGAACCCCTGATCACCCCATATAGACTCCCTGATCACCTCTCTGTCATTGATCCCCCCCCTGTCATTGATCACTCCCCTGTCAGGCTCCGTTCAGACGTCCGTATGATTTTTACGGATACATGGATCCGCAAAACACATACGGACGTCTGAATGGAGCCTTATAGGGGGGTGATCAATGACAGGCGGGTGATCACCCATAAAGATTCCCTGATCACCCCCTGTCATTGATCACCCCCCTGTCATTGATCACCCCCCTGTAAGGCTCCATTCAGACGTCCGTATGATTTTTACGGATACATGGATCGGATCCGCAAAACACATATGGACGTCTGAATGGAGCCTTACAGGGGGGTGATCAATGACAGGGGGGTGATCACCTCATATACACTCCCTGATCACCCCCTGTCATTGATCACCCCCCTGTCAGGCTCCGTTCAGACATCCTTATGATTTTTACGGATCCACGGATACATGGATCGGATCCGCAAAACACATACGGACGTCTGAATGGAGCCTTACAGGGGGGTGATCAATGACAGGGGGGGTGATCACCTCATATACACTCCCTGATCACCCCCTGTCATTTGATCACCCCCCGTTATTGATCACCCCCATGTCAGGCTCCGTTCAGACGTCCGTACGATTTTACGGATCCACGGATACATGGATCGGATCAGCAAAACACATACGGACGTCTGAATGGAGCCTTACAGGGGGGTGATCACCTCATATACACTCCCTGATCACCCCCCTGTCATTGATCACCCCCCTGTCATTGATCACCCCCCTGTCAGGCTCCGTTCAGACGTCCGTATGATTTTTACGGATCCACGGATACATGGATCGGAGCCGCAAAACACATACGGACGTCTGAATGGAGACTTACAGGGGGTGATCAATGACAGGGGGGGATCAATGACAGGGGGGTGATCACCCCATACAGACTCCCTGATCACCCCCCCTGTCATTGATCACCCCCTGTAAGGCTCCATTTAGACATTTTTTTGGGCACAAGTTAGCGGAAATAGATATTTTATTTTTATTTTATTTTTCTTACAAAGTCTCATATTCCACTAACTTGTGTCAAAAAATAAAATCTCACATGAACTCACCATACCCCTCACGGAATCCAAATGCATAAAAATTTTTAGACATTTATATTCCGGACTTCTTCTCACGCTTTCGGGCCCCTAAAATGCCAGGGCAGTATAAATACCCCACATGTGACCCCATTTCGGAAAGAAGACACCCCAAGTTATTCCGTGAGGGGCATATTGAGTCCATGAAAGATTGAAATTTTTGTCCCAAGTTAGCGGAAAGGGAGACTTTGTGAGAAAATACAAAAAAAAATCAATTTCCGCTAACTTGTGCCAAAAAAATAATAATTCTATGAACTCGCCAGGCCCCTCATTGAATACCTTGGGGTGTCTTCTTTCCAAAGTGGGGTCACATGTGGGGTATTTATACTGCCCTGGCTTTTTAGGGGCCCGAAAGCGTGAGAAGAAGTCTGGGATCCAAATGTCAAAAAATGCCCTCCTCAAAGGAATTTGGGCCACTTTGCGCATCTAGGCTGCAAAAAAGTGTCACACATGTGGTATCGCCGTACTCAGGAGAAGTTGGGCAATGTGTTTTGGGGTGTCATTTTACATATACCCATGTTGGGTGAGATAAATATCTTGGTCAAATGCCAACTTTGTATAAAAAAATGGGAAAAGTTGTGTTTTGCCAAGATATTTCTCTCACCCAGCATGGGTATATGTAAAATGACACCCCAAAACACATTCCCCAACTTCTCCTGAGTACGGCGATACCAGATGTGTGACACTTTTTTGCCGCCTAGGTGGGCAAAGGGGCACACATTCCAAAGAGCACCTTTCGGATTTCACAGGTCATTTTTTACACATTTTGATTTCAAACAACTTACCACACATTAGGGCCCCTAGAATGCCAGGGCAGTATAACTACCCTACAAGTGACCCCATTTTGGAAAGAAGACACCCCAAGGTATTCTGTGAGGGGCAGGCGAGTTCCTAGAATTTTTTATTTTTTGTCACAAGTTAGCAGAAAATGATGATTTTTTTTTTTTTTTTTTTTCTTACAAAGTCTCATATTCCACTAACTTGTGACAAAAAATAAAAAATTCTAGGAACTCGCCATGCCCCTCAAGGAATATCTTGGGGTGTCTTCTTTCCAAAATGGGTTCACTTGTGGGGTAGTTATACTGCCCTGGCAATTTAGGGGCCCATATGCGTGAGAAGTAGTTTGAAATCAAAATCTGTAAAAAATGGCTGGTGAAATCCTAAAGGTGCTCTTTGGAATGTAGGCCCCTTTGCCCACCTAGGCTACAAAAAAGTGTCACACATCTGGTATCGCCGTACTCAGGAGAAGTTGGGGAATGTGTTTTGGGGTGTCATTTTACATATACCCATGTTGGGTGAGATAAATATCTTGGTCAAATGCCAACTTTGTATAAAAAAATTGGAAAAGTTGTGTTTTGCCAAGATATTTCTCTCACCCAGCATGGGTATATGTAAAATGACACCCCAAAACACATTCCCCAACTTCTCCTGAGTACGGCGATACCAGATGTGTGACACTTTTTTGCCGCCTAGGTGGGCAAAGGGGCACACATTCCAAAGAGCACCTTTCGGATTTCACAGGTCATTTTTTACACATTTTGATTTCAAACAACTTACCACACATTAGGGCCCCTAGAATGCCAGGGCAGTATAACTACCCTACAAGTGACCCCATTTTGGAAAGAAGACACCCCAAGGTATTCCGTGAGGGGCAGGCGAGTTCCTAGAATTTTTTATTTTTTGTCACAAGTTAGCAGAAAATGATGATTTTTTTATTTTATTTTTTTTCTTACAAAGTCTCATATTCCACTAACTTGTGACAAAAAATAAAAAATTCTAGGAACTCGCCATGCCCCTCAAGGAATATCTTGGGGTGTCTTCTTTCCAAAATGGGTTCACTTGTGGGGTAGTTATACTGCCCTGGCAATTTAGGGGCCCATATGCGTGAGAAGTAGTTTGAAATCAAAATCTGTAAAAAATGGCTGGTGAAATCCTAAAGGTGCTCTTTGGAATGTAGGCCCCTTTGCCCACCTAGGCTACAAAAAAGTGTCACACATCTGGTATCGCCGTACTCAGGAGAAGTTGGGGAATGTGTTTTGGGGTGTCATTTTACATATACCCATGCTGGGTGAGAGAAATATCTTGGCAAAAGACAACATTTCCCATTTTTTTTATACAAAGTTGGCATTTGACCAAGATATTTATTTCACCCAGCATGGGTATATGTAAAATGACACCCCAAAACACATTGCCCAACTTCTCCTGAGTACGGTGATACCAGATGTGTAACACTTTTTTGCAGCCTAGGTGGGCAAAGATGCACACATTCCAAAGAGCACCTTTCGGATTTCACCGGTCATTTTTTACAGCTTTTGATTGCAAACTACTTCTCAAGCATATGGGCCACTAAAATGCCAGGGCAGTATAACTACCCCCCAAGTGACCCCATTTTGGGAAGAAGACACCTCATGGTATTCCGTGAGGGGCATGGCGAGTTCCTAGAATTTTTTATTTTTTGTCACAAGTTAGTGGAATATGAGACTTTGTAAGAAAAAAATAAAATAAAAAATAAAACATCATTTTCCGCTAACTTGTGACAAAAAATAAAAAGTTCTATGAACTCACTATGCCCATCAGTGAATACCTTAGGGTGTCTACTTTCCGAAATGGGGTCATTTGTGGGGGTTTTCTACTGTCTGGGCATTGTAGAACCTCAGGAAACATGACAGGTGCTCAGAAAGTCAGAGCTGTTTCAAAAAGCGGAAATTCACATTTTTGTACCATAGTTTGTAAACGCTATAACTTTTACCCAAACCATTATTTTTTTTTACCCAAACATTTTTTTTTAAATCAAAGACATGTAGAACAATAAATTTAGCAAAAAATTTATCTATGGATGTCGGTTTTTTTGCAAAATTTTACAACTTAAAGTGAAAAATGTCATTTTCTTGCAAAAAAATAGTTAAATTTCGATTAATAACAAAAAAAGTAAAAATGTCAGCAGCAATGAAATACCACCAAATGAAAGCTCTATTAGTGATAAGAAAAGGAGGTAAAATTCATTTGGGGGGTAAGTTGCATGACCGAGCAATAAACGGTGAAAGTAGTGTAGTGCAGAAGTGTAAAAAGTGGCCTGGTCATTAAGGGGGTTTTAGCTAGCGGGGTTGAAGTGGTTAAAGAGCACACCAAATGCTTGAAATAACTTCTTTATGACCTTCAACTTTTCTTCATATAACACTGTCGCCACCGCAACAAAACACGTGTTGAATAAAGTATCGCAAAATGGCGGTATGCATAAGATGCTGGTTCAACTGCTCAATCTTGTCATTCAACAAAAAATGGTGGATGTATTTTTCTCTTGAGTATCTGTACTCAAGAGAAAAGTATCTGTACTCAAGTATATTTGAGGTCTAACTAATAGTTCACTTGCTGAATTAGGTCACAATTTGCAGTATGCAGTTAGCAGTAACTATTTGCAGATTGGTTGAGTATGATCTGGTATGGTTTTATGCAATTTGGATTGCAATATGGAATTTGAATTTGGATTGTGAACTTTGTATTTTGCAATTGAATTTATGGTTTGATGGAACTATTTTGGCCTCTTACTTCCATAAAACACAGCTCTTATTGGAGTGTGTGTCTGTTCAGCTCCTCTTTCTGGTGTAATTATTCAAGCAGCTCCTGCTAGGGGAATTTCCCACACAGGCTGTGTGTGAGGCTGGCTGTGATTGGTCAAAACTCCTGCTGTGTGTGAGGCTGGCTGTGATTGGTCAAGACTCCTGCCCAGCACAACAGTTTAACTCTATGCTTTCTGTTGTTTTTTGTCAAGTTTTGAGTGTCCTATTTATAACAACACTCTAGTTTGTCTTCATCCTTTTGAACTTCTAGAACTGCTAGATAATTCTTCTTCTTTCACTAACACTATGTCACCAACTTCAAGGAATGGGTCCGCAACCGTGATGCGGGGTGCACATGGCTGGCGGCTGTGGATTGCCGATCTGTTCTTTGCTGGCCACAATATGGCCACGGCCGCCCAACAGCCGCGTGCATAAGGCCTCACATTTTTTTGATAATCGTTGTAAGAGTTATAATAGATGCAGTGGATATATATACTATATACAGCAGTGGTGAAAAAAACAAGAGAACAGAGCTCATAGTACCAAAAGTAAAAATATATATTTTATTGTAACATAAGTAAAAAAAAATTATATGTAAAGAAACAAGTAAATAATATGCCATTAAAAAGTGAATGAGAGCAGAAAAAAAGCGCCACCCTGGGATAGCACATGTGTCAGTTGTAAAATATATATATATGGATCAATGGAAAATACGTGGTACAGTGACCAGCCAATGACCAGAGAACAGTATAATAACCTTGATGCACAGGTGAGTCAACAGTCAAAAATGAACCTACACGGCAATAGAGCAGGGTTTGTATTGCAAGTGCAACATGGAGAGCAGAAAACAAACCACAGTAAGGCCAGGTATAAAATATACCATGAATCTAATGCCGTATAGGTAGGAGGAGAACGGAGACTCACCTGAAAAAGACTGCGTGCTATGTCACCCAGGAAGACGCTACCCCATCATGTTACAATAAAATATATATTTTTACTTTTGGTACTATGAGCTCCGTTCTCTTGTTTTTTCGCTATTTTACTCGGGAGCTTGTACCGGGTTACAAATTATGGGTGTCCTTTGTGGCTATATTAGGTGGGCACTGTTTTCCATTCCCCTTTGGGACACCCTTGGTCTTTTTTGTTTTTCTATATACAGCAGTGTGCTGATATGTGTGGTACTCAGTATAAACTACGGTACACCTTGTATGTCAAATGGAGTTCCAGCGTGTGCTCATGTCGCACAACAGCCGGTGAGCTGGTAATTTCAAGCGCTGCTGCAGCCTTCACAGACCAGCCAAAGCTGTCGGTGACTTGCGGAAATGTGCACACACCCGGCACACTTTCAACAGTAGCTCAGGCAGATTGGGGTATGTTTTTAGAAACCACTAACCCCACAAGGTTGAATACGTGGGCAAGGCATGGGATGTGTCTAAGGTTGCCCAGCTCCAAAGCTGCCAAGTTACGGCCATTATCAGACACAACCATGCCTGGTTCTAGGTTGAGTGGCTAGAGCCACACCTCAGTCTGGTCTCTTATCCCCTGCCACATCTCTACGACAGGTGCTGTTTGTCACCTAGGCAGATCAGCTTCATCACAGCCTTTTGCCGCTTCCCCACTGCTGTGCTACACTTCTTCCAGCTACCGACTGATGACTGGCTGGTGCTGCACGCGGACACTTCGGAGGTGGAAGTGGAGGAGGAGGCAGAGGAGGGGAAGTGGGGGTTGGATCCACTAACGTAGGTGGTGGCGGAAACCCTGATGGAATTGGGGCCCGCAACCCTTGGCGTCTGTAGCACATGTGCCTTTCCAGGGTAGAGTCGCTCCCAGCCTCCGCAACATTCACGCAGTGTGCCATCAGGGAAATGTAGCATCCCTGGCCGAAAGCACTTGTCCATGTGTCCGTGGTTAAGTGGACCTTTCCAGTAACTGCGTTGGTCAGGGGACGTGTGATGTTAAGGGACACATGTTGGTGTAAGTCTGGCACGGCACACCTTGAAAAATAGTGGCGGCTTGAGACTGAGTAACGAGGGACGGCCACCGACATCAGGGTGCAGAAGGCCTCAGTGTCCACAAGCCTAAATGGCAACCTTTCCAGGGCTAGTAATTTGGAAAGCTGTGCATTTAGTGTTATGACCTGTGGGTGGGTGGTAGGATATTTGCGCTTGCGTTCAAATGCCTGGGGTAATGACATTTGGACGCTGCACTGGGACAGGGAAGTGGATGTGGTCGCGAAGGTCCAGGTGCAGGGCGAGAGGCATCCGGGCCTGCGTCTTGGCCAGCACGTAACACAGGGGAAGAGGCAGCAGTGGTATGACCCGCAAACAGAGATTTGGGACCCAGGCGTTCGGCCCACCTATTAGGGTGCTGTAATGCCATGTGGCAGATCATGCTGGTGGTGGTGAGGTTGCTAGTGTTCACGCCTCGGGTCATTTTGGTGTGGCACAGGTTGCAAACTACTTGTAACGTGGTGCCGAAGCCGCACTCGGTCTCCCATAAGTCGCAGACCTGCTGCTTAGCTTCGGGAGCGAGGATCTGTGTTTGACCTCGTTCCCAGGGCTGCTTTGCTAGCTGGGAGGTTCCCTGCTCCTAGGTCTGCCTTGAGCGCCGAGCTGATCACTCGGTGCTCGACTGGTCGGACTGTCGGTCATGTGACGCTGGCCACATCACATGACCCTCACTCCCCACTAGAAATACAGGCAGCCTGCTGGCCACAGGTTGCCTGTTAATTTCTAGGTTCCTGGCTATTTGTTGGACTACTGAATACTCACCTGATCCTGTTCCCTGACGATCCTTTGCCTGCTCCTCCTGTACTGCGCATCCGTCCTGGTATTGTGACCTCGGCTCCCACCTGACTACTCTTTGCGGACTCCTCTGGTACCTCTCTACTCTCCTGGTATTTGACCCCAGCTTCTCCTGACCAATCTTTGCTTAACCCTTTGTACTGCGTAGCTCTCTTGGTTCTGACCCGGTCCGTTCACATTCCGTATTTTGTCTTGTCTGTCTTCCCTGCACATATCCTAAGTAAGGGACTGTCGTCCAGTTGTCCCCTGTCATCAGGACTCGTGAGGCAAGTAGGCAGGGCCAGGGGTGAGGTTGGAGCGCAGTGGTCACTATCCTTCCCCCTGTGTGTGTGTGGACGTGACCGTTACACTACTATTCTTTTGTCGTCCGCTCTTTCCACAAAGAATCACCATACTGCCGAACACCTACCCCTTGGCAAGGGACATTTACGCAAGGGGGTGCTCCGTGGAACAGTTGCGGGCCTGTTCATTGGTGCCCGCCTTCTATCTTTTGCCACACCACTGCCTCTTCCAGCCTGTTGCAGTGCTGCAGATCCCTCCCCCTCTGTTCTTTGTTGACCTAACCACAACCTCAGTGATTGACACTGTGTATCATCCTCTTCCTACTGTTTTCCTCTTTAAAACAGTAATTGTGGTTGAGTCATTGGCAACTGTGTCTCATCATCATCCACCTCATTAAACACTAATTGCCGTTCCCCAGCGTCATGTTCTTGTGACTCTGGATGCTCAAGAGGTTAGGAATTAGGGCACAAGATCTTCGGTCCCTCTTCAAGCGTGCTTGGTGAGAGGGCCAAATCCTAATGGAGATGCAAAGAGGTCCTCGGGATATCCGAGTGTGGGATCACTTGTTTGACCAAACTGTAAATGGTGCGAGGAAGAAGGATCAGGGTGAGTGAGGATTGTGTGGACCAGACTCCAGGCTACCGAGACTGGACTTGGTGGAAGACAGGGTGGTGCTTTACCGACTGGAAGCCCTATCTGCTGCAATCCAACCGACCACCTGCTCGCACAGGGCTGACTTCAAGAGTGATCTCCTGCGCCGCCCTGCAAACTGGGACATGAAGATAGGTATGATTGTTTTTCTTGTGCTCTGGCATGATTGTTTTTCTTGTGCTCTGGCATGATTGTTTTTCTTGTGCTCTGGCAGCAGGCACAGTTTCAACGCGCCCAGGGCCACAGCATCTGCGTGCACCATCAGCATCATGGCCACTTCCCCGTCCCTTAATGCTCGCCTTCTTAATATTAAATGTTATATGTTATAAGGGACCGTTTTTAGGAAAAATGTGGATAAATTATGGAAAAAATTAAAAAAAATTGCTAATATTTTTCCCAATATCTGGGCCTGACACACACACGCTATTGCAGCACAGATGTAACAATTCACTGTAGACACAATTTATAGGCAAAGTGTGGATAAATTATGAAAAAAATATAATTGTTTTCGCTAATATTTTTCCCAATGTCTGGCCCTGACACACACACGCTATTGCAGCACAGATGTAACAATTCACTGCAGGGACCATTTATAGGACAATTATGGAAAAATATATTTGTTGTCAGTAATATTTTCCCCAATATCTGGCCCTGACACACACACTTTTGCAGCACAGATGTGACAATTCACAGAAGGGCTGTTTATAGGAAAATTATGTAAAAAATATATTTGTTGTCAGTAATATTTTTCCCAATATCTGGCCGTGGCACACAGAAGCTATTGCAGCACATATGTGACAATTCACTGCAGGGACCGTTTATAGGAAAAATGTGGATAAATAATAGAAAAAATATGTTTTCGCTAATATTTTTCCCAATATCTGGCCCTGACACGCACACACACTATTGCAGAACAAATGTAACAATTTCTGTCAGGTACCGTTTATAGGACAATTATGTAAAAAATATATTTGTTGTCAGTAATATTTTTTCCAATATCTGGGCTTGACAGACACACCCTATTGCAGCAAAATGTGACAATTCACTGCAGGGACCGTTTATAGATAAAATGTTGATAAATTATGGAAATAATATAATTGTTTTCAATAATATTCTTCCTATCTCTGCTCCTGACACACAGAAGGTATTGCTGAACAGATGTCACAAGTCACTGCAGACACCCTCTATCGAAAAAGTATTGCAAAGTATGGGGAAATTTTTTTTTGCTGGATATATTATATTGCTGCCAGCCTGCCACCACACACAATAGTCCTTAAAAGGACTTTTGGGTCTTTGAAACGAGATGGCAGTACTTACCTGCACGTTTATTGGCTGCTTAGCAGCCGGGAAACGTGCGGGAAGGAGACTCGAGCATGTCACTCGAACACATGCAGTACTCGGCCGAGTACCGCCATGTGCCGAGCATAACGATGCTCTAGCCGAACAGGTATTTGGCTGACCATGCTCGCTCAACACTACTGTATATACTATATGCAATGGCTGGGCCCAGCGCCTGGGGGATCCCTTGCCCCTTAGGAGGTTTCTACGAAATATGACCCTCTTATAGAGCATGTAAACGTGATGCCAGTTAAGCAACGAGGATGTGGAGTCCCCTTTGTAGATGGTAATGTTGGTACCCAGTGTAGGAAGGCCAAAGTGGTGTTGAATAGGTAACAATATCCCTGGAGATGTTGTGTAGCACTTTTGTCACGGTGCTCCTACCTGAATACGGTTGGATCCCAGATGTGGTCGACCGAAGCAGTACAAAAGGGGATGAAGAACTTGGATGGGGTAGAACAAAGTTGAGTCCAGACTTGGTAAAAATTGAACAGTTGCTATTACTTGGCATAAAAGGTAATCCATACAGTTTCCAGACTTTATCGTGGTTTCCAATAGTTTTCAGCAGGCAAATGGCAGGCAAATACTTCTGAAAAAAAAAACTTAGTTCTGCTGTGCTGTAGCTTCCTCAGCTCTGCTATGTTAGCAATAGTAGTAGTCTCTTTCTGTATGTATTCCTAGGAACTTGTTGTCCTGGTATTTAGTACCTCAAGCTTCGGCTCAGCTTGGGTGAAGGCAATGCAAGCCCAAGGAGGGGACATGCACAACTATATAGTCCTTTGCAGGCAGAACCTGCAGGCCCAGAAGAGCAGGCAATGCTCTGCTGGCCTGTACACAACCTATCCCTTGGGAGGGTGGACTAGAACTCTCTGCAGGCTCGCCCAGGAGGGCCAAAATTCTGCTGCTTCCCCTTACAGGGGCTAAGCTAGACTCCCACTAACACTAAACTCCTCCTCTCCTTCTCCCTCTAGAGGGAGAGAGAGAATGGACAATCCAGTCCATTCCCTGCTAATAGCACTGCCAAGTGTTGCTGACACCTTGTGGCAACCTGGCACATTACATGAACATAACAATTACTTGGAGTAAATATGCACATTATCAGAAGATGACATAAATTACATTGGATGACAGGTATTAGCACATAGGAAATGGTAGCAAGGTGTCAAAAGGAGTGGTAATGGCACTCTGGGTCATTACATATATACCTGTACACACTTCTTCTTTTATTCCTTGTATCTGACATATCAATACACTGCTTTATATACTATATACTATATATCTGTACATACTGCGTCTATTATACCTCGTACCCGACGTAACGGTACTCTATGTGTATACTATGTGTCAGGTATAATAGATTCAGTAGGTACAGATATATGTGGACAGTCATATATTATGGTCACTGTGTGAGGTACATGAGGTTTTGGGGGTTGTAATTAAGGTTACGGTCAGGGTTAGGGCACATAAAGAGAATAGGGGAGGGCAGTCTATACTTACCTGTTCCGGCACAATCCCACAATGCAGCGATGCAGACCTGGCCTCCTCTGGCGGGTCTGCTCCTGTGGAATGTTGCATGCGACGCGAGTGCTTGCACACCCTACCTCACATCGATGCTCCGGGAATAGGATGGCAGGGAACCAGTGGTTCACTTGTCCCGCCAGCACTTCTGCATGGTTACTTGTACCTGCATCCAGTGGACACAGATACAATTGAGTTCAGGGGCTGCACAGAAACCGGCCGCCTTGAACATTTACCAGCCCAGGGGGGTATGTGTACCCTTACCCCCCCGGCCCAGCTCGCCCCTGTGGTAGATATTGTTTACTGCGGTATATTGACTGCTGGTACAAATTGGTGTGTACAGTGTTTTGACTGCTGGTAGATATTGGTATGTGCTGTATATTCACTGCTGGTAGGTATTGGTGTGTGCAGTATACTGACTGTTGGTAGATATTGGTATGTGCTGTATATTCACTGCTGGTAGGTATTGGTGTGTGCAGTATACTGACTGCTGGTAGATATTGGTATGTGCTGTATATTCACTGCTGGTAGGTATTGGTGTGTGCAGTATACTGACTGTTGGTAGATATCGGTATGTGCTGTATATTCACTGCTGGTAGGTAGGTATTGGTGTGTGCAGTATACTGACTGTTGGCAGATATCGGTATGTGCTGTATATTGAATGCTTGAACATAGTGGTGTATGTGGTACATTGACTGCTTGTAGATATTAGTATGTGCGGTATATTGACTGCTGGAATATATTGGCATGTGTAGTATATTTGTAGTGTCCCACTAGGTAGGAGTGGGCACTACACAAGGGTCAATTGGGTAGCGTGTACTTCTACTCACAAGGGACAGTGATATTGTATTGATCTATGCATTTAATGTAATTTACTGTGTGTTTTACATGCAATGGTTTTCCCTGTTATATGCTTTGCAGGCCTAGTGGGGTGTAATTTAGCATTCCAGACACTAGAGGGAGATAGGGAGCCCCTAGTATAAATGTCCAGGCCCAGACAGGGAGTGGTCAGGTCATAGTCAGGAGTCTGTGGAGACAGAAGTGAGAAGGCACCAGCCCAAGATATGCTGAGGGCCTCCTCCTGACATGCAGCTGGATAGTCCTGGTTTCTAGCTGCACCAGGAGGCTAGATGGAGTACAGCCTGCTTGGAGATCGTGTGTATTCCAGGAGACTAGAGGAGTTACCTCGTCAGCCTGAAGCTCCTGAGGCTAAGGATAGCTCAGTTGAGACACCCCAGTGGTAGGACAGCACCTCCTGGGAGCGACCTGCAGTCACCTGTCAGCGGAAGCAGAGAGATACAGCTAGGAAGCAAAGGTATTTGTAACCTTAAGCAAGCGCTAATACTGGAGGAAGGAATTCTTACCAAGGATTTAAGCCAGCAAATAGGCATCCGGGCCTTGGGATCCAGCCAGCTAGAATAGCTGTGGGGATAGAGCAGCATAGCACTGCCAAGCATTAATTATATACCCTCCACGTATCTTGCAAGATTGCAACCTGCTGTGATATCAACCTGCTGTGCTTTTGGAACTGTAAAGGACTGTATTAACCTCTTCTGTACTTGATGTTTAAAGTTGGACTGTTAAGTAAAGCAACATTTGGTTCACTATACCACCTGTGTACCTCACTTATTCCAACTATAAACCGTTGTGCCACCGTCACAGGCACTGGCATCACGAACCTTAAAGGGACCTTGCCCCAGGCACTCAAAATACCCGTAACATCCAGGGCACCTCATCCACCATCAGGCCTGGTCCCTACATACAGAGTGTGCCCCAGAGGAACCGTGTCTACCTCTCCTTCACTGCTACATGCCTGCCCAGGGTTCTCCAATACAGTGAGCAACCCTCGTTTGCCCATAACCGTGACCTCACTTCGCTATACCCTGCAGGTCTGGCGTGTTGCATATTCTCTGCTGTAAGATATTAGTATGTATAGTATATTCACTGCTGGTAGATATTAGTATGTATAGTATATTCACTGCTGGTAGATATTAGTATGTATAGTATATTCACTGCTGGTAGATATTGGTATGTGTAGTATATTCACTGCTGGTAGATATTAGTATGTGTAGTATATTCACTGCTGGTAGATATTAGTATGTATAGTATATTCACTGCTGGTAGATATTAGTATGTATAGTATATTCACTGCTGGTAGATATTAGTATGTATAGTATATTCACTGCTGGTAGATATTGGTATGTGTAGTATATTCACTGCTGGTAGATATTGGTATGTGTAGTATATTCACTGCTGGTAGATATTGGTATGTGTAGTATATTCACTGCTGGTAGATATTGGTATGTGCTGTATATTCACTGCTGGTAGATATTGGTATGTGCTGTATATTCACTGCCGGTAGATATTAGTATGTGTAGTATATTCACTGCTGGTAGATATTGGTATGTGTAGTATATTCACTGCTGGTAGATATTGGTGTGTTTATTCACTGCCGGTATATATTTATGTGTGTGTGGTATATTCAGTTGGCTACTTGGCTTTTTACCTTTGGGGGTTGGGGCACCATTTCAATTTTAGCCTCAGGAAGCTGAAAAGCTAGAATCGGCCCTGCAACATCTAACCTCACGGGCACCCCAGCTACCACCAAAAAATATATAATAAATAAGAAAATCCATATAAAAACGACATCTTTTTCCTTGGATAAAACTTTTTTCAATGGCAAAAATAAAATCTCTTCCACGTGGTATTACCGCATCCATAACGAACCACACTACACAATTATCATGTAATTTATCCCATACAGAGAATGCTGCAAAAAACAAAAAAAAAACCTCAATGGCAGTATTGCTGATTTTTCCTACCCCCTCACAGATAGTTAGGGCTTTTGTACATGGGCGAATCCATTGCGGGAATCACGCTCGTGTGTGAGTGTGATTTACAGGAGCGGCGCAGGCATTATACTGATTTATAATGCTGTGTGCCTCTGCTTGACCTTCCTTCTACAGAATCATAAAGCTGTCAATATGATCCTGTAGCAATAAGGTCATACAGAGGCACAAAGCATTATAAATCAGTATCATGCCTGCGCTCCTGCAAGTCCAGAACGGAGGGTCACGCTCACACACAGGGCGTGATTCCCACAATTGACTCGCTCAGTTTGAAGCAGCCCTTAAAGGGAACCTGTCACCTCCAAGTGATATAAAACTGCCAGCATTACCTTATAGCAGCCCCCAGTCTGTTATTGATCATGTGTGTGAGCCAGAAATTCGATAATCCATACTTGAGAAAAACAATTTTTTAATCTCCATGAGCGATATGTTTCCTGTGAGCTTGAAGTCAAGGGGGCAGCGGCCTCCTTGCTTCAAGTCAAGTAAAGCCCGCCTATTACCCGTCCCCTCTTGATTGTGATTTACATATTTTCTATTCGTTTGGATCGGGCAAGTCTGGCGCCTGCGCGGTGCGCCCCTTGTGACTACATAATTCCGTCTCGGGGTTCCGCAGTCAGCCGGGCATAATTTTCTCACTGCCCATGCACCGGCAAGAATCAGTGTGAGTGATCGCGCCGGCGAGGTATATTCACAGCACGAGCGTGATCACTGGCTTGAGTTCTTCTGCTCCTGCAACCAGTGATCACGCTTGCGCTGTGAATATACCTCGCCGGCGCAAGCGCACACACTGATTCTTGCTGCCGTGCGCACAGAGAAAATTATGCCCGGCTGACTGCGGGAGCCGGAGGCGGGATCGTGCAGTCACAATGGGCGCACCGCTCAGGCGCCAGACTTGCGCGATCCGAAGGAATAGAAAATATATAAATCAAAGTCAAGAGGGGACGGGTAAGAGGCGGGCTTTACTTGACTTCAAGCTCACAGGAAACAGAGCGCTCATGGAGATTAAAAAAGTGTTTTTAAGTATAGATTATCGAACCTCTGGCTCACACACATGATCAATAACAGACTGGGGGCTGCTATAAGGTAATGCTGGCAGTTTTATATCACTTTTGGAGGTGACAGGTTCCCTTTAATAAAAGTTAATCAGTAAGTTATGTGTAACCGCAAAATGATAACATTAAAAACTAGAACTTGTCCTGCAAAATGCAAGCCCCCATATGGCTACATCAACAGAAAAATAATAAAGTTATAGTTCTTGAAAGAAAAAAAAAGATTGCTTGGTCTGTAACAGTCTGGTCACTAAGTGGTTAATGGTGATGTAACAATTGCAGCTGCTTCTGAGGATGATGTCACAACAGAGTTCTAGTCCTAAAGTTCCCATAGATGATTTATTCCCATTTTGCGCTAGATAGTTGATCGGTGTGTATCCTATCGCTCGCTATTTTTTGGCTATTTCTTTGCTTTCTGGAAATAACATCTGGACCAGGACGTTACTGTCTGACTGACAGGTAAGGCGCAGCATTTATCCGCTATAATGTCATTAGGTATAACTCTGTAGGTCACTATACGAGGTGTATACTCTCTCTGAGTCTTATATATGGCCAGATTGACTCTGGACACAAGTGATACCGTTTCTAATCACACCGATACCTCACCACAGCTGTACGCGGGAGGACTTCTCTTCATCCGGATTATCAGCAGTTGGGCTGTGATTCAGGGAAATGTCTTATAAACTGCCAAGTCCAAACTGGACCAGTGGAGCTTGTGACATATTTCCTCATTGTAGATACAGATTTCTCTAATTAATTCCTCCTCGAAACTGTGTTGGTCAATAATGTGGCAATGGAAGTTGGAGTTCACCATTTTCATTAAAATAAAATAAAACATTGTAAAGCTGAATGTAGACTCTGATGTGTGAACTAGACCTGAAAGAGGAGCAGTCAGCAGGATCAATCCAGGTATAATCCAGACATGCACAGTAAGTAGAGGTGTCCTTGAAATAATAGGGCCCTATAGCAAAACTCAGAATTGGTCTCCGTTCCCCCAAAGTACAATCATTGTAACTAGCCTCTATATTCTCATTGGAAAACTGGCATAAATGATAAATCTACCAGGGCGGGTGGCCCTGTTCTCACCATGCCAACCGTCACTACATTTAGTCGCAATGGCGTTTAAACAATGGCAAACCCACAGTTTGCCCATTTTTTTAAACTAGCTTCTGGCATAAGGACCATTGTAAATGACCCCCGATGTGCTAAGCTTTCCTCCTCTTCAGCCTCTCCTTACTCCATTCCCTGGAGGAAGCATCTGGAGGAGGACAGGGACAGGATGCCCAGGGGCAGGAGCGTACAATATGTTCTCCTGATCCGGCAGCTGCTGGTCTAGTGTTACTGTGTCAATGCCATGGGGTGAATTTAGGTCAGAAAACCGTCATTGCCATTCAGCCCAGCCTGGCCCACTGACCTCAGGGTCCCCATAGGGACTGTGTGGTCTGCCTCCATTGATGGTACTAACACACTGGCAGTAAGCATTTCATCAGCAGGAAAACCTAGTGAAGTGCACGGGGCAAGCGGTGATAATAGAGTCAACAATGTTTTTGTGGGCCTTACAGGGCCAGGCCAGAGAACAAGGGCCTAGGGTCTGCCCCTCGGTGCACTGAAGTCCTAATTTGCATATTGATTCAAAACGACCAGATCTCTGGACCGGAGCAGCAGGTTTTAAGATATCGTTTTAATCAACAGGAGTAACACTTCCAGGCAGTATGCCTGTTTGATAGGGTTGATCCTGCAGACAGGTGTTTAACCCCTTCCCAAGTGAGCCGAGCAGGCGCATAGGCACTGGGGGACTTCTGTTTTCTACAGCAGACACCAAGGGCTAATGTCTGCGATCGGTGATAAGATCGAACGCAGGAAATTAACCCTCAGATGCGGTGACCATGACATCTGGGGACTAAAAATCCGGGGAGCACTGTGTGTGGTGGTCTAAGTCCTCCTGAACGATTCAATGCTGTATTTCACAATATTCACATGATGACCTCAAATAAAACACAGGAGGTCAAACACATGGGTATATATGGTTCTATCTATAGGTCAGTCACAGATGGAAACGTTTATTGGGGGCAATGAGTCCAGTGACAAAGGAACGTATAGAAGTCATTCATTTTCATTTTCTGTGAATTTCAATCACAGATGGGGTCAATAAAGGGGCCACATTTCCACGTGCTGGTGATCGGCGTCCACATTGTAATGGGTAGTTATAGCTGAAGCTGCATCTCCTATAGATTGCTGCTTCCACCATTTCTGATGATGTCATCTGGTCGGTCATTTACCACAGTTATGGCCATTTACAGGGACAGATTGTCAGACCAGTTATCGGGAGTGTGTGCTAAATGTGTTTTGTAAAAATGCTGCCGATTGAGCGATGCCACATTTATGCCACACAAGTCATCAGCGTCTGTCAGCAGCACAGCTCTGTGTGTGACCAGGGATCTGCCACCGACAGATAATGAATCTGTATGGGGATGAGCGATGGTGGTAATGATTGCTCACCCCCATACACAGGGAGGATTGCTGCCTGTAAGGCTACTTTCACACTGGTGTTTTGGCGTTCCGTTTGTGAGATCCGTTCAGGGCTCTCACCAGCGGCCCAAAACGGATCAGTTTTGCCCTAATGCATTCTGAATGGAAAAGGATCCGCTCAGAATTCATCAGTTTGCCTCCGTTCAGTCTCCATTCTGCTGTCCATCTGATGAAACTGAGCCAAACGGATCAGTCCTGACACACAATGTAAGTCAATGGGGACGGATCCGTTTTCTATGACACAATCTGGCACAATAGAAAACGGATCCGTCCTCTATTGACTTTCAATGGTATTCAAGACAGATCCGTCTTGGCTATGTTAATTAAAGATAATGCAAACGGATCCGTTCTGAACGGATGCAGACGTTTGTATTATCTGAACGGATCCGTCTGTGCAGATCCATGACTGATCCGCACCAAACGCGAGTGTGAAAGTAGCCTAACTGCAGCTGAACCAGAGGGCAGATTATTGCTGCTGGATGATGGTCGGGAAATATTTGCTTCTTCCTTTGTTTTAGACTTTTTTAGTTTTGCATATGGCGTCTTGTTTTGTTTAGTTCACTGTTTGAATACTTTATAATATATGAATAATTCTTTATTTTCTTAGTTATTATGAAGACTTTAAGAAGTCTGAATTTTTCCACTGAGGTAAACTGCTTTATCTTAGCCTTCTGTCTATGTACTAGTGGCTTATATACCGTGTCTGTGTATAATCCGCACATCTCTGGTATATACCGTAACCATACAATACCTACAAAAACACATGTATGCCCAGATCATTCAGAGTCCAAACGATCATAAAGTATCAAAAAATCCTTATTTAATGTCATACTAATAAAAGGCTAAAAAACATACATAGAGGTCCACATTGCAAGGTGACCTGCATAAGAGGGACCACTGGAGTGAGGCTAGCGATGAGACATTAGATGTATACATAGACCAGCATAGAATAATGGCATGTCAATACCTTACTACATTTCATAGGATCAAAGTTTAAAATAGCATGTAGATACCTTCATAAGTTATATACAGTCAACCGATGCGATCAAAGCGGTAACAGAGGCGGAAAAGCCTAAAGCAGTGACTCGCATATATAGAACAATAATATACCAATTGCTTATCTAATACATCTCTGCAACACCAGTGTCTCTCACTTATCCACTGCGTTTCGCCCAATGGCTTCGTCAGGGGAATGGCTTCAAAGCGCAGCCACTATACAACGTGCGGCGCTGTGCTTGGTACGCTGTAAGGAGGCGGCAGCACTCAATATAGCGCAGCGGCCACTTCAAACAGTTGACCGACGGAGGTGCTGGGAGATGGACCCTCACCAATCAGATGTTAATGTCCTGTCGGATAGGCCATCAATATCGAACTCTCGAGAAACCGCTTTAAGATTCTGGTTAGGAAGTTTTTCATTATTTACTATAGTAAGGGATTAGTTAATGAGGTATTATGGTGACATGTTGGCCGGGACATGCAGCAATGTTCCTGCTAGATTATCCATTCGTCCGATTTCTATCTATGGATCATTAGATGGTAAAATGATCAAAATCAAACTCTCGAAAAAAAAACTTTAAGATCCTGGTTACTATGTTTTTTATTTTCTATAATACGGGATTAGTTATTATCTATATGTATAATGATTTAGCAGGATCCGGTATTGTATGTACTGCCCTCTCTATAACATCTCTTCTACACCAGCCCTCTCTAATGTTCATGTGTCACATGGGACAAATTACAGGAGTGTTTTCTGATTTTTACCTCTTCTCCTCTGTCTTCACTATAGGACGATATGACGAGGTCTTCACCTCCGATGTCCTCAACAAGTGAGACCAGCATCCACAATTATGCTGAGGTATTTTCTATAGATATTCAGTTGTGAAGACTTCTATAAAATGTTATAGTTACCTACTGTTCTGTGTCTGGAAGAAGCAGCCATGATTTTCTAATCTCATACACGTTGTATCCCACATAAGTCATTTACGTTTCTTCTTTATCCTTCCGTTACTAATACTGACACCATACTCAGAAATGGTCATTTTTATATAATATTCTTTCATCTTGTCTTCACAGATTATGACAGAATTCCCTGAACTACCAGGACAATGGTTTGAATATCGAGTAGAGGTTAGATTTATTTTGTCTTCCATTTTACTCCAGCAGAGATCCGGATGCTTTCCGGCATCTATGCCATGTCTCGTCCAGACAAAATCACGGGCATCCGGTGGTAGATGGTCGTATCCGACAATGCCCGATACTGTGAGCTCCATTAGCCTGATCCTTAGATGGATCAGACTACCAGATTCCAAACCTAACTGTGAATGGGGCCTTACTAATAGAATAGGTGATCCTACTAACTGAGGAAAAACCCTACTTATGTTCTTAGATGGTAGCCCCACAACTCTTCTGCAAGTAATGTCCCCACCTGAAGGGTCCTATAGATGTGTGGATAGATTTCATGTGCTCCAAGAACAGACGATAAGAATCTGCTTCTATTTTACTAAACTCCAACTGAAATTTCACAATTAAAAATGTAAGAAATAATTCCCTATAGAATTAGCAGAACATGAAATGCCGGTCATAGTGAACACCACTTTATAACTGATAAGAATTATCTTCTAAGAAGGGGCTCAAGGGATTTACCAGACCCCCGTATGTGTCTGTGTTATTAAAGGATGGAGAAGAATATCTGATGTAAAACTTTTATACTTATGGATTACACTCACCGCTAATTTTATTTCAGGTTCCCCTAAAGTAACATCTCAGCTCTCACACTTTTATGACTCTGAGGTATTTCTATTTATTGATATATTAATAGATATTAGATCTAATTATCTACCGATCTATCTATCATCTATCTGTCTGCCTTAGACTATTCTGTCTTTCTTTGCTCTCATTTTCATGTTTGATATTCAATACATTTGCTAAATGCAGCGCCCAAGGGCCGATTGGGTCCCAGTGTTTAGAAATGGAGAGTGGTGCTGTGGCCTTTATAGTTTGTGTCACGGTGCTCCTACCTGAATACTGTCGGTCCTTGGAGTTAGGCTCCGTAGCAACAAAGGAGTTGTAGTTGGTGGAATAAGTAGAGTCCAGACTTGGTAAACTTCAACGGTTGTTACTTGAATAAACGTGCAATAAACTTGTGTCCTCCAGACAATACTCGATCTTTCTCTTGGCTCCAGCAGGCTAAGGGTAAAATAGCAGGTAAACTTGTATACTTTGCTTTATGTCTCTAGTTACTGGACTTTGTAGAGGTTCTGGTACCGTTAAGTGGGGTGCCTTTTGGCTGTTGACCCCCTCATTATACTGTTTTTGAACTGCAAGGAGTCAAGGAGCTTACCAAAATCTGCTCCTCCTAGAAGACTTATGCTGCAGGAGGGAACAACGTTCCGCTCACTGCTTCATGTCTGGTTCCTTGGACTCTCAATTCAACTCCCCACAGCTTCCTGCAACTCCTCCCTTGGTAGGAAACAGGACTAGCTCACTTCTGCCTAAAAGGAGGAAGAATGGGATGGTAAGTTTCATTCTGTCCAAAGGTACTCTCTGCTAGTGATGGACGAACAACGGCCGGGACATTCACTTTAATGGCAGGCGAACCTGAAAAACCTTCAGGTCATATTTGTAGCCAGAAAACACTTACTAGAAGTACACAAATAGTCCCACAACATGTACAGTGATATACCAGAGGGGGATCATTGGCAACAATTTCCCCCAAAAATATGTATTTTAATTAGGGGCCATTTTTATGCGTATTAAAGGGAAACTCTCAAAAATGTGCCCTGCTGGAGCATAGAAATTTTTTATTTTTGGCCACGGGAGAACGGTCCCCAACAATTAGGCATTCACCTCACAGAAAAGAACTTGTCATTATGTGGCTGGAGGTAAATTAGTCTCAATTGGCTGTCCTGTCCTATCTGATGGATGTGTCATGGGTCAAAGTTCGGTGCAATGCAAAAGAATATGGCGCCCGCGAACATTGCATATGTTCAAATGTTCGGCGGATTCTTTGCTAGCCATTAGAGACAGTAGCTAGGTGTAGGAATGGTAGTGCCCCCTCTGCGGTACTACACTTACATTGTGGCCTAGGAATGAGATGAATGCAACGGTTCTTTAAAATAAACATATGGAATTAATTCTTATCTAAATGGTTTTTCTAGTCCCTCTTTCCAGGTTGAGAGGCGGCGGTGCTTGTACTTGGCCTCTCTCTGTTATAGATTATGGGAGATATATATGGAAACAGTCATAAACAAGAGACCTCTTATCAGAATCTATTATTAATATGGGAAAAAGTTGAATTTGAGTATTATGGCGAAATGTTGGCCGGGACATGCAGCAATGTTCCTGCTAGATTATCCATTCGTCCTATTTCTATCTATGGATCATTAGATGGTAAAATGATCAATATCAAACTCTCGAAAAACCCCTTTAAGATTCTGGTTACTATGCTTTTTATTTTCTATAATACGGGATTAGTTATTATCTATATGTTTAACGATTTAGCAGGATCCTGGTATTGTATGTACTGCCCTCTCTATAACATCTCTTCTACACCAGCTCTCTGTAATGTTCATGTGTCACATGTGACAAATTACAGGAGTGTTTTCTGATTTTTGCCTCTTCTCCTCTGTGTTCACTATAGGACGATATGACGAGGTCTTCAACTCCGATGTCCTCAAAAAGTGAGACCAGCATCCACAATTATGCTGAGGTATTTTCTATAATACGGGATTAGTTATTATCTATATGTTTAACGATTTAGCAGGATCCCGGTATTGTATGTACTGCCCTCTCTATAACATCTCTTCTACACCAGCTCTCTGTAATGTTCATGTGTCACATGTGACAAATTACAGGAGTGTTTTCAGATTTTTGCCTCTTCTCCTCTGTCTTCACTATAGGACGATATGACGAGGTCTTCAACTCCGATGTCCTCAAAAAGTGAGACCAGCATCCACAATTATGCTGAGGTATTTTCTATAGATATTCAGTTGTGAAGACTTCTATAAATGTTATAGTTACCTACTGTACTGTGTCTGGAAGAAGCAGCCATGATTTTCTAATCTCATACACGTTGTGTTCCACATAAGTCATTTACGTTTCTTCTTTATCCTTCACTTACTAATACTGACACCATACTCAGAAATGGTCATTTTTATATCATATTCTTTCATCTTGTCTTCACAGATTTGACACAATTCCCAGAGCTGCCAGGACACTGGTTTGAATGTAGAGTGGAGGTTAGATTTATTGTGTCTTTTTACTTGTTAGGGTACTTTCACACTTGCGTTGTTTGATTCCGGCAGGTAGTTCAGTTACCTGATCAGGAAAACTGTGCGCAGACGCATGTCATTTGCAGACTGATCATGATCCTGGTCAATCGGACAAATGCATTGCAATACGGGATCCGGTGTCTTCTGGAAAAACGGATCCGATGTTTATTATTTTTCAAATTTTTAAAGGTCTACTCACGCGCTGACCTGGAAAACAGATCCGTTTTACTGGAACACTTGATACTGGATCTGGCATTAATACATTTCAATGGAATTAATGACGGGCATTCAGGCAAGTGAACCGGAATTTTGGCCGGAGAAAATACCTCAGCATGCTGCGGTATTTTCTCCGTCCAAATACTCTAAGTAACTGAACTGAAGACATCCTGATGCATACTGAACGGATTGCTTTCCATTCAGCATGCATTGGGACAAAAGTGATCAGTTTTTTTTTTCCAGTATTGGTGTAACGGTCACGCCCACACGCACACAGGGGGAAGGATAGTGACCACTGCGCTCCACCCTTACCCCTGGCCCTGCCTACTTGCCTCACAAGTCCTGATGACAGGGGACAACTGGATGAAAGTCCCTTACTTAGGATATGTGCAGGGAAGACAGACAAGACAAAATACGGAACGTGAACGGACCGGGTCAGAACCAAGAGAGCTACGCAGTACAAAGGGTTAAGCAAAGAATGGTCAGGAGAAGCCGGGGTCAAAGATCAGGAGAGTAGAGAAGTAACAGAGGAGTTCGAGGTCACAATACCAGGACGAATGCGCAGTACAGGAGTAGCAGGCAAAGGATCGTCAGGGAACAGGATCAGGTGAGTATTCAGTAGTCCAACAAATAGCCAGGAACCTAGAAATTAACAGGCAACCTGTGGCCAGAAGGCTGCCTGTATTTATAGTGGGGAGTGAGTGGACATGTGACGTGGACAGCTTCACATGACCGACAGATCGACCAGTTGAGCACCGAGTGATCAGCTCGGCGCTCAAGGCAGACCTAGGAGCAGGGAACCTCCCAGCTAGCAACGCCGCCCTGGGAACGAGGTCAAACACAGATCCTCGCTCCCAAAGCTAAGCAGCAGGTTCGTGGGCTGATGGGAGACTTGAGTGCGCCTTCGGCACCCCGTTACAATTGGGCCCCTAGGACAGAACTCTACCGGAAAGTTTAACGCAAGTGGAAATTACCCTTATGTATATAGTGTTATAGATTTTGTTATCTTTATTCTGTTTGAAATAAGAATATTAGGCCCCATTCCCAGTTGAGTTTGGAATCCGGTAGCCTCAACCGGCTGAGTATGAAGCTACCGGAGCTCACCAAACCGGGCATTGCCGGATATGACTGTGTATCACTGGATCTTCATTGACTATAATGGGATCCAGCAGAGATTTGGACGCTTTCCAGCATATATGCATGAATCGACCAGACAAAATCTCGGGCATCTGGCAGTATACAGTCGTTTCCGACAATGCCAGATACTGTGAGCTCCGGTAGCCTGATCGTCAGATGGATCAGGCTATCAGATTCACGTAACTGTGAACGTGGCCTTACTAATAGAATAAGTGATCCTACTAACTGAAGAAAAACCCTACTTATGTTCTTAGATGGTAGCCCCACAACTCTCTTCTTCCAAGTAATGTTCCCACCCGAAGTGTTCTATAGATTTCATATCCTCCAAGAACAGACTATAAGAATCTGCTTCCACTTTTTTTTTTTTACTAAACTGAAATTTCACAAATATAATGTAAGAAATGATTCCTTATAGAATTAGCAGACCATGAAATGCCGGTCATAGTGAAAACCACTTTATAACTGATAAGAATTATCTTCTAAGAAGGGGCTCAAGGGATTAACCAGACCCCCGTATGTGTCTGTGTTATTAAAGGGAGAAGAAGATCCGATATAAAACTTTTATATTCTTATGGATTACACTCACCGCTAATTTTATTTCAGATTCCCCCAAAAGCAACATCCCAGCTCTCACAGTTTTACATCTCTGAGGTATCTCTATTTATCGATCTAATATCCATCAATATATCTAACTATCTGTCTATCTATCTCTCTGTCTGCCTATTTCTATTATGGATCATTAGATGGTAAAATGATCAACATCAAACTCTCGAAAAACCCCTTTAAGATTCTGGTTACTATGTTTTTTATTTTCTATTATACGGGATTAGTTATTATCTATATGTTTAATGATTTAGCAGG